>NC_090445.1:14474557-14779057 GCF_031143425.1 Pleurodeles waltl
GGCAGGCAGAATTGTTGACTACAGCCTGACATAGGTTTTATTCGTCCTTACATGGCCTCGTCCTCTACGACATACCCGTCTTTTAGTGCTAGCTGCCTGTCAAGCATATCTCAATTTCGTAAGAAGCCAGTCTATTCCTATTCCCAGCCTCTTATTTGTTTAAGACACCTTCCGGGTGTGGCTGATCACGCCTCCCAATATTCTGCCAACTGCATCCGACCAAAGTCCTTTTGTGGCTCACAAAACATGCTACTCTCTCGTCATACTGAATGACAGTGTCTGCTGGGAAAGGCGTGTGCTGTGTCCTGCTGACTGCCCTGCTTGCCAGGTGTGTCTTGTGCATTGTTAGAGGCTGTTGCAAAAAAGCCTCAGTCCTCCGCTATCAGACTGTGCCCAGGAACTTTTGTGGCGAGCGGACAAGCTATATAGGTTTAGACTTTTCTTATGTAAGGTTACTAGGTGACTCAATGACACCAAATTAATTCAACAACGTATTGCATTCTGAGAGTTCTATTTTAATTGGTTAAAGGTCATTATTTTTTTCCGCTTTTTTAAAATGTGCGAAAGGGAAACGTAAACTGGAATATAATGTTCCTAATTACAATGATTCAACTTCTAAAGTCACTATTTATCTGTGCTCAACTACATTCACACTTCCGCCAACCTGGCTCTCTTTATGCACCTGATTCTGAAAACAAGCATTGGCAAAACCAACAGGTGTCGCCTCTGCAAGATCTACTGGCTTTGTCAATGTTGTTTATAAAAAAAATGTTGTAGAGCAGTGCAACTGATGTTCAGCATAGTTGAAGGTAAAACAAGCAAGCATTGGCAAAGCCAATAAGTCTCAGCAATGCAAGAGCTATTGCCTTTGTCAACCTCTTTTAGCCACGTTGTATAGCAGTGTGGCTGAAATTCAGGTACAAAAAGTACTACAACGCTGTTATACATCGTGCCTAAAAGACATTGACACTGACAAAGCCAACAGCGGAGGCCTACTGACTTTGCCAATGCTTGTTTTTTAAAGCAACGTGTGGCTGAAGGTGTTACATATTACTTTGGCCTTCATAGAAGCTTTGGACTCCCAATGTCACATTTATTAGGATGCATCCCTAAGCATACAAATGCATATCCAATGTTCTTTTTTATCCACTTCCACATACACAGGCGGAGCTCCTACCACCCAGCAGGCGCAATCTTTAATATCTGTGCATAGATTTAGAACACGAGTCCTGGACTGCTGCTGAGACAGGCTGCCAGGACAACCAAAATGAAGCGGGCCTGGCTTCTCGCTCTCCAGAAGCAACTTGTAGAGCGACGAGAAGGAGGGGAGAATGCAAAGCAAAGCTACAGCTTTGTGGCCAAAATACCCACATTGAACTGAGCCTGTCTTCAAATGGATGGCAGCGGAAACTGCTGATGCAGAGGGGGCAGGAGAGATCACTCTCCTGCCTACATCAAGGATTGAGGGCAACTAAAGGCACATTACAACATAGAATGTGCAGAGCCAATTGTCAGGCAACAGTTTTAATAGGCAAGGGACAAAGCATAACAGCTTGGAGACATCTTCATTTGTGTGGCAATTATTCTTGGAACTGCACGTTTTGTGGAGCAACTCAAAAGGATGATGGACGGAGTGCTGAACAATGCAAACGCTCACCCCCGGTCACAGATCTGGGTTTAATCCATCAATTCTTTTGCTCACCATGCCACCCCAGTTTGGACCCAGCCATATGCAAATCAGTCTGGGCCCTGTTCCCCATGGGAACAGTCCAGCCCGGACTGCCAAGCCAGGTCCTCCCTGGACCGGAAACAAGCATCCTGGGAATGGTTTTAGGGTATCGCCCTTCATCAGGCAGGCTAGCTTGAATCCAGTGGCACAGTGACCATGGGACCCACGTCTGGGCATACCCTTCCCACTTAGGGCAACTTTAGCAACACAAAAGGATGATGGACGGAGTCAAAATCACATCAGATACCAGACAAAAAGTGGGGGCTAACCATGCCAAAAAGGGTGCTTCCCTACATAGGTCGATTCACCACATTACCAGTGCATCCGTTAGAAGTCTGTGTGCAAAGTGAATCCATTTTAACAGATTCCTAATTTATGATCTTTCAACAGGAATGTTTGTACATTAGGCCCTTCATTACCAACGATGCAAAGCTACACCTAGAGATTCTGACATTATTAGCACAATCTTAATCTCAGAGGTCAAATGATTTGTAGATACAATAGCCAATGACATCAATTAACAATGTGCTTGTCATAACCTTGATGAGATGGAACCACTGGTGAAGGGGGGTCACACAGCATTATTTGTTTTGTCCCATTTATTCTTCAAAGCCAATTAAAAAAAAAAAAAAAGAATTTGGCATGCGACATGGTGTGATCTTAAATTTAGAAATATGGTAGATGGGAGCCTTGACAGGCACTCGCTCTAGGGAAGGCTCTGTTGTTACTTTCCCTGAACACAACAGGTTCAGTTTTTCTTAATAGAAAGGTGTACATTTCAACAGCCTATAACAAAACACATTAGTCTGAATGACTCACCAGTCAGGCAGACAGAATATTTCCCCACAACTCAGAGGCAGAAACATTTTCTAATGTATGTTCATAGCCCCCCGCACAACGGACTACACAACTTTACACTCTAAATCAGACTGATGTGTACAATGACAACCACAGAACCCTTGGCAAGGCACCTCTGGACTACTGAAAGTGATGCATTACAATACGGTCTTTTTGCTTTTCGTGATTAAAAGAAGTGCTGCAGTAACTATGATCTATAAATGCTTACCCTGGAGGGTTGCATTCTTGATGTTCTGAAAGCATATGACATCCAGGATCCAGTGTCTCCTATCTCCAAGATTACGTAGGCCCTACGCTAATGATGGTGAGATGCTCCTAGGTAGGAGCTCCAGATGGATTGGGGACTAAGTATTGTGAGTCCGAGGAGCCCGACTAGGTTGTTCTCCCAGACTGGGAGCTTGAGCACGCCTAAGAATGGCAGTAAAGCAGATGAGTCCAGCTGCACACGAACAGCATCCCCTTGATGCCCAATAAGATGCAAGCGGACTCCCACAAGGAGTTACTTGGGTGACAGATGGTGCACCTGCTAGATAGCATTTGTTGCTCATCACCTGTCAAAGGTGTGGCCCGTGAATAACAGATTCTGCCTCGAGGCGCACTCTGCCCTCAATCAGAGCGCTATGTCCCCATTGCCCATTATGGGAAGAATAAGGGTACAGGATAGAGTTACTTGGCACCTCTGGGGAGCTACATGGAATGGCCCCTTTTGCAAGACTAGGTTCTAGGGCCAAATCCCACTCTTTGTAACCCAAGCAGGCAAGCGCTGCCTAAAAGGAGAGCTCAACCTCTCACAGGGAACCCGCTTCGTGAAAGGAGTATGGGTGAGGACCCTTCAACAGCATTTTGGGTCCGGCAGGAGCTTGCAAGAGCTCAGTGTCCTAGACACTGAGAGTCAGCATGACTCTCTGCCCTGGAGATGAATTGTGGAGGGGCCACCTCTTGGTCTGTCTGTCTTTCTACCCTGGAGATGAACTGTGAAGGTGATACCACTTGGTCTGCCTGTCTTTCTACCCTGGAGATGAACTGTGAAGGTGATACCACATGGTCTGCCTGTCTTTCTAACCTGGAGATGAACTGTGAAGGTGATACCTCTTGGTCTGCTTGTCTTTCTAACCTGCAGATGAACTGTGAAGGTGATACCTCTTGGTCTGCCTGTCTTTCTACCCTGGAGATGAACTGTGAAGGTGATACCTCTTGGTCTGCTTGTCTTTCTACCCTGGAGATGAACTGTGAAGGCGATACCTCTTGGTCTGCTTGTCTTTCTACCCTGGAGATGAACTGCGAAGGTGATACCTCTTGGTCTGCCTGTCTTTCTACCCCGCAGATGAACTGCGAAGGTGATACCTCTTGGTCTGCCTGTCTTTCTACCCTGGAGATGAACTGCGAAGGTGATACCTCTTGGTCTGCCTGTCTTTGAACTGCAAAGGTGATACCTCTTGGTCTGCCTGTCTTTCTACCCTGGAGATGAACTGTGAAGGTGATACCTCTTGGTCTGCCTGTCTTTCTACCCTGGAGATGAACTGTGAAGGTGGTACCTCTTGGTCTGCCTGTCTTTCTACCCTGGAGATGAACTGTGAAGGTGGTACCTCTTGGTCTGCCTGTCTTTCTACCCTGGAGATGAACTGTGAAGGCGATACCACTTGGTCTGCCTGACTTTCTACCCTGGAGATGAACTGTGGAGGTGATACCTCTTGGTCTGCCTGTCTTTCTACCCTGGAGATGAACTGTGAAGGTGATACCTCTTGGTCTGCGAAGGCGATACCACTTGGTCTGCCTGTCTTTCTACCCTGGAGATGAACTGTGAAGGTGATACCTCTTGGTCTGTCTGTCTTTCTACCCTGGAGATGAACTTTGAAGGTGATACCTCTTGGTCTGTCTGTCTTTCTACCCTGGAGATGAACTGTAAAGGTGGTACCTCTTGGTCTGCCTGTCTTTCTACCCTGGAGATGAACTGTGAAGGTGGTACCTCTTGGTCTGCTTGTCTTTCTACCCTGGACATGAACTGTGAAGGTGGTACCTCTTGGTCTGCCTGTCTTTCTACCCTGGAGATGAACTGTGAAGGCGATACCACTTGGTCTGCCTGACTTTCTACCCTGGAGATGAACTGTGGAGGTGATACCTCTTGGTCTGCCTGTCTTTCTACCCTGGAGATGAACTGTGAAGGTGATACCTCTTGGTCTGCGAAGGCGATACCACTTGGTCTGCCTGTCTTTCTACCCTGGAGATGAACTGTGAAGGTGATACCTCTTGGTCTGTCTGTCTTTCTACCCTGGAGATGAACTTTGAAGGTGATACCTCTTGGTCTGTCTGTCTTTCTACCCTGGAGATGAACTGTAAAGGTGGTACCTCTTGGTCTGCCTGTCTTTCTACCCTGGAGATGAACTGTGAAGGTGGTACCTCTTGGTCTGCTTGTCTTTCTACCCTGGACATGAACTGTGAAGGTGATACCTCTTGGTCTGCCTGTCTTTCTACCCTGGAGATGAACTGTGAAGGTGATACCTCTTGGTCTGCCTGTCTTTCTACCCTGGAGATGAACTGTGAAGGTGGTACCTCTTGGTCTGCTTGTCTTTCTACCCTGGACATGAACTGTGAAGGTGATACCTCTTGGTCTGTCTGTCTTTCTACCCTGGAGATGAACTGTGAAGGTGGTACCTCTTGGTCTGCCTGTCTTTCTACCCTGGAGATGAACTGTGAAGGTGATACCTCTTGGTCTGCCTGTCTTTCTACCCTGGAGATGAACTGTAAAGGTGGTACCTCTTGGTCTGCCTGTCTTTCTACCCTGGAGATGAACTGTGAAGGTGGTACCTCTTGGTCTGCTTGTCTTTCTACCCTGGACATGAACTGTGAAGGTGATACCTCTTGGTCTGCCTGTCTTTCTACCCTGGAGATGAACTGTGAAGGTGATACCTCTTGGTCTGCCTGTCTTTCTACCCTGGAGATGAACTGTGAAGGTGGTACCTCTTGGTCTGCTTGTCTTTCTACCCTGGACATGAACTGTGAAGGTGATACCTCTTGGTCTGTCTGTCTTTCTACCCTGGAGATGAACTGTGAAGGTGGTACCTCTTGGTCTGCCTGTCTTTCTACCCTGGAGATGAACTGTGAAGGTGATACCTCTTGGTCTGCGTGTCTTTCTACCCTGGAGATGAACTGTGAAGGTGGTACCTCTTGGTCTGCTTGTCTTTCTACCCTGGACATGAACTGTGAAGGTGATACCTCTTGGTCTGTCTGTCTTTCTACCCTGGAGATGAACTTTGAAGGTGATACCTCTTGGTCTGTCTGTCTTTCTACCCTGGAGATGAACTGTGAAGGTGATACCTCTCGGTCTGCCTGTCTTTCTACCCTGGAGATGAACTGTGAAGGTGATACCTCTTGGTCTGCCTGTCTTTCTACCCTGGAGATGAACTGTGAAGGTGATACCTCTTGGTATGCCTGTTTCTCTATCCTGAAGATGAACTGTGAAGGCGATACCTCTTGGTCTGCCGGTCTTTCTACCCTGGAGATGAACTGTGAAGGTGATACCTCTTGGACTGCCTGTCTTTCTACCCTGAAGATGAACTGTGAATGTGATACCTGTTGGTCTGCCTGTCTTTCTACCCTGGAGATGAACTGTGAAGGTTATACCTCTTGGTCTGCCTGTCTTTCTACCCTGGAGATGAACTGTGAAGGTGATACCTCTTGGTCTGCCTGTCTTTCTACCCTGGAAATGAACTGTGAAGGTGATACCACTTGGTCTGCTTGTCTTTCTACCCTTGAGATGAACTGTGAAGGTGATACCTCTTGGTCTGCCTGTCTTTCTACCCTGGAGATGAACTGTGGAGGTGATAACTCTCTGTCTGCCTGTCTTTCTACCCTGGAGATGAACTGTGGAGGTGATACCTCTTGGTCTGCCTGTATTTCTACCCTGGAGATGAACTGTGAAGGTGATACCTCTTGGTCTGCCTGTCTTTCTACCCTGGAGATGAACTGTGAAGGTGATACCTCTTGGTCTGCCTGTTTTTCTACCCTGGAGATGAACTATGAAGGTGATACATCTTGGTCTGCAAGCTGATGTTGTATAGTCACGTAGGGTGATTCCTCTTTAGTGTACGAGTGCAAGATTCAGAGCCTGGATAAAGAACCTGCAATCTCTGTTACAACTCCACATCCCATGAGACCCTCGCTGCCCCAGTGATCACACCACAGAGCCTCTCCTGATGAGTCAGATTAGACTTGATGCTACAGCACAGAAAATATCACATGATTCTGTTCAGGAAGAAGCCTATGGGGTCAGCTGTCTACAACTGGTCTGCCGGGTGGGTGCGTTAGTGCAGCACCGAAAGCACAGACATATTGCTGTGTTACTTACCGGAGCTGTCCTTGGCGATCGTGGAAGTCTTGCTTTGGTAACACCACTCCTGGACTGGAATGAACTACAACGGGCAGCCGATATTCTAGGTAGGCGGTTTGGAGCCACCAGTCAGACAGCTGGAAAGGAAGATTGCATGGTCAAGAAGGAAGCAGTTTTTTATGGCTATCTGCATTTGTAGAACTATCTCTCTACCACCACTTCAGAGAAGAGATGCTAGCTAGACTTCTGTACAACTCACTGACAGCCTTGTCCATGTTGACAGTCTGTGCAAGTGCTCAAATGGCACAGAACTTAAAGAATGGCATAATGACTGCTGGTCTGTACCAGGTCTCTGGAAGCAGTCAAAATGCTTTTTCCTATTCACACAGACACAGTAATACTGACGGCGGCAGAGCAAGATTTCTTATGCAAACACAGTGTGCATAGTTTCATGAACAGAACACGCAGAGCTGGAACATAAGCAGCACAAGCTTTCTCCCACACAGAAGAGCTACACCACAGACAGCAGCAGGACATGCTTCTTTCACACGAAGAAGAGCTACAGATAGCACTGTTTCATGCAACAACAGACGTACATGTATGCACGGATAGCAACAGGGCACGCTTCCTTCAATGGAAAGGTTAAGAAAGGTGAGGGATAGCTTACACTGCTATGTCAACATTATTACAGAGGATTCCCAGTCAAAAAATTCAAGGTGAATCTAGAAAGATACCAATGCTGGAGAAGAAAATGAGTTACTTACCTGTAACTATAGTACTCTAATACTGGGGAATCTTTTATAAATTCACGTGCTTGAATCATTCCCCGTCGTCGAGATTCCCATCTCGATAAAGGGGAATGATTCCAGCATGTGAATCTATAAAAGATCCAATACTGGAGTAACCGGAGTTACAGGTAAGTAACTGTATTCCTTCTCCAGCGCTGATCTTTCATAGATTCACATGCTTGACTTAAGATGATCACAGCAGTATACAGTAAATCAATGGATGGTGGGCATGAGACTTACCTCATTTGAAAAGATTCTGGAGAACAGCCCTTTCCACTGCAGGACCTTTGTTAAAATCAGCAGTGCCTTGTGAAGGCATGAGCAGTCATCCATGTGGCAGCTCGAAAATCTTCTTGAGACAGTCCTGCAAAACGGGCCATAGTGGCTGCTGTTGCTGTTGCAGAATTAGCTCTCACAGAGTTTGTTAAAGTCCCATTCATGAGTTCACAAGATTTTGTAATAGAAGAAATGATCTATCTTGCTAAAGTCTTTTTTTTGTAATGAGATGTCCTTTATTAAATGTACCAAAAGCAACAAACAGTTGATCTGATTTGCTGAAGGATTTTGAGGGCTCTAAATAGAACTTAAGGCATTTTATTACATCTAAAGAATGTGAGGGTCTTTCCTAAGGCATCCTTGGTTCCGGAAGAAATGCAAATAGTTCAATTTTTGTCTTAAATGGAATGCAGAAGGTACTTTCGGGATTAATTTTTGGTTGGTCATTAAGGTTACTTTTCTCTATTTGAAATGCCAGAAAGGTTCTTTTAAGTGCAAGTGTATGTAACTTACTTACTCTAAAAGCTGGAGAATGGTTTCCTTGAAAATTTAGAAATTGTAGCTAGGTGTACCTTATTTGAAGTAACAGATAGTCCATCTTTAGCTAAACTTTAACAAACATATCAAGAGTTTTTGAGGCGGCATTGTGAGTAGATTGAACTTTTGGTGCGGGATCCACAAGACAAAATTCTTCCATTCTGCACTGAACATCTTTTCTGTAGAGGATGCTCTTGCAGTGTCAAGAACCTGTCTAAAATCCTCTGGGATCTGCAAATGTCTGAAATCTACATCTGATGAGTCGTGCTGTCAATTGTAAGGATTGAGGGTCATGATGTAGAATTTTTCTGTTGTTTCTTGACAGCAGGTGAGGCCAAGCTGGAGCTATTAATATAGCTATGCCTGGTTCCATCCTCAGTTTGTAAATGACCCTTGGTATCAGAGGTATTGGGGGAAAGGAATACATTAATTTCCCTCTCCAGTTTAATGCAAAAGCATTTCCACTTGATCCTGGACATGGCTACCTGCTGGCAAATCCGGTGAATTTGCATTTTTTGCCTGCGCAAACAGGGATGCCCAGTTTGTGACATACGAGATGCAGCTCATTGTCGTCCAACTCTCACTCGTGAATATACACACAGTGGCGACTTGAACGATTAGCTATATTGTTGTGCACTGTTAGAATATGTTCCGCAGAAGTGTCCACATTGTAGTACATTGCTCACATCCACAATTATTGGGCTTCCGTCTAAAGCCTGAGAGACTTGGTTCTCCCTTGTTTCACAATATAAAACATAGTTGTGGTGTTGTCTGTTCTGTTCGAATCCTGAAATGCGTATCGGGCACCAGCTGTAAGAAGACTTTCGATGGCAGCCTTACTGCTCTTAACACTAGGATATTTATATGTATGTGGCATTCTTCTGTTGACAATAGCCCACTTACCTGCACTCCTTGAAGAGAAGCACCACCTCGTGAGAGATGCGCCCGCTGTCAAAAACAGCTGGATTTTTACTGGCTTCATCAGTTGACCTTTGAAAATACTGCTCCTTACTGACCACTACCTGAGAACTGTTTCATAAGAGGGTTCACATGTACGAAATTGTCCCAATCTTCCAAAATCAATTGCCATTGGCATTTAATTGCTCCGAATAATCCTCATTTGCAATTGACAATGTGGCATCAGAAAAATGCATGAAGACCATGTCCACAAGATCACGTTTACTGTTTTGACCTTGGCAGTGGTTTTCATTTGTAAAGCTACGCACTGTTGAATCAGTTTTTCTCCTCCTTCTTCCGAGGATATAACAGACCCCAATCTGTGTTGATGTTGGCTCTAAGTAGTGTGAGATTCCTACTTGGAATTAAATAGGATATTTTGCTGACCCCAGACTCAAGTGTTTTTTTGTCAGGCTGGTTGTATCCAATGCCTTGTCGCAATTACTTGCTAGAATCAGCCAGTCATCAAGATAAGAATATACCATACCTCCTTTTTGCCTTATGAAAGCAGCTACTGGTGCTAGGCACTTGCTGAAGACTTTTGTTGCTGATTTTAAGCCAAAGCGTAATGCCTTGAAATGGAAGTAGAGACCTGTCACCATAAAACAGAGAAATCTCCTGTGCTTTACATGAACTGGGATCCTGAAATAGGCCTTTTCGAAATCTACTGATAACAAATGGCATACATCCTGAAAAAGACCAAATTACTTTAAGAGTAACCATCTGGAAACCCTCTGTTTTCATGTACTTGTTGAGATTTCTTAGGTCTAGGATGAGTCGCCAACCTCCGGATCTTTTCAAGATTGGGAAGAATCTGCAATAGAATCCCGGAGACCTTTCTCCAATCGATACCTCCTTTATTGCTCCCTTTTTCAAATTCTCAGCAATGTCTGATACTATTTGAGGGAGATGGTTGTGATTTTCTCTCCTTGGTGAAACATCTGGTGGCTCTCCCACAAACTCCAGAGTATGGCTCATTCATGGAGTACAATATCCATCTGTTTCACATCAAATATTGCCAATTTTGTTTTAACTTTGACAATTGACACTTTGACAGCATCTCATAATGGTAGCATTGCCTATTTGGTGAAAGGCACAAGTTGAAGCTTAAATGGCGGCATCAATTAGGGAAGACGAAGTCGAAGCATTTTCACAATACTTTTTGCCTCGGCCTCGGCTTTCCCTTCTTCTGGTATAGTCTGTAGTAATGGCGCTATGTCACTCCATAATTGCCTGTCAAAGCGTGCCGCGATGGTAGATCCATTAGCAGTTTTAACTGCTTCTGCAGGTAGTACGCTGATCCTCTTTCCCCCACTGACTCCCATTTGTGTCCCTCTTTATCCGTAGGCAGTGAACACGGAGTTGAAGAGCTGCGTAATCTCCGGTGCACCGCAACGGATAACACCGAGTCTTGTTTAGTGTGCATGGTGGTGCTGTATTTCTGGCCCTATATTTCTTTTCAATCCTTAATCGACTGACTTTAGCTGTAGCAGGGTGTTTCATGGGACTATTAATCCTTCCTCCTACAGGTAATCTAAAATTGGGACAGATCTGGTGCTTCTTTGCAAATTTCCTTAAAATAAAAAAAGGAAACAGGTTTTTTCCACGGCTGTTTTTGGTAAACTAAAGCGCTGAGATGCCTTCTCACGGAGCGCGTGAAATTTCCCAATGTCATCTGGTGGGGAGTCTCTGGGCTTCGGGTCTGGCCTCTCACCCTCTGGAATAACAAAGTCTTTCCAATCTGAGTCAGTGCTGATTTTGCTTGACAATCATGTGGAGATGAAGTATCACCATCATCATCAAATGCGGGAGAAAGTGGAGAGTCCTCTCAGTCTGTGTCGTTTTAAATATAAAGTGCATCCGAAAGCCCTGGTTGTTCAACGTCTGTTGAGGACACAGAACTATTGGTGTCTGTGGACAATCTAATGGAGTGATGCAATTGTTTTAATTTTCGAGACCTGTTTTTGCAGAAGTTTGGTAGAAGTGGAGCTGAATCTACTGACAATAGATTTGGCGGCTGTGGAATTGACAGTATTTGTGAACCTGGCCTTGAAGGAGGTGGTAATCAATGGAAAATATCTTTGACCATCTCTTGTAGATTTCTGAACATGTACAATGGTATCTACACCATTTGTTGTTTAGGTTGCTCTGATCTTTGGTCATGCTACCGAAAGTTTGAAATTCTTGGTGAACTCAGCTCTTGGGATTCGCAAACGAGAGTACGTGGCTCCTCCTCACTGTCTGAAACCACATATCTTATTCTTAAATTAGACGGTCTAACAGCCTCATCAGTGCCATTAACTTTTTCAATCAAAAAAGTCTCTATCTCGCCTATGTTAGGGTCCTCGCCTAAGTCTGGACATAAAGAAACATCTTGTAATAATTTTCTGAGTGGCATCAATGGTATCGGGGAAGAATGGTGTGCAAAGTCAGTGCCAATTCCTGTTCTTTTAAAGGTTCTCTAAATTCTGCCCAATGCTTGGAAGAAAATGCCGTTGTCGTAGAGAATTTCACTGGTGCCGTCGATGATGATGAGATCATCGACAAGTGCTTCTTCAACGTTGAATTCATCGACAATAAATATTTAAATATTGTCGGCAGCTTTGCCATCGTTAAATCCAGCATGGAGACAGCGCCAGTGCTGTCACCAACGGGTGTTTTGTTGATGGTTCACTACCAGTAGCCTGCATTGTTGGTGAAGAGTTCTCCATAGACAGTATTGCTGCCACCGACTGACCGGTCGTCAACAAGTGTTTAATCGCTGATAAAGTACTCACCCTTGCAGGCAAATTTTCGGTTGCCGATGAGGATCTGCAAACAGGTGACCCGCCTGGCATAATTCTTGTGTCAACTTCTTTCGAATGTACAACTTCATTTTTTAGTCAAGGATTCCTACCCAGACTCAGCCTTTTGTTTTTTTTTCAGTATGTTTTTGGGGTTTGTCAGCAATAGGCACGGTCACAGCTGCTTAGATGTTTTGCTGACTGATGTCAGTGATGACTGAGCCCCAGTATCCTTCTCCTTACCTGAGGAGGTGGCTTTGTCTACGTTCTCTCTAAAATGGCTAAAACCAACCTTCTTTCTCTGTCTTAAAGGAGAAAGTAAGGCAGGTGTCGAACTACATGCTCTGAAGAGAGATTTCTTCAGTCCCAGCTCAGACATGTTGAAGAAAATTGTCATTTGTTGTACAAATCCTGAAGAAGAGCTTTTTCCGAGGGCTCGTGACGTGAGGTAGAAAACCTCTGGCATAGGGGACACATGAGGGTGCTGGTCCCTGACTGGTTTTAGTTTGGATCATGCATATGTATGTAAACGGGTTACTGAAGTTTATTGTAACCTTCAATGTTGTTGAGTGTAGAACCTAAACTGCTTTGTTATGGAGGGTTCCCAGTCTGGAAACGGGGAACAATTCAAGCATGTGAATCTATGAAAGAATCAATGCAGGAGGGAGTCGGAGTGTCTCTCTCTCTCCCTCTCTCTCTCTCTCCCTCTCTCTTCTCTCTGTCAGCAGGAAGGCTAACTACTGCATGCACAGCATCAGGAGAAGCATCCTTCGGAGGGTGAAGGGTGACTGCTAGACAAGGGATTTTCATAAAGCGCAGGGCTGAGGGCTTGTCCTCACCACGATGGGGCTTCCATGTGAAATGTGTGGGCGAGTTCAAGTCAAGTGCTGACTCAATGAAGCTGGGCAGCGCTCAGAGGACAGGGATGGGCAAAAACTCTATTTACTCTGGTCAGCCCAGCAAGAAGCATCTTTGAGCACACAATTCTGACAGTTACATGCAATTCGAGGAATGAAGTCGGCCAGGAATATACTGTATCCTATTGCTGATAAAGCAGATGACTTGTGTTTTACACTGCCATGAGCTTCTTTTAACATTGCCTCCGATTTCTAAATTTCAGTTTATGTCCTGACAGTAGTCATACATGGTTGGTTATAAACAAACATAATAATTCCATATTATTTCAAGGTCTTTGCAGTTATTTTACTCAATATATCTATTGTTAAAGCTCAGGGAAAACTCAAGGGCTGATTTAGCACTTAAAAGGTGTGAGCTCAGGGGTCAGGGAGGCTTTCAATGGACACATCCCTGAGTGCAGCATCCTCCTGAGTGCAGTGAGGGTCGGTATGTATTTTTATACAGACGTTTATACAGTGGTATGTATGTAGTATTCTTATAGTGAGAACACAGCCAAAAGTCAGGGATGTGCCAAACTCACTCCACAAAAACACCCAATCAACAGGGTCAGTGACACTCAACATTATTTAGGGGAGTTGGGGTGTTTGCCAGAAGGCTCAACTTCAAGAGGCCAGGAGGACTGAGATTCCAAATAAACTTTAAGTGGCTCTTGGCGCTGAAGGATAGTGGGTGATGCCTGTAGAAGCACCCCAACAATCTCTAAATGGGAAGGTGGTCTTCTGATAAACACCACTGACATAGGTGAGGCTTCTGTCTGTGTAGTCCTCCCCCTCTCACACACTGACCTTAGATCTCCTCCTCTAATACATGGGATGTGGGGTTTAGTGTTGGGAAGTCACATTAGTCACTCTCAAGATATGCCCATGTATTTGATCTTTATGCACAGTTGAACTATTCTCATCTTCGCACTCTATGCATGGATTAAGGCTTTAAATTAAGTATTTCTCATCTTTTGGGGGAGATTCCCCACAGGCATTTCGTGCGTTTGTATCTTGGTTGTTTTCTCTGGGAAATGATACACTTCATTAGATTGGTGAGCTCAACGGGACTCTGCGTTGTGTTTTGGCAGCTACCTTGGATGTACGATGGGGTTTAAAAAATTGTGGTGAGCCTGATAAAGGTGTTTCATGCTGAAACAGGCGTAGATAATATATTAAAAAGCCACAATGTCCAGAATCAAGTAATGGACGGTTGACAGCTGCACCATGTCTGAGAAAAATGAAAAATAGTAAATGAATGTAACCATCTAAAAGAAAAGAGCTTGTTCTCCTCTGACTATGAAAATGATTAAAATAATGTCAAGAACGTGATGAAAATTAAGATATATGTAATTGCTAAAATCAGGTGTGTGTTTTTAAAGAGACCTGGGCTTGAAGTCATTTTCTTGCTTGTTTGATGAACTTCAGAAATGTCTTGTTTGCTATTCAAATATCAATTAAAAATCATGTATTAAACAAATAAAAGTCAGTCAGACAGTGGGCCTGATTTAGAATCCCGCTGAAATATAAATCCATTTTTTTCTATGAGATTCATTTTTTGGCAGATGGGATGCCAATCACGCTGTGACGGCATCCCAAAATCTAAAACGAACCCTGACTCCTTCTGAGCCTTTTGGCACTTATATATAGTTTGTTAAAAAATCATTTGAAAGGTTAGACGGTGTTTACTATTCTTGTATTAGGCATTGTTCCCTACCCTGGAAACCAGATTCCTAGTAGGGGTCCCCTTCTCGTCTGGATGTTTCTTATACTCTACATACCCAGTTTTCCATTTTCTTCGCCCTGCGCTCCAGTCCTTTCTGCAGCCGCTCGCCCACATTGCCCGACCGCCCGAACTCTTCCACCAACTCCTTGGTGTGGTTCCACTCCTCCTGGCTGACAATGGGCTCCAGGGCCTGCAGGTACCCCTCCAGAGTCTGCTGCAGTGGGGGCACAGGCAGGCATGGCAGTCCCTCCTGGTGTGTTAGATAGCGACCCGGTACCTTCACTGCAGACACCGGCTTCACCAAACTAAGCGGCTTGAGCACAAAAGCCGGCTTTACCTGCAAGAGAGGAAGAGAGCAGAGTTAAGACCCGAGTCCCTGCTAAAGGCAGGCAGTGAGTGCATCATCCCACCAAAGGACTGGGGCCAAGCAAACAAGATGGATAGACAGGACCTTGAAGACACCACCCAAGACTGGGGTGTGCGCCCATTAAAAGGGTCCTTCTATCCCCTTCTGGCACCTCACCTGCCCTGAAGGTCACATTGTGTGGTTTTCAACCTGAAAGTCAGCCTGTTAGGATGAAAACTATGTAGACGAATATTGGCTTCAATAATTCTCCTCACTCTCGAGGTGATTGACTTGTTTACCTGAGAGGCGAATAAAATACTTTGCTCGCAATAGTGTCCCTCTGATCCCTTGGAACCCTGCTGGCCTTGAGCGCATGTGGGCACTCCTGGCTGAGCGTGCTCTCATCTCTTGCATGTGTGTTTATTACCCAGATACTGAAAAGGAACAGGATCAGCCCTTTGATGGAAAGCTTAACATATGTCACTGGTGTTTCATTTTAGCAATCCATGCTTAACTCAGGCAATAATTGTGTGTATTGTACTGGATGCCTGCCCTTTCTTCACCTCTGTATGTCTGGGGGGGCCTAGAAGCAGCAAGTCACATATCTGCCCAATGGACCCATATCAAGTGTGATGATCGCAACCAGTTCTGCTTTGTAAGCCAACAGACCTGCACAGGCAGTGACCACCCTTCCAAGAGATCAGAGTGAAGCTGGTTAAAACTCACAGCAGGGTGACTGTGTCACATAACATTAGGCAGCACTGCAACAACCTGTCAGGATCATATTTGAAAATGAAAAGGCTTGAATCACAACCAGTGGCAGGCTGGCAGGACTAGGAGATGGAAGTCATAGGCAAGGACTACCTCGGAGTGGCTGGTGGGAATGGTTTGGATTGAGACATCTGACAACAGTGACTGAAAGATTAATGGTGCTGGACATGCTCCAATGTTCGGGTCAAATGTGAAAGGTCAGCTGGGGATTACAAAAATTGGTCATGTCACTGATGCACCTAGTAGGCAATGGTCCTTCTCATCTCAAACACCCTCAAATATCTGATTCACTCCACCCCAACTTTACTGGATCACACGATGAAACTCAAGTGTACAAGAAGTTGGACAATTTAAAGACGCTGTACCCAAAAGATATACTTTCCTCATGCTTAAAGAAGGTTGCGTGAAGACTTTGCGGGCCTAGTAACTTTATTAACTTTCTAGATCTGTGAGTCCACTGGCAATGTGTTGGTTTCTTCAAGCTCTGAAGAACCACAGCTTAACCTGTGCTCATGAAGGGAACCTGGTTCTATACTCTAAAGGAACAGTAGTTACTTAGAAGACGAGTATAGACCCATTAATGCGATCGGTACCAACAGAAGCAGTTTACTGGATAGACAGTGAAACAGGACAAGGCCTGTGTAATTTTCCTCAACGCCAGACCTGCCAATACTGGAGGTGCCAGTAACTTTAGGGGTGGGTGTTAGAAATGGGGTCTTTAGTTGGCAGTGGTTTTCACCCTGTCCAACTAGGGACCTGCACTCTAGTCAGGGTAAGGGAGTTACACAGCTACGATAACCCCTGCTCATCCCCTTGGTAGCTTGGCGGAAATCCTCAGTGCCACGGACGTCTCCGCAGAAGGAACTGAGGGATCATTATATTATATGAGACCGAGATAAAACGGAGGACCTGAAAATTTGAGCCAGACCAAACGTTGGCGGTGCCATGTCGCGTAGGCTCTCATTATCCTAATGAGACTACTGGATTTTTGGGTGGCAAGATCGTTCACAGTGTGGGGGACTAAGTCTGACCCATGGTGAAGGACCCTTGTCACCCCAAATCCGTTTTTTGCTCCGGCTAACTGGCAGTGCCTCATCTCTCTTGAAGGGAAGAGACAATTGGGCAGCTGAGCGCATGACATCTTAGTACTTCCAAGGGAAGTCGTGGTCACTCAGGTCACAACCGGTTCTCTCATACACAGTACGGTCTCATATAGAAATGACAAAGGCAGTTTAAGTTTTAAAGATTGGTTTAATTAAACGACTGTATTTTAGATAGCAAAGCGTGAGCTGCAATAACCAGAACTACACAACACAGTAGGATTAAAATAGTAACAACGAGAGTAAAGCACAAGAATAAGGCTATCATAGTGCAACTGGATTAGGTTCTCTCTGAGTTATATTTTAAGCACAGCATGTGAAGCTCTAAGCCTGCCTTTCGGGTTCCCCCGGGAGGACATCAGCCCTCATACCTGAGCAAAGGCCTGTAATCTGCATCAGCAACGGGGCAGTCAGCATCTAGTTGTAGGTTCCTGGTCGGAATCTCCCTCTAACGTGTACTAGGACTAGAAAGTGTTTTTATAACTAACATGCAGATGTTCTAAGAAATGTCCCTACGTGAGGATGTGTACTTTCTACGAACACTAGAGACTAAACTTCTACCACGTTTACCGGCAATGTACCAGACTGTAGCCTTGACTGAAGCACAGAGCGAGCAAGAATGTATTGTTTGAGAACACAGTGCTGAAGTAAGCTAAACAGTGTGATAGAATGAAATAAAAACAAGACCGTGAAACTGGTTATTGTAAAATAACAGTGCAAGGTTGAATAAAATGCATATAGGGCAAAGTGCACAGAGGCCTAATCTGTTGAGCTAACGCGCATAATGCTACACTAAAAATGGCTACACTACAGCTCAAGCAATCAGGCTTCTCTCAGAAGCGATGTGTAAAGTATTTGTAAACACACACATACAGTGACACAGTTAAAACATCACAAAAGTACTCCACACCAGTTTAGACAAATAGCTAATATTTATCTGAGTAAACCAAGACCAACATGACAAACATCCAACATACACAAGCAAAGATATGAATTTTGAAAGATTAAATCTTAGTATAGTGCTTAGAAAGACAGTAGCTCCAACTGGGGCTAGCACGATGTCTTGACGGAGTCATCTCCAACAGTCTGACGCCACTCATGAGAGTTGGCAGGGTGGTCATGGAGTTGCACGGACCCCGCGTATAGTACCTTGGAAAACAATGAGGAAACAGACATTGCAGGGAGTTGGGGAGGAGGGACGTCGCTGAAGTCGGTGCAGCGTAGGTTCCTTACGGTTGCAGGGGAGGTGATGCGGCATTGGCAGCGAGACGTTGGTTCCTTACGACAAAGCAGGAGTTGATGAATCTAGCAGGTTAAGACGCATGTGGTGTTGCGATGACACCACAGGGCCACAGGTGCTGCGGTGGAGCTGGAGTCAGGAGCCGTGGACGTCGGTGACATGGCACTCTGGACTCGAGCTGTGGAGGGATTTTGGAGGTACTGCAGTGGTGTAGGGTCTGCGGCGTCAGTCGCGGTCTTTGCACTCACCGGGGACCGCGGCCCCAGTACAGGCAGCAGCGTGGATTCAGCAGCGGTGCCAGTTCCGAAGTCGCTCTGGAGTTGATGTGCTTGGTTTCTTCTTGGGTGCATTAGAACTCACTCTCAAAGGACCAGGAACCGGATTTGGCACCACTTGGCAAGTCAGGACTCTCAGCAAGAGAGCACAGGCGCTGGCAAGTGAAGTCTTTGATGTCCCTGAGACTTCTTAACAATCCTGCCCAAGGGCCTGCCTTGGGCCTACTTCAAGGGTGACTTACATTTAGAAAAAGGGAGGGTTTCGGTGACTTACTTGTAGAAAAAGGGAAGGTTTGGGCCTGGCAAGTAGGTACTCTTGCCAGGTTGAAATGGTAGTTTAAAACTTCACACAGACACTGCAGTGGCAGGTCTACTCATGTGGGTGGCACAATCAGTGCTGCAGGCCCACTAGTAGCGTTTGATTAACAGGCCTTGGGCACACATAGTACACTTTAGTAGGGACTTACTAGCAAATCAAATATGCCAATCATGGAGAAAGCAATAACCAAAACAATTTAAACAGAGAACATATGCACTTTAGCACTGGTCAGCAGTGGTAAAGTGCCCAGAGGTCTAAAGCCAACAAAAAGAGGTCAGAACAAATAGGCGGAAGAAGGTAAAAAGTGCGAGGATAACTCTGCAAAAAGGGCCATGTCTAATACGTTGGAAATACCAGATCAATAAGAAGTTGGACTCTGATGATCTATTAATAAATTATTAATTTCTGGGTGGAGGGGAGAGGTGAGGGAGGGAAAAAACAACAATGAGTAATTCTGGGGATGGTTCCACTTAAATCCCTCATTTCACCCTGCTACTTTCATAGAGATTTTGGCTATTTTCAGCAGAAAGTAAAAGAGAACTGTGCAGTTCTTGCAGATCTCTAAAATTCCGGCGAGGCATGTAACCACTGTTACAGGCCCCAGTGGAAATAATATGCCACTCTTATTGAGGGCTCAAGTGGTTAGAAATCCCAGCAACTACCAAAACATGGAAGATATCAAAGTTCAGAAATGATGAATAAACAGCAGAACAATGACCTTCCAAACCATTGGCCCAGTTCGTATTGCTGTGAAAACAGCTTTATACAGTCAAAGTAGTACGCATGGATGTTTCAACACAGTGGCCTTCGTCGATGGGTCGTCATCAGGAGGAGGAAGTGATATAGTATTATACCACTCAAACAAAGTTGGGACTTTGGTTGACGCAGGACATAAGGATAGAAAGAACATGTGTCCCAGACAAAACTTTCCTGGTGGTCATATTTCCTGAGTTCTAGGAAGTAGCAGGTGCCCTCAGCTAGAGAAGGACCAGGGAAGAGCACGCACCTTCACCGAGAGAAGGACCACTGAAGAGCAAGCACCTTCACCAAAAGGATGATGAGGAAAGAGCAAAAAGCCCCACAGAGATTATGAAAGGGCAGAGAATGTGTCTTTAATGAAAAGAGGATCAGGTGGAAGACCAGTAAAGAGCAATCACCCTCACAGAGAGGAGGACCCAGAAAAAGCAAGCACCCTCCCAGAGAGGAGGACCAGTGAAGGGCAAGCACCCTCCCAGAGAGGAGGACCAGTGAAGGGCAAGCACCCTCCCAGAGAGGAGGACCAGTGAAGGGCAATCACCCTCACAGACAGGAGGACCAGTGAAGGGCAAGCACTCTCACAGAGAGGAGGACCCGGAAAAAGTAAGCACCCTACCAGAGAGGAGGACCAGTGAAGGGCAAGCACTCTCACAGAGAGAAGGACCAGGGAAGAACAACCAAGGGGAGAACAAGAGAAGAACAAGCACCCTCATGGACAGGAGGACCAGTGAAGAGCAAGCACCTTCACTTAGAGGACGATGAGAAAAAAGGCAAGCATCCTCATGAGGGTGAGGACCACAGAAGAGAAAGCGCCCTTAAAGAGAGGAGGATCTGGTGCAGGTCCGGGAAAGAGGAAGTACCCTCACACAGAGGACCAGGGAAGAGCAATCACCCTCACAGAGAGGAGTACCCAGAAAAAGCAAGCACCCTCACAGAGAGGAGGCCTGGAAAAAGCAAGCACCCTCCCAGAGAGGAGGACCCAGAAGAAGCAAGCACCCTCCCAGAGAGGAGGACCAGTGAAGGGCAAGCACTCTCACAGAGAGGAGGACCAGTGAAGGGCAAGCACCCTCACAGAGAGGAGGACCTGGAAAAAGTAAGCACCCTATCAGAGAGGAGGACCAGTGAAGGGCAAGCACTCTCACAGAGAGGAGGACCTGGAAAAAGTAAGCACCCTCCCAGAGAGGAGGACCAGTGAAGGGCAAGCACCCTCACAGGGATGAGGACCAGGGAAGAGGAAGCACCCTCACAGAGAGGAGGACCAGAGAAGAGGAAGTGCCTTCACAGAGAAGAGTAACAGGGAGAACAACCAAGAGGAAAACAAGAGAAGGGCAAGCACCCTTGCAGACAGGAGGACCAGTGAAGAGCAAAAACCTTTACTTAGAGGACGATGAAGGAAGAGCAAGCACCTTTATGGGGATCAGGGCCTGGGAAGAGAAAACGTCCTTAATGAGAGGAGGATCAGGTGGAGGACCAGGAAAGAGAAAGCACCCTCACAGAGAGAAGTAGTAGTGAAGACCAAGCACCCTCACAGAGAGGAGGACCATTGAAGAGCAAACACCCTCGCAGAGAGGAGGACCATTGAAGAGCAAGCACCCTCGCAGAGAGGAGGACCAGTAAAGAGCAAGCACTCTCGCAGAGAGGAGGACCATTGAAGAGCAAGCAACCTCGCAGAGAGGAGGACCAGTGAAGAGCAAGCACCTTCGCAGAGAGGAGGACCATTGAAGAGCAAGCACCCTCGCAGAGAGGAGGACCATTAAAGAGAAAGCACACCCGCAGAGGAGGACCAGTGAAGAGCAAGCACCCTCGCAGAGAGTAGGACCAGTGAGGAGCAAGCACCCTCGCAGAGTGGAGGACCAGTAAAGAGCATGCACCCTCGCAGAGGAGGACCAGTGAAGAGCAAGCACCCTCGCAGAGAGGAGGAACAGTGAAGAGCAAGCACCCTCGCAGAGAGGAGGAACAGTGAAGAGCAAGCACCCTCGCAGAGAGGAGGGCAAAGGAAGAGCAAGCACCCTCGCAGAGAGGAGGACCAGTGAAGAGCAAGCACCCTCCAGAGAGGAGGACCTGTGAAGAGCAAGCACCCTCGCAGAGAGGAGGACCAGTGATGAGCAAGAACCCTCACACACAGGAGGACCAGTGATGAGCAAGGAACCCTGCAGAGAGATGGACCATGGAATAGCACGGACCCTCACACACAGGAGGACCAGTGAAGAAAAAGCACCCTCACAGAGAGGAGGGCCAGGGAAGAGCAAACACCCTCAGAGAGGAAGACCAGGGAAGAGCAAGAACCCTCGCCAAGACAAGAACAAGCACCCTCACTGAGCCTTTACTGAGGGGGGAACTAGGAAAGGCACCATACACAAGGATGCTAAGTGGGCATGCAATCCGTGTACCCCGTCTCGTCAGAAGAAATATCCAAGGGCTGAGGAGCTGCCGAGAGTCTTTTTGGACTAGTCTCCAAACTCCCCTGTGGAACAGGGGACCCATAACTGCTTCTAAAAGGAAGACATGTTTCTATTCTTCAGCCCAGGTCGTCTGGTTACATCACGATCATGTTGGCTATAGTCAATCACAGAGATTTCAAAACAGTCCCTCTCTAGGCTCTCCATATCCACAATTCATGGTACAGGTGGCCTACAATCGTAAATACCACATCGCCCCAGCCAAGCGCGAGGTTCCAGTGGGCGCCCTGGTCCCTCAGGTGTCTTCATCATGGTCAACCAGAAGAGAACTACTCTACTCCGAGCCTTACGTGCCGTACAACATGTCCGAGTACACAAAATAAAAATAATAAATACAGTTAGAAAACATTATCCAATTGAAGAACAGGAGTATTGTAGCCCTGGGACACCACTGCCGAACAACAGTACATGGCTCAGGAACCACAGAAGAGGCATCAAGCAGCCTGTACCCTCAGGATGGGGCAGGTGGGTGCAGCGTGGGTCACAGGTTAAAGTTCACTCGGCGGTAATTAAATGAACCAAGAGTCCTTGGTGCTTAGAGATGGAGGAAGCAGGGCTACCCCACAAATGCCGCAAGGCGTCTTCGGCTAGCACAGGACAGTCCAGAAGTGGCATCAACTGTGGGCTCCACAGCTACCGGTGGTCCTCTCTGGGTAATGCAGGATGCCACAGCACAGGCCTCGGTTGCTGTAGTGCTGCTGGGGGTGAAGGGAGACCTGTGCTGTAAAATTTCACAGTGGCTTCACTCGCTTCCCCCCTTTCTACAGGTGTGAGTTGTACACTCCCTGGGTTTGTTTGTGTTAGTCACTGGCTTCTAACACGGACCATGGATTGTCAAAGGCACCTCTGAGATGTGCCACAAGCAGCTGCACAGCTCATGTCCAAGGACGAAACATGACCTGTGTGCTGAAGGGAGAATGCTGCACATGCCTCTCATGCACCCATTTGTACATGTGAGGGGTAGGGACCGATCATGACCCATGTGCTGAAGGAAGAATGCTGCACATGCCTCTTATGCACACATCCATACATGTGTGGGGAATTGGTCATGGCCCATGTGCTGAAGGAAAGCCTAGGTTACTGCAGGTTACAGATCACAGGCTAAGCCTCATCTGGAGTAAGGAGTACAGATCGTGATAACACAGCTGGAGTTACGACTACTCCAGTAGGGTGCATCTTAAGCTGTGCACAGTATCGAAGGCCAAACATGGAGTATTGTGTCGCTGGAGTTACGACTACTCCAGTAGGGTGCATCTTAAGCTGTGCACAGTATCGAAGGCCAAACATGGAGTATTGTGTCCAGCGCTGGACGCCACATATGATGTACCGTATCCAGTTCTATACTCACACCTGGATTATTGTGCCTAGTCATGAAGGGATACCTGAAATTTTGTGTCCATTCTAGAGCCACATCTTTGATAAGGTCTTAGTCTGATGCCCACAAAAGGAGAACTGTGTCCTGTTCTGAGACCCTGCTTGGGATTCAGTATCCTCTTCGAGAGACCACGTCCCCAGAAGGAGAAGGACAGACAAACGACAACATATGGGCAGGGGTTGTATGACTGAACCACACATGGCAGAACTACGCATGGCTTAACAATGTGGTCGGAAAAATGACTGCGTCTTAACCACGCATCCCTTTCCCATGCATGCCTTTACAACAAATGTCATTGTAAAAGCATGCTTAGTAAAGGTATATTTGGTAACTCCATGTGTGCTTGCGTGATACAACCCCCCTGACCAACTCGCCCTAAACTGTCACGATTAAGATGCAGACGTGATGCACAGCACAAATAACAAATGCTACAGTTAAGTGTGTATAAATTATAAAATGTGCATAATCAAGCAGCAGGATGGCACATCCTGTATTTATTTTGGAATTGTTATATTGGCTGTGTACACTTGCTTCATGATGTTCTAAGGGCAAGGTCCTCAATGTGTTGTTACCTGCATGCTGAAAATCTAATAAGATCTGTTGGGGGGGTGGGTGGAGAATCAAGCAGCAGGCCGACTACATCACATGTATATAAGTTGCTTTTAATACTTCAGAAGATCAACAACAGTCTTGTACGTTTGGAAGTGGGAAACAAGTTACAGTGGAGCATGTAAGTGCAACAGTAGTACTTTTTTAATCTTCTGGAAGAAAGGATTCTCCTATTCTCAGGGGAAATGGAAGGACAGAGTGCGTGCTTAGCTTCTTGAGGCTAGGTCTTTCTAAAAGGAGATGGTCACAGGTCCTGAAGGATGTAAGGCCTTCAAAGAGGATGAGCTTATTTACGGGAATGTCAGAGTCTCTCAGCATATGACACTTTAGTATGAATAAAATGATGGCTTCCGCAAGCAACCATTAGAGAGTAAGCCGTACGGACGATAAGTGATCATAGAACTTTATTCCTGAACACAGCCTCGAAGCAGCACGAAGAACCTGCCCTAGAGCACCTTCACGATCGAGGAAAGAAAATAGTCCTGCTGGGAAAGTACCAAGTATTGAAGTGTGGCTCTAGAAGAGGATTTAGGGATAAAGCATTTCATTTCCCGTAGGAGGGCTCAGTAGATACTGGGCATCGTCACCTTGTGCACTGATGTGTGCCTGTAATTTTCAGTTTTTAAATCAAAAATGAAGTCCAGAGATTTCGTGCACTCTATGATGAAAGGCATGCTTTGAAGAAGGTTAAGGAATTCCAGCCATTACTATATAGGAATGGCCTCATGAGCACAGGGTTTAGGAGACATGGGATCAATCTGAGTTGGTGAATGGACATCCAGGCCTGGATGTCTTTGAGAATTTGGGGAGGGGACAGGAAGGAGACGTACAGGTAAAGTGGAGTGTAATGAACGTACAGAGGGCATGAGACGTTAGATGATCTTGATAGTAATCTAATGGATTTAGAGTAAATGTTGAAGATGGTGGGTTAGAGAATGGATCATTATGGCATTCCTTGATGAAGGAATGAAGGATAAAGAATATTTTGACATTTTATTTGCTGGGAATCGCTTTTGAGGTAAGGAGACCAATTTTAGTACAGCGCCGTATGATTTCATACACTCGTCCAGGACCTTAGAAAGGATGACAAGGATGATGTGTCACTTGCAACTAACAGGTTCAGGCGGATGGATCGGCATGAGTCACAATTGAGTGCACAGTAGAGTACCGTCTCTTATTCTCAACATGGTAACTTTAGTGCCACATCCCGCTCTGAGAGTGACAGGCCTTCAAGTCATGAACGGTGAGACAGCAACCAGCACTGAGTAGAAATTCACTCACAGTATCTTAAATGTAGCACAGTTTCTTAAAGGAAATAGGGCTTCATTTAAAAAAAAATATTTTAAGTTTAAGAAGAGACAGCTGTACCAAGACTCCAAGTGAATTTGAAATACATCAAATATCACTGCCACTGACATCAAATCACAGGGAGTGGATCTTAGGTGTTGTGGCATCTCCAGCTCCCATCTGCAGCCCTCTCCACTAAAAGCAATCAGTCCTTGGATGAAAGGTGTTCGCACAATGCTGCTTTCTTGAAATCAACCCCTGTTGAGGTACAGCTCATCTGCACAAATGGGGAAAGTTGTGACTTTCTGCCCCATCCCCTGTGAACAAGGCAATCTAAGAGCTACTTATTTCAATAAGAGTCATTTGAAGAGATCCTAGCTCTGCTGGAAGGAGACGCACCCAAAATGTACAAGATCCTATCTGAGGAGCAGCGATGGGCAACGCCAATAAGGATCCTGGGACCAAGTTAAGGGACAATAATAGCATGTTTCATTAATGTGTGGCTCTTGCCTAGATAACTGCAACTCTAATTGGTGATTTCTAAATCTCTTTTCAATAGTCTCGAAGCAATTCAAAACCAAACAGTTGAACATGCCAGTCTTCCACTTGTTTCACCTCTGCAAGTTCTTTATTAGCTCCTTCAAGATTTTATGATTAGTCCATAAATGTTTGAGGCTCTACGATTTCTAAACTCCAAATTCAGCGAATACCCTAAACTCCAAATTCAGTGACTACCCCCCCCTTTTGTTATCTTACCTCCTCAAACTTTCTTTAAGAAACAGACTTGTGGACACAAAGCACCTTTGGCTCTGAAACAATTCATTTAGAGTTAAAAACAATGTATTTAAATATTCTGTTCTGGAAACAAAAAGTGAAAACAGTCTTCTGGAATGATTTTTTAATCGGTTTCATTTCATTCTTAGCACTGAGAGACCTTTAAGGTAGATGTTGATCTCTAGAAATCTTCGTTAACATAACCTAACTGACCATTCACGACGACCAAAACGGGTTCATACTGGCGTCCCTCAACCTTCGGCGTATGTTCTCGTTGCTGCACATGCTGAAGGAAGAGAGCCTGCTGGGGGCAGTGTTCTTATCGGTAGAATTCGAGAAGGCATTCGACTCGGTGCAGTGGGACTAGCTGAAAATGGTGATGCTTCGGATGGGCATGGATGTGGGCTGGGTGAGATGGGTTGACCTACTATACTGTAGACCGATGGCAAGGGTAAAGACGGGCCGGACAATATCAGCAGCTTATCCCATATTTAGAGGTACTAGGCAGGGCTGCCCGCTGTCCCCACTGCTGTTTGCCCTTGCCATTGAATCACTGGCGGCATGGCTTCGAAAGGAGAGTGGGGGCAGAGGAATGAAGTGGGGGCCAATGGAACATGTCATCTCCCTTTATGCGGATGATATACTCATATACCTGCGAGACGGGGAAACTGGACTGCCTTGGGCGTTTGAGCTCCTAGAGGAATTTGGAGGATAGTCTGGCCTTAAGCTGAATAGAAATAAGACATGTGTCTTTCCGTGGATGGTGGGGGCGCCGCGGCCCCTCGCTTGCCCGGCAGACATTGTGGGGGCTCTGTGCACCTTTAAATACCAGGGTATTCAGGTGTTCCATGCTCTGAGGGACCTCCAGGAGGGTAACCTTGGGAAGGCGCTCTGATCCTTGCGGGCATCAGTGGGATTCTGGCGCTCCCTTAAACTCTCCACGATGGCTAGAATATCCTTGGCTAAAATGATTATGCTGCCCAGTCTCCTGTACCACTTCACCAATCTCCCAGTAATTATCCCACTGAGCTGGTTTAAAGAACTGAACATGGTACTCCGAGAGCTCATCTGGGATGGGGGTTGTAGGCGAACTGGACTGCCCACTCTCTGCCGCCCCGTGACTGAGGGAGGTCTGGGAGCCCCTGATTTTGAGCTCTATTATTTATCGTGCCAACTCCAATGTCTCACTAAATGGTGCGCTGGGAGTGTAGTTTGGACAGAGTAACTGCTAGTGGCGAAGTGGGTCGAGACTCAATAATAGCACGAATGCTAAGCCATAGGACAGTGATACTGGAGAAGAATGTCTTACTGTTGGTGGCTTTCTCCTGCTGGAAGAAATGTTTGCGCCGCACAGGAACAACAGTGACATACTCCCCGGCGATACCACTGGCGGCAATGCCCCGGGGAACTGCGGATCGGCATTTGCTGAGATCCCAAATTGGTGTCTGGGTCGGAGCTGGAGTGGCATCCCTGGGTGACTTCTTCTGCGATGGGGTGATGCGAACCTTTGTAAATATGACAGAGGAGAAGGGAGTACCAAGAGGGCAATTTCTACAATACCAAACCCTGACCTATTATATACGAGAACTCTGGGGTACAGTAAATGCGAAGCCGGAGCCTCACGGGATCCTTCACTTCTTACTAACAATAGGTGGAGAGGCCCACCTCATAACTAACTTATATAGGGCCCAGCTGGAGGGCATTTTGGAACCTCTCCAGACTCTTAGGGCTAAGTTATAGTTGCATCTGTTTAGTGACCATTGGAAATGCAAAATCTGGGCTGCTGAGGAGTCCTAAAGCAATGTCCATTTTGCGTCACTTTCTGTGGCCAGCTGTACCTCCTACTACCTACACACCTGCCTTGCAAGCGAGTCCTTCTCCATTGTGCTTATAAGCCGATTCCTACCTGCACGAGTGCTGCGCAAATAACCAGCTCAGGGCTATCCCTCTGGACTCATCACAGCTCTTTACATTCAGTCCTCTGTACTCACAATCCTCTGTAACCAACACAACTTAGACTCGCCCCACATAGTCCCACCCTTTTATGCACCACGGCTCAAAACTCACCATAGCTCTTTCCATTCATTTTTTATTTATAAGAGAAACATTTGTATAAGCATCTTGAAACTAATGAGTGCCATTAAAGAGAATAAGACAGATAACTAAGCAAAAACAAAATAAATCACTAGAATTAAGAGTACAGGAACGCTGAGGGTGGTTAGAAGGCCATGCCGTAAGATGTTCTTGAAAACTGAAGAGAGGGGGTTCCAGTTGTAGATTGTTGGGCAAGGCATTCCAGGCTCTAGCTGTGGCTACTGAGACTGCTCTGTTGCCAAAGGTGACTGTTTGGACTAGGGGGAACATCCTGTGGGGCCAGGTGAGCAGAACAAAGTGTGTTGCTGCTTCTGCGGTCTGGATTTTACTGCCAATCAGGAGAATATTGGTAAACGGCTTGGTGTGCAATGGTGAGTAATATAAACAGAACATGTAAATGGACTAGTAACCAATGGAGAGCTCAAAGATAAGATGCATGTGATGTCTACGGGTATGTCCTGAAATGAGACGAGCTGCTGCATTCAGAACCAACTGGAGACTCTTCCAAAGAGTGATGGGAGCACCTAGGTAAAATGAATTACCATAGTCCATCCTTCACTGCATTAAGGCATTGACGAATGGGACACAATGATCATGTCAAATATGGCAGGGAGTCAATGTGGCGGGGGAAAGTTATGTGGCGCAATGACCTGAGCCGCTGACTTCGAAGCGGGGGGAACCAGGTTCGAGTCTCTGCATCGGCTTAACGTCCCCACGCCTACAATTCAATGCCTTGAGACACTCACTGGTGATTTGCTGTGCCTTTTTACAAATCCTAGATTTAGTATCATCTTTAAATGTATAGTTTGCAGAAAACAGGACCTCAGCAACTGGCTTGTCTAGAGATAGGCTTGTGTCTCTGTAGATGCCTTAGTTGTACATCTGTTTTGAGGATTTTTGGGAAGAACACATAAAAGTTAGTTATAGATTTGTGTTTCAGCCGTCAGAACTGTTTACTACAATTTAATATGGTTAAAATGCAAATAGTCAGTTACCATTGTACAAGGCTTAACACACACAACGTTGTTGAGAATTCAAAGAACACAGGTATGGTAGGGGTGTGGAATGTAAATAAACACAGAATGGACTTGTGGTTCAGTGCCTAGGTTACCAATTGAGTCATCAAGAAACGCCCACAGTCTGACATTGTCCAGTTTTCCACACTCTCTAATTTTGGGCAAATCGTCTCACTTCACTATGCCTCAGTTCCCTTGTTTGCCCAATATGTGAGCTAATACCAAGTACTATATGAATGGCTGGGCAATGACACTTTACGACTAGATAAGTCCTACAAGTTCTTGTCAGAGCCAAAATGGTATGTGCTCAATCTTTTTCGTAAATTGGATTACACACACCAAAGATGGTTCTGCACTTGTAAAATGATTTATCCACTCAGAAATTTTCAAGGGAGTCAATCTACTGAAGAAAAAAAAAATCCGCATTCTGAGGCAGAATGCCATTAGAATTGTGCAAGTCTGAGTGCAGTGCCATTCACTACGCAATAGGGACTTGATAAGCGTTTTATCTTCATGGTGCTCAGCTGCATGGACACACAACAAGAGGGAGGGAGGGAGCTGGCTCAACCCTGAGCACCCTAGAAGCAAACACCTTGCATCGAGGAAAGGAGACCGGTGAGCCAGGGGGCCCTGGAAAGAGCACACTGGACCCCCATAGCTGCCGCACTCCCGCAACATCCCCAGGGAAGACCAGGGACCAACATAAACTCGTCAAATGGGAGTTGACACAGAATGAGTCCAAAGGCAGAAATTGAGAATAAACTAAAATAAATGTTAGCTGCCAACAACATTTAGAAAGGTTGCGGTCTGGAGATCTCCAAGAGCACAGAAGAATGATTTTCACAAGAGACGAATCAAAGCATGAAAGCATAGGGAGAGCAGGAGATCTCAACAGGGTGTGAGGTAAGCTGTAAGAGCCCTGCATCAGCCAAGGTAAGACATAGGATGTTTGAGAGCATACATGAAACTCAGCATGACAGCAAGACAAAGGTGGGGACCACCTAGAATGTAGTCTTCGTTGTCAGTACCAATCAACTGTCAAGAGGCTGAATGTCTGGAGACCTCAGAGCACACACCGTGAAACTCATTTCATCAGAGGTATAGTAGGAGAACAAAGACCGGGCTGGAGACATCAAACCTCCGCTGCCACACAGCATCAACACTGTGAAGATTGCTAGCGTGCACCTCACACAAAAAGACACACCCAGGAACCTAAAGGTTGGTCACTGACCAGACTTACCACCAGGGTATCTAACGGATGCCAACATTTACAAACTATCACAAGGAGAGCAAAGAAAAAGCTGGGGACTCAGCTGATATGGTGCAGTTGTCACAGATCACAGCACAACACGAGTAGTGCCCTGCAAAACTCAGGGAGCCCACAACATATCACCTGTGACAGGGGAGTATCCGACTGTGAGAATAGAACTCAAAGTAGTATTATCAGAGCTCAGCGACACGCATGCAAAGAGGGTTCATGTTGTATGAACACAGCATGGCAGAGTAATCCTAGTGAGAGCAAAAACAGAACTGGAGGCCAGAAATGCAAATGGGCAGTCATGCCAAATCAGTGACAGCCACACAAAGTGCATCTCGGGGAGTTAAGGCTCCCGCACCATGCATACTCATCGAAAGGAGGCTTTTATACCATGAGACCAAAGACAAAGGTGAAGAAAAAGGACTGTCTGGGATCAGGCACAATTATCCAGCAAGAGCTACTCAAGAGTGTAGCCTGGGGAACCTGGGTATGGCGGAGAGCAGAAAGTGCAGGAAGACTATCAAACTGTGAGACCAAAGACAGATCTGAGGACTAAATGGGCTCTATGGTCCATTTTCAGCACTAAGCAACAATGACAATAGGAGGCTTGGGGGTTTCCCAAAGCACATGCCATAAAACTCATCACAGTGCAGTAAAAATGACCTCAAGGGAGAAAAAAAGAGGGCAGAATCAGAGAAGTTATAATACATGGACAAAGGGGGCTCTGGCCCAGGGCCCCAAGCCCTTCAGGGGGCCCCTGATAGAGACAGCTCTCTTCTGCAGAGTCTTTGCCATGACGAACGTGGACCATTTTTTAACAGCTCTGATAAAATACTGTTTGCCTTGAATCTATTTTTAATGCGGGTGATGTGCAAGTCTATTCCAGATATTTTGCAGAGAAATGTTGTGTTGGTTTCATGCAACAGAGGGTGTCACAGAGCTTATTTGCAGTAATATTAGTGAGCTTCTGTTGTGTTATAATATTAAGAGCACGCTGCTACCCCTAAATAATAGATGGAATCACATTTAGAATTTGGACCAGTGCGTCTGTGCACTGTCAGTGACTTGGCCAAAGAGAGCATGAAAGAGCTGAAATTGGATCATAAATTCAAGGCTGTTCTGAACAGGGGCCCCAAAATATGTTTAGCCCAGGGCCCCCAAAATCCTTAACGGGTCCCTGGGCACAATTCACAACTCTGTTTGCACTGGCTGTATTCATCTGAGGCTACTTTTATGTTCCTTGTAGGCATGCCTGTTGCCACTGATTGGGAGGTGCCGGACTCCCATTTCGTCATGGGCACAATATTTATAGGGTCCTTTTTTAATCGTTTTATGCTTTGCATTTATCATAATTTTGGTTTATTATACCAGCAGATTCTCAGTGCAGGGAAACCTGGGATGGGACTAAGGGGTTGCTGGACCCAGATTTGTTTTTTTAGTTGCCCAATTGTTTTGGATCACGCTTCAGTAAGCAGTAGCCACGCCCCTTCAATGGCGGGCTATTTACACAACGCCAGAACGCGTCTGCGTTGCTGGCGCACCAAAGGTAAGCCCGTCTGTGCCCAGATCACGCCTCCTGCCAGTCCCCTTGCCAGTTTGGGTATCCAGAACTCTGGAAGGATGAGTTTCACAAGGGATGAGCTCTGGGCCCACAACAAGGGAGGTAAGACCTACGGTTGTACCAAACTTGACCTTTTATTAATTGGGACAAGCCCCAAAACTGTTTGCAAAGACTGTGAGCAATAAGTCTGGCATGAAGACTTTAACACAGGTGACATATCTAATATCACCTAAAAGGGGCATTCTTTCCAATGATTGCACAGTACTTGAAGACTTTAACTTTCACCTTGAGTCACAGATAGATATCGACACTATAGCACTCGACCAAACTATGATCAGTCTCGGCCTCTCCCAGAGAGTTACCGAGCCCACCCACCAAGCTGTGCATATTTTGGATGGGTTTTTACAAATAAGGATTCCCTAACCAAAATAAGTGTTTTGCAGCTAACCTGGTCTGATCAGAAAGCTATTTTATTTGAGATTTTTTTAAAAAAGTCTGGCCAAGTGATCAGAGGTCCTAGGTCTACACTTTCTACCAGTGCATGGCCCACAATTCAACCAGAGGATCTCAAATAAACTCGAGAAATCTCCCATGCTCTGTTCTGATGATATTGACAAAGCTCTCCTGAACTATTCTAACTGGCAAAATGATGTGGTTAACACGCTGGCGCCAGCACAGTTAGTTAAACTTAGAGAGGTAAACCCTTAGCCCTCTGGTACTCAGATGATCTTAGGAAGCTCAAACAAAGCTGCAGGAGTCAGGAAAGAAGCTGGAGGAATACTGTAACGACTTAGAAAAAATAAAATACAAGAAATACCTCCTAGGGTCACTACTGTCGAACTACATTTGCACTGTTTTCTATCACATTCTATGCCTATTTCTGGTAACTAGTGTTTATATATAGTGTGTTACTTACCTCCTATTGGAGTGTTGCCTCTCTATTACTTTTTGGTATTGTGTCACTAAAATAAAGTACCTTTACTTTTGTAACACCGGGTGTTTTCTTTCATGTGTGTAAGTGCTGTGTGACTACAGTGGTATTTCATGAGCTTTGCACGTCTCCTAGATAAGCCGTGGCTTCTCATCCACAGCTACCTCTAGAGAGCCTGGCTTCTAGACGCTGCCTACACTACACTAATAAGGGATACCTGGACCTGGTATAAGGTGTAAGTACCTTAGGTACCCACCACACACCAGGCCAGCTTCCTACAATGCTGCAGCCCTTAGGGACCCTTCATGGTCACAGAGCCCTTGGTTGTGCCATCCACAAGTAGCCCTGTAAAAATGGCTCCGACCTGCCACTGCAGTGCCTGTGAGTGCAGTTTTAAACTGTCAACTCGACTTGGCAAGTGTACCCACTTGCCAGGCCTAAACCTTCCCTTTCTATTCATGTAAGGCACCCCTAAGGTAGGCACTAGGTAGCCCCAGGGGCAGGGTGCAGTGTATGTTACAGGTGGGACATGGGGTTTACATGTCCTGACAGTGAAATACTGCCAAATTCAGTTGTCACTATTGCAAGGCATATATCTCTCTCATAGGTTAACACGAGGCTGCCTTTAAATATGATTAAAACGCAGATTCCCTTTGGGAGCAGATAGACATGTGCAGTTTGGGGTCTCTGAACGCACAATGTAAAAATACATCTTTTAGTGAAGTTGGTTTTTAGATTGTGTGTTTGAAAATGCCACTTTTAGAAAGTAGGCATTTTCCTTGCTTAAACCATTCTGTGGCTCTGCTTGTTTGTGGATTTCCTGTCTGGGTCACTTGGGCTGTTTGCACTTCTCCTCTAGACAATAACACAAAGGGAGCTGGGGTGTAGCCTGCATATCCTGATGGGCCATCTGGGTTGAGGGGAGGGAAGGAGTGGTCACTTACACCTGAAAGGGCTGTGCCTGCCCTCACACAATGCAGTCTCCAACCCCTTGGTGTGTGTCTGGGGCCTGGCTTGGGCAAGGCAGGATCTTGAAAACAACACAGACTTTCCTTTTAAGTAGGCCTACTTCAAAGGCAGAAAGGGGTATAAGAGCACCCAAAACCCCTGAAAATCAGATTACTTCTGGAACCAAGAGGAACCTCTGCCAGGGAAAAGATCTGGAGAAGCTGGAGGACGAGTACTGCCCCTTTGCCTGTGACTGTGCTTTGCTGGGTTGGCCTGCAGTAGCTGCTTCTACCTGAGAGAGGACAAAGACTAACTTTTGTGTGACTTCCCACTGGTGAAGAATCTCCAAGGGCTTGAAAGTTAACTTGACCCCTGTTGTTGAAGTCTCAGGGACAGCAAAGACTTCTCTCTGCTAGCACTTGGGTTTTCTGCTGAGAGTCCTGCCTGCCAAGTGGTGCAATAACCTGCCTCTGGGCCCTTGAAAGGTGCAGCTGGTGGAAAATGACAGAAATCCATGCAAAGACCACTGTGCTGGGAAACTTTCGACGCACCACCCGTTTTGCGGCTGAAAAACGATGCGCCATCTGCCTCGCGGCAATGTTCTACCTGCATGGTGGCTGGGAGATAAACGCAACGTGGCTGGAGAAACGATGTGCAACATCCGCAACGGCTGCTAACGACACAAGCCCCCCACGCAGCGCAGTTTCTTGACACCATGTGACGCAACATCGCTGGGCGTGGAAAATCAACGCAAAGCCTGCCCGGACCCGAGGTGCCCGTCTGGATCAACGCATCGCTCCCTTGCAGGAGAGAAGAAACGGCACACGCCGACCCAGCCAGAGGAGGAATGACGCACGCTCTCACTTTCGAGTGAGAAATAGACGCACCACTGGCCTTTTTCTATGCACGCTCTACTGTGCAGCTTTATTTTGACGCTACCCAGGTACTTTTGTACGCTAACAACGTGCTCACTGTTTCCTAAAGGATTTAAGACTCTTTTACTTTTTAAATTCATAACTTGACTCGTGTATGTTGACATTTTGTTGTTTTGGTCTTGTTTTGTTTAGATAAAGCTTATCTATTTTTCTAAACATGTGTTGTGTCATTTTGTAGTGTTTTCACTGAGTTACTGTGTGTGTTGGTACAAAACTTTACACCTTGTTTCTGAAGTTAACCTGCCTGCTCGTGCCAAGCTACCAAGGGGATGAGCGGGGGTTAACTGAGGGTGATTCTCCTTTACCCTGATTAGAAGGAGGGTCCTTGCTTCGACAGGCGGTAAACTGACTGCCAACCAAAGACTCAATTTCTAACAGTACCTTAGGAATTACTTCTTAGCATGCATTTTCTGAATTCTCTCTCCAAAAACAATAAAGACCACCATATAGCTCTTTTGAATGACTGAGCAACTGCAAAGGTCTGCAATGCACCTATTATTTTACGTTTTTTTGGAGACTTGAGGAACTGGCTCATTGTGGATAAATTGAAAGCAGTTTTTGCTTCTGAAGTTTGAGTCTAGTTCTTTCTTCAGTATACCTTCTATGATGGTTGTATGGTTGGACTGTAGTTCTGTGGCCCTCCTTCAATGGTAAAGATATAGCTAGTGGGTTATTTATGATTGTTTCAAACTCTTTGAACAGAAACCAGAGCTCAGTCTCTGTTCCAGTCGATACAGATTAGATACAAATCTGAAAGAGTGATGGAATTACTCTGTGTATGTTAAACTGTTTCCAGGTTCATTTTTGTGAGGGTAATGCTTTTCTGTGACTGAAGAGGTTAGGTGAGGGCCACCCAGAAATGGATACACAGGTACTCTTTCCAGATCAAAGGGATGGGATTGTCCACTGATGAGGTGTCCATATCAGCAAAAATAGCATCTAGCAGGAGGTCAGCTACTTAAAGTCTGTGCTTTACTGCCGATCTAACAAAGCAAATCACGGTCTCACTTGTGCTGTTCTCACTCAGAGCAAAAGGAGAATGGAACATTACTCTGCCAAAATGGACTGAGTGGCATACATTTCCTAGTAGTAGTGTCTCAACAGCTGTGCAGGATAAGTGATGTCTGGGTAAGAAAAGAGACAGCAAAGTCTCAGCACAAAAGCATGTGCTTTGGTTACCTCTGAGAGACGACTGTGAGGGAGATGGATTCAAGTCAGATTAGGCATGGACGTTGGTAGCCTATAGGTGTAGACGATCTGTCTTTGGCACAATAGTCGCAGGTTCACAGCATGTGTCTGATGCCCAGTCATGGAGCACCAGTGTTAAGTACTGGTCAGCTTTTTTTAATTAGAGGAACATTTTGAAATCCGATGAAGCAAAAATGTTGGCTGTAAGGGACACGATCAAGTATCCTTCTAAATGGCTGTCAGCTTAATTAAACAGACATGGTGGTAAAGTTAAATAAACAACACTTAAGTTTTACACAGTAAATGGATCGGCACAGCAGGTAAGAGGTTTTACAAGGCAGATGTTGCTACTTCTATCCTGACACTGGAAGAGAGGCTACAACATTACAATGGCGTCAGTGAATGAAAATGTCACTTACCCAGTGTACATCTGTTCGTGGCATCAGTCGCAGTAGATTCGCATGTTCTGCAATAGCTCGCCATCTGGTGTTGGGCCGGAGTGTTACAAGTTGTTTTTCTTCGAAGAAGTCTTTCGAGTCACGGGACCGAGTGACTCCTCCTTTTGTCTCCATTGCGCATGGGCGTCGACTCCATCCTCGATTGTTTTTCCCCGCAGAGGGTGAGGTAGGAGTTGAATTGTAGTAATAGTGCCCATGCAATGGAGTGACTAAGTATGCACTTATTTAAGGTTGAGATGATACATATATAAATAATTGAAGGTAACTTCCAAACTGCTACAGGCTCCCGGGGAGGCGGGTGGGCACATGCGAATCTACTGCGACTGATGCCACGAACAGATGTACACTGGGTAAGTGACATTTTCAGTTCGATGGCATCTGTCGCTGTAGATACGCATGTTCTGCAATAGACTAGTAAGCAGTTATTTCCCCAAAAGCGGTGGATCAGCCTGTAGGAGTGGAAGTAGTCTGAAATAATGTCCTTAATACAGCTTGACCTACTGTGGCTTGTTGTGCGGATAACACGTCTACACAGTAGTGCTTGGTGAATGTGTGAGGCGTAGACCATGTGGCTGCCTTACATATTTCTTGCATTGGGATGTTTCCTAGAAAGGCCATGGTAGCACCTTTCTTTCTGGTTGAGTGTGCCCTTGGTGTAATGGGCAGCTGTCGTTTAGCTTTAAGGTAGCAGATTTGGATGCATTTAACTATCCATCTGGCTATACCTTGTTTTGAAATTGGGTTTCCTGCATGAGGTTTTTGAAATGCAATAAAGAGTTGTTTAGTCTTTCTGATGTTCTTTGTTCTGTCAATGTAATACATTAATGCTCTTTTGACATCTAATGTATGTAGTGCCCTTTCAGCTACGGTATCTGGCTGTGGAAAGAACACCGGAAGTTCCACTGTTTGATTTAGATGGAACGGTGAAATAACCTTTGGCAAAAATTTAGGATTGGTCCTTAGGACGACTTTATTTTTGTGTAGTTGTATAAAAGGTTCCTGTATAGTAAACGCCTGAATCTCGCTTACTCTTCTCAGGGAAGTAATGGCGATGAGAAATGCCACCTTCCAGGTTAGGAACTGTATGTCGCAGGAGTGCATGGGTTCAAAAGGTGGACCCATAAGTCTAGTTAGGACAACATTTAGGTTCCATGAAGGAACAGGTAGTGTTCTTGGTGGTATAATTCTCCTAAGGCCCTCCATGAATGCTTTAATGACTGGTATTTTATATAGGGAAGTTGAATAGGTAGTCTGCAGGTATGCAGATATTGCTGCAAGGTGAATCTTAATGGAAGAGAAAGCTAGGTTAGATTTTTGTAAGTGAAGCAAGTAACCCACTACATGTTCTGGAGTTGTGTGTAATGGTTGTATTTGATTAATATGGCAGTAGCAAACAAACCTCTTCCATTTACTTGCATAGCAGTGCCTGGTGGATGGCCTTCTTGCTTGTTTTATGACTTCCATACATTCTTGGGTAAGTTGTAAGTGCCCGAATTCTAGGATTTCAGGAGCCAGATTGCTAGATTCAGCGATGCTGGATCTGGGTGTCTGATCTTTTGGTTGTGCTGTGTCAACAGATCTGGCCTGTTGGGCAATTTGATGCAGGGTACCACTGATAGGTCTAGCAGCGTTGTGTACCAGGGTTGCCTTGCCCAAGTTGGTGCTATCAATATGAGTTTGAGTTTGCTTTGACTGAGTTTGTTTACCAGGTAAGGAAGGAGAGGGAGAGGAGGAAAAGCGTAAGCAAATATCCCTGACCAGTTCATCCATAGGGCATTGCCTTGGGATTGTTTGTGTGGGTATCTGGATGCGAAGTTTTGGCATTTTGCGTTCTCCCTTGTCGCAAACAAGTCTATCTGAGGTGTTCCCCAGAGTTTGAAATAAGTGTTCAGTATTTGGGGGTGAATTTCCCATTCGTGGACCTGTTGGTGATCTCGAGAGAGATTGTCTGCGAGTTGATTTTGTATCCCTGGTATAAACTGTGCAATTAGGCGAATTTGGTTGTGAATTGCCCAATGCCAAATTTTTTGTGCTAACATGCTTAACTGCGTGGAGTGCGTCCCTCCCTGCTTGTTTAGATAATACATTGTTGTCATGTTGTCTGTTTTGACGAGAATGTATTTGTGAACTATTATTGGTTGGAAAGCTTTTAGTGCTTGAAAAACTGCAAGAAGTTCTAGGTGATTGATATGCAGTTTTGTTTGATGTACGTTCCATTGTCCTTGTATGCTGTGTTGATCGAGGTGTGCTCCCCACCCTGTCATGGAAGCATCTGTTGTTATTACGTATTGTGGCACTGGGTCTTGGAAAGGCCGCCCTTTGTTTAAATTTATGTTGTTCCACCACAGAAGCGAGAGGTAAGTTTGGCGGTCTATTAACACCAGATCTAGAAGGTGACCCTGTGCTTGAGACCACTGTGATGCTAGGCATTGTTGTAAGGGCCTCATGTGCAGTCTTGCGTTTGGGACAATGGCTATGCATGATGACATCATGCCTAGGAGTTGTAATACCATCTTTGCTTGTATCTTTTGTGTTGGATACATGCGTTGTATGATGGTGTTGAAATTTTGAATTCTTTGTGGACTTGGAGTGGCTACTCCTTTTGATGTGTCTATTATGGCTCCCAGGTATTGTTGTACCTTGCGTGGCCGAATCTTGGATTTTGTGAAATTGACGGTGAACCCTAGTTTGAAGAGGGTTTGTATGATATGATTTGTGTGATTTGAGCACTCTATTAACGAATGGGCCTTGATTAGCCAGTCGTCTAGATATGGGAACACATGTATTTGCTGCCTTCTGATGTGTGCAGCGACTACCGCTAGACATTTGGTAAAGACTCTTGGTGCGGTTGTTAATCCGAAAGGCAGTACCTTGAATTGGTAATGTATTCCTTTGAATACAAACCTTAGGTATTTCCTGTGCGATGGGTGTATTGGTATATGGAAATAAGCATCCTTGAGGTCTAAAGTTGCCATGTAGTCGTGCAGTTTTAGCAATGGCAATACTTCTTGTAGTGTGACCATGTGGAAGTGGTCTGATTTGATGAAAGTGTTGACTACTCTGAGGTCTAGGATTGGTCTCAGTGTTTTGTCCTTCTTTGGTATCAGAAAGTACAGTGAGTAAACTCCTGTGTTTATTTGTGTGTTTGGCACTAATTCGATTGCATTCTTTTGCAATAGTGCCTGCACTTCTATCTCTAGGAGATTGGAATGGTGTGTTGTTAAATTTTGTGCTTTTGGTGGTATGTTTGGAGGGAACTGTAGAAATTCTATGCAGTAACCATGTTGGATAATTGCTAGAACCCAAGTGTCTGTAGTGATTTTCTCCCATGCTTTGTAATAATGACCTATTCTTCCCCCCACTGGTGTTGTGTGGAGGGGGTGAGTGACATGTGAGTCACTGTTTAGTAGTAGGGGTTTTGGGGCTTTGGAATCTTCCTCTATTTCTAGGGAATTGCCCTCCTCTATATTGTCCCCGAAAACCTCCTCTATACTGTCCTTGGTAACTGGACGGTGTGGCTTGTGAGGTGCTGGCTTGTGTGCTTTGACCCCGAAACCCCCCTCGAAAGGGCGTTTTACGGAATGAGCTGTAATTCCCTCTGCTCTGCGGGGAGTAGAGTGCGCCCATGGCTTTGGCAGTGTCCGTATCTTTTTTGAGTTTCTCAATCGCTGTGTCCACTTCTGGACCGAACAGTTCTTTTTCATTAAAAGGCATATTGAGAACTGCTTGTTGAATCTCTGGTTTAAATCCAGACGTTCGGAGCCATGCATGCCTTCTGATAGTTACAGATGTATTAATTGTCCGTGCAGCTGTATCTGCAGCGTCCATGGAGGAGCGGATCTGGTTGTTGGAGATGGCCTGTCCCTCCTCAACCACTTGTTTTGCCCTATTTTGGAAGTCTTTGGGCAGATGTTCAATGAGATGTTGCATCTCGTCCCAGTGGGCTCTGTCATAGCGCGCAAGTAGTGCCTGGGAGTTCGCGATGCGCCACTGGTTTGCAGCTTGTGCTGCGACTCTTTTACCAGCTGCATCAAACTTGCGGCTTTCTTTATCTGGGGGTGGTGCATCTCCAGATGTGTGAGAGTTGGCCCTTTTCCTAGCTGCTCCTACAACAACAGAGTCTGGTGGCAGCTGTGTTGTGATGAAAGCCGGGTCTGTAGGAGGCGGCTTATACTTTTTTTCCACCCTTGGTGTGATTGCCCTACTTTTGACCGGGTCCTTAAATATGTCTTTTGCGTGCCGGAGCATACCAGGGAGCATAGGCAGGCTTTGGTAGGAGCTGTGGGTGGAGGAGAGTGTGTTGAACAGGAAATCATCCTCGACCTGTTCTGAGTGGAGGCTTACGTTGTGAAATTGTGCTGCTCTAGCCACCACCTGAGAGTACGCGGTGCTGTCTTCTGGTGGAGATGGTTTTGTAGGGTATGCCTCTGGGCTGTTATCTGACACTGGGGCGTCGTATAGGTCCCATGCGTCCTGGTCTTGGTCACCCTGGCTCATGGTGGTGTGAGCTGGGGAGTGTGATGGCGTTTGTGCTGGTGAAACGTTAATCACGGGCGGAGGAGAGGGTGGTGGTGTAACTCTTTTCACCACTTTTGGTTGTGGTACTTGTTCCGCCTGGAACTCCAACCTTCTCTTTCTCCTAATGGGGGGAAGGGTGCTTATTTTTCCTGTCCCCTGCTGAATGAAGATACGCTTTTGCGTATGGTCCGCATCAGTTGCTTGTAGCTCTTCCTCAAACCTATGCTTCTGCATTTGGGAGGTTAGCGAGTGCTCTTCTGTATAAGAGCCTGAAGCTGGGTCGCTTGCAGTTTGTTTCGGCGTCGAAACTGTGTCTGCGTGTTTTTTCGGCTCCGAGGTGACTTTTTTCCTTTTCGGTGCCGAAACCTCTCGGCGTCGATCTGTTTCGGTGCCGCTGTCTCGGCGTCGAGCCGTGTCTACACCGGCATCTCGGTGTCGAGGCTTGTCTCCAGCACTTTCTCGGTCCCGAGAAGGCTGCGTGCCGGTGTCTCGACCGGAGTCGGACGATCTCGGCACTGTTTGGGCCTTTTTCGGTGCCGACGGTCGGTCACCGATTTTATGGGTTGAGCCATGGCCTGGTGGCAGTGGCGTCCCCTGGGCCTTGTAAATGTTTCTTTGTGTGGTTTTCGACGTCTTACTCACGGTTTGTGTATCGTCGAATCCTTCGGAGTCTGAGTCTTGGATCGAGAAGGTACCTTCCTCTTCCTGTTCCTCGAACTCCCGTTGGGCTGTCGGTGCGGACGCCATTTGAAGTCTTCTGGCTCGACGGTCTCGGAGTGTTTTTCGGGACCGGAACGCACGACAGGCCTCGCAGGTGTCTTCGCTGTGCTCAGGTGACAGGCACAGGTTGCAAACCAAGTGTTGGTCTGTGTAGGGGTATTTATTGTGGCATTTGGGGCAGAATCGGAACGGGGTCCGTTCCATCGGCGTTCCTCAGCACGCGGTCGGGCCGACCAGGCCCCGACGGAGGATCGAAAAACTACCCCGAAGGGCACCGGAGCTCTTCGATCTTCGATGCGGTGTTGAATCTAAGTACGCCGATCCCGAACGCAACAATACCGACGAAAATCTTCCGAAATTAACTATTTTTTCCGTTCCGAAACTCGGAGCGACAGGAACACGTCCGAACCCGATGGCGGAAAAAAAACAATCGAGGATGGAGTCGACGCCCATGCGCAATGGAGACAAAAGGAGGAGTCACTCGGTCCCGTGACTCGAAAGACTTCTTCGAAGAAAAACAACTTGTAACACTCCGGCCCAACACCAGATGGCGAGCTATTGCAGAACATGCGTATCTACAGCGACAGATGCCATCGAACCATGTATTTCTCGCAGTGTGCAGTGTGCAGTCCTCTGTACTCACAAAGGCCCACGCCAACCAGGGAGGAGTAATCACCCCCAAGTACTCATCATGGCTGATGGCTCATGCACTGTATGCTTGTCACAGCGCAGTTTTGGTTTAATGTATTCAAGCACCTCTCATTCAATGCAGCTCTGTATTCACAACTGTCTGCACACTCTGTTGCTCTCAATGCCCACAGTCTACAGTATTCAACAGCACAGAACTCATTCCAAGTATTCACAGCTCGTTAAAATCACCATAGCTCAGGACTTAGGTTCTCTCTCTCGCTCTAATCCCACCCTTACTGGTTAAGCAGGGAATTTGTGATTGAGTCCAAACTTTTTTTTGTTTCAGGTTATGCAATTCAGCCATGAGTATCGATTTATATCTCTTTCGCTCTCCTTTTCAATATCAAAGATTAATGTGTCTCTTTAATTAATGGTGCAGGAGGTTATAGCATGGGTAGAAGATATAAGTCACATGAAAGCTCAGCTTCTTCTGAGAGATCCTCATAGCGACAGAGGACTGCCATCCTTTTCATTGGTTTCACGCCTGGAGTGCAGCAGAGGCAGAATTCTGTGTTAGTAAATTATAGTAACAGGCCTTTTTACCTGTGAGACATGAACATGTGCCTTGAGGCCCACTCATCTAAAACATTCTGCTGCTCACGACTAACTTGATCCTGAATACCGATATCCTGTGTGTTGTATGTGCGTGTGCGCGAAGAGAGATAGTCTGTCATGCCCCAGTGACAAAGGCCTGCGTGTTACATTTAGGAAGCCCACAGTCTGAACCAAACACAAGATGAAGGGGTTTGTTCCCCCAGACAGCATGTGTGTATTGGTGGCATCTCCTAGGTGGGAGGGTACAACGGATGCTCTAGAAAAGAAAGCGGAGGAAGGTTTACTTTAGAGGTGCTGGGGCCTTTCCAGCTACATTGGGCTGTAAATTCCTCTAACTGCACCTGCCACTAGGAAGAAGGCAGGGGGTGCAGTGTCTGTTGTTATGGAGTCCCTTGAAGGGGCACAGATTCTGGTCTCCTCCTGATCTCTGTGAGGAGGGGCAGTAAACATCTAAGTGCAGCAGGCTCACACCTCTTTGTACATTTGCTGTGTCCTGCTGGGCAAAGCAACATTGCACACACAGGCAAGATCTAGAAGGTGACTGGGCCAGGACACACCAAAGGGTAACGGACCCAAAACCAATTTCAAGGAAGAAGACCTGGAAACACATTCTCTGCCTGCGAAATCAGTATAAAGATGTGATCCTAAGATTCATCATTGTTTGTTGTTATGGTTTCTTCTACAGAGGAGTGGTGCTCTGCAGAGTCCTTGGGGACTACTATGCTGCCAAGGGTTGGTGTTACACTAGTATCCAACTCATTGGTGTCAGAGAGCTGCGCCGCGACTCAAGTACCCACCGGTGTTTCAGAATAAACTGTGATCCACAGTCAGCCGCCGGGAAGAGGGCCACTGGCAAAAAGCTCTGCTCCTGGCATGACCCTCTGATCGCTGCGCAGTGCGGCCATTTGCTGCACAGTTCTCTGCAAGACTGCTGTGTACTGCCTGGAAGCTCCCTATAAACCGGTGAGATCCACGGGAGGGCTGACACAGCCCATCGTGGCTCTTTCTAAGTGGATGAGAGACTGAGTTGACCTAGGCACGAGAGTCTGATTGCCAAGACCAAACCAGGGTTGGGTCAGGAGCAAGAGCATGAGATACACTTACAAACCTTACTTTGAATTCTGAACCTGAAGGTGGCACTCGAAGAAAGGTGGAGTCACAAAGGGACAGATGGAGGGGGTAATAGATTAGTCTGCAGAAGCTCCTGAAAGAACATCTGTGAATTGGGTATTTGTGCATTAGTAAAAGTGGAGTTGAATTGTATGGTTTCTGTGTAATGCAGTACTTGTTTTTTTCTACAAAGAGAAGCACAAGTCTGAACATTGATCTTATTATGCTGCTGGTGGAGGTGGGCGGCATGGTTCCCGAGCCAATGTACCCCAACAAGAACCTGCCTGAGAAGCCTGTGACTGCTTGCCTCGTTACCACTGAGGGAAGAGCAGAAAGGGTTTACCTGGATCAACTTGCACAGTGAGATAGGCACTGGGATAACGGTGGCATAAGGACTCAGCCCCCACAGTTGTAGCTTAATTGACCCTGCATGACCCGTGACCTCATGGATGGAGTCTGAAGTTCTCTCTGAGGACACTAAACTTCTCGAGCAGGTGTCTCTAACCAGGAAATCACGAGCTACCTGTAGCTCCCCGATACCTTCGGAGTAGCTCAAAGCCTTGAGTTTGTTTTCAAATAAGCACAGGGTCACATTTTTCCTTTTAACTTTAAGGGAAAGCTGTGCTTATTTTACAGTATTTTAATCAGGTTGCAGAAAGCAGGGCCTGATAAAGATCAGTGCTGGAGTCAGAATTATGTCCCAGGACACAGAAGTGAACAACTGAAGCACTAAGACAACTGTACTCATCGAAGTTGGGACTTGCACCCTCTGTACTCATCATAGCTCTGGACGTGCACCCTCTGTACTCATCACAGCTCTGGACTCGCACCCTCTGTACTCATCACAGCTCTGGACGTGCACCCTCTGTACTCATCACAGCTCTGGACTCGCACCCTCTGTACTCATCACAGCTCTGGACGTGCACCCTCTGTACTCATCACAGCTCTGGACTTGCACCCTCTGTACTCATCACAGCTCTGGACTTGCACCCTCTGTACTCATCACAGCTCTGGACTTGCACCCTCTGTACTCATCACAGCTTTGGACTTGCACCCCCTGTACTCATCACAGCTCTGGACTTGCACCCTCTGTAGTCATCACAGCTCTGGACTTGCGCCCTCTGTACTCATCACAGCTGGGGACTTGCACCCTCTGTACTCTTCACAGCTCTAGACGTGCACCCTCTGTACTCTTCACAGCTGGGACTTGCACCCTCTGTACTCATCACAGCTCTGGACTTGCACCCTCTGTAGTCATCACAGCTCTGGACTTGCACCCTCTGTACTCTTCACAGCTCTGGACTTGCACCCTCTGTACTCATCACAGCTCTGGACTTGCACCCTCTGTACTCATCACAGCTGGGGACTTGCACCCTCTGGACTCATCACAGCTCTGGACTTGCACCCTCGGTACTCATCACAGCTGGGACTTGCACCCTCGGTACTCATCACAGCTGGGATGTGCAACCTCTGTACTCATCACAGCTCTGGACTTGCACCCTCAGTACTCATCACAGCTGGGACTTGCACCCTCTGTACTCATCACAGCTCTGGACTTACACCCTCTGTACTCATCACAGCCCTGGACGTGCACCCTCTGTACTCATCACAGCTGGGGACTTGCACCCTCTGTACTCATCATAGCTGGGACTTGCACCCTCTGTACTCATCACAGCTGGGGACTTGCACCCTCTGTACTCATCATAGCTGGGACTTGCACCCTCCGTACTCATCACAGCTCTGGACTTGCACCCTCTGGACTCATCACAGCTGGGGACTTGCACCCTCTGGACTCATCACAGCTGGGACTTGCACCCTCGGTACTCATCACAGCTCTGGACGTGCACCCTCGGTACTCATCACAGTTGGGACTTGCACCCTCGGTACTCATCATAGCTGGGACTTGCACCCTCTGTACTCATCACAGCTCTGGACTTGCACCCTCTGTAGTCATCACAGCTCTGGACTTGCACCCTCTGTACTCTTCACAGCTCTGGACTTGCACCCTCTGTACTCATCACAGCTCTGGACTTGCACCCTCTGTACTCATCACAGCTGGGGACTTGCACCCTCTGTACTCATCACAGCTCTGGACTTACACCCTCTGTACTCATCACAGCCCTGGACGTGCACCCTCTGTACTCATCACAGCTGGGGACTTGCACCCTCTGTACTCATCATAGCTGGGACTTGCACCCTCTGTACTCATCACAGCTGGGGACTTGCACCCTCTGTACTCATCACAGCTCTGGACGTGCACCCTCTGTACTCATCACAGTTGGGACTTGCACACCCTGTACTCATCACAGCTCTGGACGTGCACCCTCTGTACTCATCACAGCTCTGGACTTGCACCCTCTGTACTCATCACAGCTCTGGACTTGCACCCTCTGTACTCATCACAGCTCTGGACTTGCACCCTCTGTACTCATCACAGCTCTGGACGTGCACCCTCTGTACTCATCACAGCTCTGGACGTGCACCCTCTGTACTCATCACAGCTCTGGACGTGCACCCTCTGTACTCATCACAGCTCTGGACGTGCACCCTCTGTACTCATCACAGCTCTGGACTTGCACCCTCTGTACTCATCACAGCTCTGGACTTGCACCCTCTGTACTCATCACAGCTCTGGACGTGCACCCTCTGTACTCATCACAGCTCTGGACGTGCACCCTCTGTACTCATCACAGTTGGGACTTGCACCCTCTGTACTCATCACACCTCTGGACGTGCACCCTCTGGACTCATCACAGCTGGGGACTTGCACCCTCTGGACTCATCACAGCTGGGGACTTGCACCCTCTGGACTCATCACAGCTCTGGACGTGCACCCTCTGGACTCATCACAGCTCTGGACTTGCACCCTCCGTACTCATCACAGCTCTGGACTTGCACCCTCCGTACTCATCACAGCTCTGGACTTGCACCCTCTGGACTCATCACAGCTGGGGACTTGCACCCTCTGGACTCATCACAGCTGGGACTTGCACCCTCTGGACTCATCACAGCTCTGGACGTGCACCCTCTGGACTCATCACAGCTCTGGACTTGCACCCTCCGTACTCATCACAGCTCTGGACTTGCACCCTCGGTACTCATCACAGCTCTGGACGTGCACCCTCGGTACTCATCACAGTTGGGACTTGCACCCTCGGTACTCATCACAGCTCTGGACGTGCACCCTCTGTACTCATCACAGCTCTGGACGTGCACCCTCTGTACTCATCACAGCTCTGGACGTGCACCCTCTGTACTCATCACAGCTCTGGACGTGCACCCTCTGTACTCATCACAGCTCTGGACTTGCACCCTCTGTACTCATCACAGCTCTGGACGTGCACCCTCTGTACTCATCACAGCTCTGGACGTGCACCCTCTGTACTCATCACAGCTCTGGACGTGCACCCTCTGTACTCATCACAGCTCTGGACGTGCACCCTCTGTACTCATCACAGCTCTGGACTTGCACCCTCTGTACTCATCACAGCTCTGGACTTGCACCCTCTGTACTCATCACAGCTCTGGACGTGCACCCTCTGTACTCATCACAGCTCTGGACGTGCACCCTCTGTACTCATCACAGTTGGGACTTGCACCCTCTGTACTCATCACACCTCTGGACGTGCACCCTCTGGACTCATCACAGCTGGGGACTTGCACCCTCTGGACTCATCACAGCTGGGGACTTGCACCCTCTGGACTCATCACAGCTCTGGACGTGCACCCTCTGGACTCATCACAGCTCTGGACTTGCACCCTCGGTACTCATCACAGCTCTGGACGTGCACCCTCGGTACTCATCACAGTTGGGACTTGCACCCTCGGTACTCATCACAGCTCTGGACGTGCACCCTCGGTACTCATCACAGCTCTGGACGTGCACCCTCTGTACTCATCACAGCTCTGGACGTGCACCCTCTGTACTCATCACAGCTCTGGACGTGCACCCTCTGTACTCATCACAGCTCTGGACTTGCACCCTCTGTACTCATCACACCTCTGGACTTGCACCCTCTGTAGTCATCACAGCTGGGGACTTGCACCCTCTGTACTCATCACACCTCTGGACTTGCACCCTCTGGACTCATCACAGCTCTGGACTTGCACCCTCTGGACTCATCACAGCTCTGGACGTGCACCCTCTGGACTCATCACAGCTCTGGACGTGCACCCTCTGGACTCATCACAGCTCTGGACGTGCACCCTCTGGACTCATCACAGCTCTGGACGTGCACCCTCTGGACTCATCACAGCTCTGGACGTGCACCCTCTGTACTCATCACAGCTGGGTCCTGCACCCTCTGTACTCATCACAGCTGAGTCCTGCACCCTCTGTACTCATCACAGCTCTGGACTTGCACCCTCTGTACTCATCACAGCTCTGGACTTGCACCCTCTGTACTCATCACAGCTCTGGACTTGCACCCTCTGTACTCATCACAGCTCTGGACTTGCACCCTCTGTACTCATCACAGCTCTGGACTTGCACCCTCTGTACTCATCACAGCTCTGGACCTGCACACTCTGTACTCATCACAGCTGGGACTTGCACCCTCTGTACTCATCACAGCTCTGGACTTGCACCCTCTGTACTCATCACAGCTCTGGACCTGCACCCTCTGTACTCATCACAGCTGAGTCCTGCACCCTCTGTACTCATCACAGCTCTGGACTTGCACCCTCTGTACTCATCACAGCTCTGGACTTGCACCCTCTGTACTCATCACAGCTCTGGACGTGCACCCTCTGTACTCATCACAGCTCTGGACTTGCACCCTCTGTACTCATCACAGCTCTGGACCTGCACCCTCTGTACTCATCACAGCTGGGACTTGCACCCTCTGTACTCATCACAGCTCTGGACTTGCACCCTCTGTACTCATCACAGCTGAGTCCTGCACCCTCTGTACTCATCACAGCTGGGTCCTGCACCCTCTGTACTCATCACAGCTGGGTCCTGCACCCTCTGTACTCATCACAGCTGGGTCCTGCACCCTCTGTACTCATCATAGCTCTGGACGTGCGCCCTCTGTAGTCATCACAGCTCTGGACTTGCACCCTCTGTACTCTTCACAGCTCTGGACTTGCACCCTCTGTACTCATCACAGCTGGGGACTTGCACCCTCTGGACTCATCACAGCTCTGGACTTGCACCCTCGGTACTCATCACAGCTGGGACTTGCACCCTCGGTACTCATCACAGCTGGGACGTGCAACCTCTGTACTCATCACAGCTCTGGACTTGCACCCTCAGTACTCATCACAGCTGGGACTTGCACCCTCTGTACTCATCACAGCTCTGGACTTACACCCTCTGTACTCATCACAGCCCTGGACGTGCACCCTCTGTACTCATCATAGCTGGGACTTGCACCCTCTGTACTCATCACAGCTGGGGACTTGCACCCTCTGTACTCATCATAGCTGGGACTTGCACCCTCCGTACTCATCACAGCTCTGGACTTGCACCCTCTGGACTCATCACAGCTGGGGACTTGCACCCTCTGGACTCATCACAGCTGGGACTTGCACCCTCGGTACTCATCACAGCTCTGGACGTGCACCCTCGGTACTCATCACAGTTGGGACTTGCACCCTCGGTACTCATCACAGCTCTGGACGTGCACCCTCTGTACTCATCACAGCTCTGGACTTACACCCTCTGTACTCATCACAGCCCTGGACGTGCACCCTCTGTACTCATCACAGCTGGGGACTTGCACCCTCTGTACTCATCATAGCTGGGACTTGCACCCTCTGTACTCATCACAGCTGGGGACTTGCACCCTCTGTACTCATCACAGCTCTGGACGTGCACCCTCTGTACTCATCACAGTTGGGACTTGCACCCTCTGTACTCATCACAGCTCTGGACGTGCACCCTCTGTACTCATCACAGCTCTGGACTTGCACCCTCTGTACTCATCACAGCTCTGGACTTGCACCCTCTGTACTCATCACAGCTCTGGACTTGCACCCTCTGTACTCATCACAGCTCTGGACGTGCACCCTCTGTACTCATCACAGCTCTGGACGTGCACCCTCTGTACTCATCACAGCTCTGGACGTGCACCCTCTGTACTCATCACAGCTCTGGACGTGCACCCTCTGTACTCATCACAGCTCTGGACGTGCACCCTCTGTACTCATCACAGCTCTGGACGTGCACCCTCTGTACTCATCACAGCTCTGGACGTGCACCCTCTGTACTCATCACAGCTCTGGACTTGCACCCTCTGTACTCATCACAGCTCTGGACTTGCACCCTCTGTACTCATCACAGCTCTGGACGTGCACCCTCTGTACTCATCACAGCTCTGGACGTGCACCCTCTGTACTCATCACAGTTGGGACTTGCACCCTCTGTACTCATCACACCTCTGGACGTGCACCCTCTGGACTCATCACAGCTGGGGACTTGCACCCTCTGGACTCATCACAGCTCTGGACGTGCACCCTCTGGACTCATCACAGCTCTGGACTTGCACCCTCCGTACTCATCACAGCTCTGGACTTGCACCCTCTGGACTCATCACAGCTGGGGACTTGCACCCTCTGGACTCATCACAGCTGGGACTTGCACCCTCTGGACTCATCACAGCTCTGGACGTGCACCCTCTGGACTCATCACAGCTCTGGACTTGCACCCTCCGTACTCATCACAGCTCTGGACTTGCACCCTCGGTACTCATCACAGCTCTGGACGTGCACCCTCGGTACTCATCACAGTTGGGACTTGCACCCTCGGTACTCATCACAGATCTGGACGTGCACCCTCGGTACTCATCACAGCTCTGGACGTGCACCCTCTGTACTCATCACAGCTCTGGACGTGCACCCTCTGTACTCATCACAGCTCTGGACGTGCACCCTCTGTACTCATCACAGCTCTGGACTTGCACCCTCTGTACTCATCACACCTCTGGACTTGCACCCTCTGTAGTCATCACAGCTGGGGACTTGCACCCTCTGTACTCATCACACCTCTGGACTTGCACCCTCTGGACTCATCACAGCTCTGGACTTGCACCCTCTGGACTCATCACAGCTCTGGACGTGCACCCTCTGGACTCATCACAGCTCTGGACGTGCACCCTCTGGACTCATCACAGCTCTGGACGTGCACCCTCTGGACTCATCACAGCTCTGGACGTGCACCCTCTGTACTCATCACAGCTGGGTCCTGCACCCTCTGTACTCATCACAGCTGAGTCCTGCACCCTCTGTACTCATCACAGCTCTGGACTTGCACCCTCTGTACTCATCACAGCTCTGGACTTGCACCCTCTGTACTCATCACAGCTCTGGACTTGCACCCTCTGTACTCATCACAGCTCTGGACTTGCACCCTCTGTACTCATCACAGCTCTGGACTTGCACCCTCTGTACTCATCACAGCTCTGGACGTGCACCCTCTGTACTCATCACAGCTGAGTCCTGCACCCTCTGTACTCATCACAGCTGGGTCCTGCACCCTCTGTACTCATCATAGCTCTGGACGTGCGCCCTCTGTACTCATCACAGCTCTGGACTTGCACCCTCTGTACTCATCACAGCTCTGGACTTGCACCCTCTGTACTCATCACAGCTCTGGACCTGCACACTCTGTACTCATCACAGCTGGGACTTGCACCCTCTGTACTCATCACAGCTCTGGACTTGCACCCTCTGTACTCATCACAGCTCTGGACCTGCACCCTCTGTACTCATCACAGCTGAGTCCTGCACCCTCTGTACTCATCACAGCTCTGGACTTGCACCCTCTGTACTCATCACAGCTCTGGACTTGCACCCTCTGTACTCATCACAGCTCTGGACGTGCACCCTCTGTACTCATCACAGCTCTGGACTTGCACCCTCTGTACTCATCACAGCCCTGGACGTGCACCCTCTGTACTCATCACAGCTGGGGACTTGCACCCTCTGTACTCATCATAGCTGGGACTTGCACCCTCTGTACTCATCACAGCTGGGGACTTGCACCCTCTGTACTCATCACAGCTCTGGACGTGCACCCTCTGTACTCATCACAGTTGGGACTTGCACCCTCTGTACTCATCACAGCTCTGGACGTGCACCCTCTGTACTCATCACAGCTCTGGACTTGCACCCTCTGTACTCATCACAGCTCTGGACTTGCACCCTCTGTACTCATCACAGCTCTGGACGTGCACCCTCTGTACTCATCACAGCTCTGGACGTGCACCCTCTGTACTCATCACAGCTCTGGACGTGCACCCTCTGTACTCATCACAGCTCTGGACGTGCACCCTCTGTACTCATCACAGCTCTGGACGTGCACCCTCTGTACTCATCACAGCTCTGGACGTGCACCCTCTGTACTCATCACACCTCTGGACGTGCACCCTCTGGACTCATCACACCTCTGGACGTGCACCCTCTGGACTCATCACAGCTGGGGACTTGCACCCTCTGGACTCATCACAGCTCTGGACGTGCACCCTCTGGACTCATCACAGCTCTGGACTTGCACCCTCCGTACTCATCACAGCTCTGGACTTGCACCCTCCGTACTCATCACAGCTCTGGACTTGCACCCTCGGTACTCATCAGAGCTCTGGACGTGCACCCTCGGTACTCATCACAGTTGGGACTTGCACCCTCGGTACTCATCACAGCTCTGGACGTGCACCCTCTGTACTCATCACAGCTCTGGACGTGCACCCTCTGTACTCATCACAGCTCTGGACTTGCACCCTCTGTACTCATCACACCTCTGGACTTGCACCCTCTGTACTCATCACACCTCTGGACTTGCACCCTCTGTACTCATCACAGCTGGGGACTTGCACCCTCTGTACTCATCACACCTCTGGACTTGCACCCTCTGGACTCATCACAGCTCTGGACTTGCACCCTCTGGACTCATCACAGCTCTGGACGTGCACCCTCTGGACTCATCACAGCTCTGGACGTGCACCCTCTGGACTCATCACAGCTCTGGACGTGCACCCTCTGTACTCATCACAGCTCTGGACGTGCACCCTCTGTACTCATCACAGCTGAGTCCTGCACCCTCTGTACTCATCACAGCTGGGTCCTGCACCCTCTGTACTCATCATAGCTCTGGACGTGCGCCCTCTGTACTCATCACAGCTCTGGACTTGCACCCTCTGTACTCATCACAGCTCTGGACTTGCACCCTCTGTACTCATCACAGCTCTGGACCTGCACCCTCTGTACTCATCACAGCTGAGTCCTGCACCCTCTGTACTCATCACAGCTGGGTCCTGCACCCTCTGTACTCATCACAGCTCTGGACGTGCACCCTCTGTACTCATCACAGCTCTGGACGTGCACCCTCTGTACTCATCACAGTTGGGTCCTGCACCCTCTGTACTCATCACAGCTGGGTCCTGCACCCTCTGTACTCATCATAGCTCTGGACGTGCGCCCTCTGTACTCATCACAGCTCTGGACTTGCACCCTCTGTACTCATCACAGCTCTGGACTTGCACCCTCTGTACTCATCACAGCTCTGGACTTGCACCCTCTGTACTCATCACAGCTGAGTCCTGCACCCTCTGTACTCATCACAGCTGAGTCCTGCACCCTCTGTACTCATCACAGCTGAGTCCTGCACCCTCTGTACTCATCACAGCTCTGGACTTGCACCCTCTGTACTCATCACAGCTCTGGACTTGCACCCTCTGTACTCATCACAGCTCTGGACGTGCACCCTCTGTACTCATCACAGCTCTGGACTTGCACCCTCTGTACTCATCACAGCTCTGGACTTGCACCCTCTGTACTCATCACAGCTCTGGACTTGCACCCTCTGTACTCATCACAGCTCTGGACGTGCACCCTCTGTACTCATCACAGCTCTGGACTTGCACCCTCTGTACTCATCACAGCTCTGGACCTGCACCCTCTGTACTCATCACAGCTGGGACTTGCACCCTCTGTACTCATCACAGCTCTGGACTTGCACCCTCTGTACTCATCACAGCTGAGTCCAGCACCCTCTGTACTCATCACAGCTGGGTCCTGCACCCTCTGTACTCATCACAGCTGGGTCCTGCACCCTCTGTACTCATCATAGCTCTGGACGTGCGCCCTCTGTACTCATCACAGTTGGGACTTGCACCCTCGGTACTCATCACAGCTCTGGACTTGCACCCTCTGTACTCATCACAGCTCTGGACTTGCACCCTCTGTACTCATCCCAGCTGGGGGCCTGCACCCTCTGTACTCATCACAGCTCTGGACTTGCACCCTCTGTACTCATCATAGCTCTGGACTTGCACCCTCTGTACTCATCATAGCTCTGGACTTGCACCCTCTGTACTCATCACAGCTCTGGACTTCCACCCTCTGTACTCATCACAGCTCTGGACTTCCACCCTCTGTACTCATCACAGCTCTGGACGTGCACCCTCTGGACTCATCACAGCTGGGGACGTGCACCCTCTGGACTCATCACAGCTGGGGACTTGCACCCTCCGGACTCATCACAGCTGGGGACTTGCACCCTCCGGACTCATCACAGCTGGGGACTTGCACCCTCTGTACTCATCACAGCTGAGTCCTGCACCCTCTGTACTCATCACAGCTGGGTCCTGCACCCTCTGTACTCATCATAGCTCTGGACGTGCGCCCTCTGTACTCATCACAGCTCTGGACTTGCACCCTCTGTACTCATCACAGCTCTGGACTTGCACCCTCTGTACTCATCACAGCTCTGGACCTGCACCCTCTGTACTCATCACAGCTGGGACTTGCACCCTCTGTACTCATCACAGCTCTGGACTTGCACCCTCTGTACTCATCACAGCTGAGTCCTGCACCCTCTGTACTCATCACAGCTGGGTCCTGCACCCTCTGTACTCATCACAGCTCTGGACGTGCACCCTCTGTACTCATCACAGCTCTGGACGTGCACCCTCTGTACTCATCACAGCTCTGGACTTACACCCTCTGTACTCATCACAGCTCTGGACTTACACCCTCTGTACTCATCACAGCTCTGGACTTACACCCTCTGTACTCATCACAGCTCTGGACTTACACCCTTTGTACTCATCACAGCTCTGGACGTGCACCCTCTGTACTCATCACAGCTCTGGACTTACACCCTCTGTACTCATCACAGCTCTGGACTTACACCCTCTGTACTCATCACAGCTCTGGACTTACACCCTCTGTACTCATCACAGCTCTGGACTTACACCCTTTGTACTCATCACAGCTCTGGACTTGCACCCTCTGTACTCATCACAGCTCTGGGCCTGCACCCTCTGTACTCATCCCAGCTGGGGGCCTGCACCCTCTGTACTCATCACAGCTCTGGGCCTGCACCCTCTGTACTCATCCCAGCTGGGGGCCTGCACCCTCTGTACTCATCACAGCTCTGGACTTACACCCTCTGTACTCATCACAGCTCTGGACTTGCACCATCTGTACTCATCACAGCTCTGGACTTACACCCTCTGTACTCATCACAGCTCTGGATGTGCACCCTCTGTACTCATCACAGCTCTGGACGTGCACCCTCTGTACTCATCACAGCTGGGGGCCTGCAACCCTGTACTCATCACAGCTCTGGACTTACACCCTCTGTACTCATCACAGCTCTGGACGTGCACCCTCTGTACTCATCACAGCTCTGGACTTGCACCCTCTGTACTCATCACAGCTCTGGACTTACACCCTTTGTACTCATCACAGCTCTGGACGTGCACCCTCTGTACTCATCACAGCTCTGGACTTGCACCCTCTGTACTCATCACAGCTCTGGACGTGCACCCTCTGTACTCATCACAGCTCTGGACGTGCACCCTCTGTACTCATCACAGTTGGGACTTACACCCTCTGTACTCATCACAGCTCTGGACTTACACCCTCTGTACTCATCACAGCTCTGGACTTACACCCTTTGTACTCATCACAGCTCTGGACGTGCACCCTCTGGACTCATCACAGTTGGGACTTACACCCTCTGTACTCATCACAGCTCTGGACTTACACCCTCTGTACTCATCACAGCTCTGGACTTGCACCCTCTGTACTCATCACAGCTCTGGACGTGCACCCTCTGTACTCATCACAGCTCTGGACGTGCACCCTCTGGACTCATCACAGTTGGGACTTACACCCTCTGTACTCATCACAGCTCTGGACGTGCACCCTCTGTACTCATCACAGCTCTGGACGTGCACCCTCTGTACTCATCACAGCTCTGGACGTGCACCCTCTGTACTCATCACAGTTGGGTCCTGCACCCTCTGTACTCATCACAGCTGGGTCCTGCACCCTCTGTACTCATCATAGCTCTGGACGTGCGCCCTCTGTACTCATCACAGCTCTGGACTTGCACCCTCTGTACTCATCACAGCTGGGGACTTGCACCCTCTGGACTCATCACAGCTCTGGACTTCCACCCTCTGTACTCATCACAGCTGGGTCCTGCACCCTCTGTACTCATCACAGCTCTGGACGTGCACCCTCTGTACTCATCACAGTTGGGACTTGCACCCTCGGTACTCATCACAGCTCTGGACGTGCACCCTCTGTACTCATCACAGCTCTGGACTTGCACCCTCTGTACTCATCATAGCTGGGGGCCTGCACCCTCTGTACTCATCATAGCTGGGGGCCTGCACCCTCTGTACTCATCACAGCTGGGGGCCTGCACCCTCTGTACTCATCACAGTTGGGACTTGCACCCTCGGTACTCATCACAGCTCTGGACGTGCACCCTCTGTACTCATCACAGCTCTGGACTTGCACCCTCTGTACTCATCCCAGCTGGGGGCCTGCACCCTCTGTACTCATCACAGCTCTGGGCCTGCACCCTCTGTACTCATCCCAGCTGGGGGCCTGCACCCTCTGTACTCATCACAGCTCTGGGCCTGCACCCTCTGTACTCATCCCAGCTGGGGGCCTGCACCCTCTGTACTCATCACAGCTCTGGGCCTGCACCCTCTGTACTCATCCCAGCTGGGGGCCTGCACCCTCTGTACTCATCACAGCTCTGGACTTGCACCCTCTGTACTCATCACAGCTCTGGACGTGCACCCTCTGTACTCATCACAGCTCTGGACGTGCACCCTCTGTACTCATCACAGCTCTGGACGTGCACCCTCTGTACTCATCACAGCTCTGGACTTGCACCCTCTGTACTCATCACAGCTCTGGACCTGCACCCTCTGTACTCATCACACCTCTGGACTTGCACCCTCTGTACTCATCACAGCTCTGGACTTGCACCCTCTGTACTCCTCACAGCTCTGGACGTGCACCCTCTGTACTCATCACAGCTGGGGGCCTGCACCCTCTGTACTCATCACAGCTCTGGACTTACACCCTCTGTACTCATCACAGCTCTGGACTTGCACCATCTGTACTCATCACAGCTCTGGACTTACACCCTCTGTACTCATCACAGCTCTGGATGTGCACCCTCTGTACTCATCACAGCTCTGGACGTGCACCCTCTGTACTCATCACAGCTGGGTCCTGCACCTTCTGTACTCATCACAGCTCTGGACGTGCGCCCTCTGTACTCATCACAGCTCTGGACGTGCACCCTCTGTACTCATCACAGCTGGGGGCCTGCACCCTCTGTACTCATCACAGCTCTGGACTTGCACCCTCTGTACTCATCACAGCTCTGGACTTACACCCTCTGTACTCATCACAGCTCTGGACGTGCACCCTCTGTACTCATCACAGCTCTGGACCTGCACCCTCTGTACTCATCACAGCTCTGGACTTACACCCTTTGTACTCATCACAGCTCTGGACGTGCACCCTCTGTACTCATCACAGCTCTGGACTTGCACCCTCTGTACTCATCACAGCTCTGGACGTGCACCCTCTGTACTCATCACAGCTCTGGACGTGCACCCTCTGTACTCATCACAGTTGGGACTTACACCCTCTGTACTCATCACAGCTCTGGACTTACACCCTCTGTACTCATCACAGCTCTGGACTTACACCCTTTGTACTCATCACAGCTCTGGACGTGCACCCTCTGGACTCATCACAGTTGGGACTTACACCCTCTGTACTCATCACAGCTCTGGACTTACACCCTCTGTACTCATCACAGCTCTGGACTTGCACCCTCTGTACTCATCACAGCTCTGGACGTGCACCCTCTGTACTCATCACAGCTCTGGACGTGCACCCTCTGGACTCATCACAGTTGGGACTTACACCCTCTGTACTCATCACAGCTCTGGACGTGCACCCTCTGTACTCATCACAGCTCTGGACGTGCACCCTCTGTACTCATCACAGCTCTGGACGTGCACCCTCTGTACTCATCACAGTTGGGTCCTGCACCCTCTGTACTCATCACAGCTGGGTCCTGCACCCTCTGTACTCATCATAGCTCTGGACGTGCGCCCTCTGTACTCATCACAGCTCTGGACTTGCACCCTCTGTACTCATCACAGCTGGGGACTTGCACCCTCTGGACTCATCACAGCTCTGGACTTCCACCCTCTGTACTCATCACAGCTGGGTCCTGCACCCTCTGTACTCATCACAGCTCTGGACGTGCACCCTCTGTACTCATCACAGTTGGGACTTGCACCCTCGGTACTCATCACAGCTCTGGACGTGCACCCTCTGTACTCATCACAGCTCTGGACTTGCACCCTCTGTACTCATCATAGCTGGGGGCCTGCACCCTCTGTACTCATCATAGCTGGGGGCCTGCACCCTCTGTACTCATCACAGCTGGGGGCCTGCACCCTCTGTACTCATCACAGTTGGGACTTGCACCCTCGGTACTCATCACAGCTCTGGACGTGCACCCTCTGTACTCATCACAGCTCTGGACTTGCACCCTCTGTACTCATCCCAGCTGGGGGCCTGCACCCTCTGTACTCATCACAGCTCTGGGCCTGCACCCTCTGTACTCATCCCAGCTGGGGGCCTGCACCCTCTGTACTCATCACAGCTCTGGGCCTGCACCCTCTGTACTCATCCCAGCTGGGGGCCTGCACCCTCTGTACTCATCACAGCTCTGGGCCTGCACCCTCTGTACTCATCCCAGCTGGGGGCCTGCACCCTCTGTACTCATCACAGCTCTGGACTTGCACCCTCTGTACTCATCACAGCTCTGGACGTGCACCCTCTGTACTCATCACAGCTCTGGACGTGCACCCTCTGTACTCATCACAGCTCTGGACTTGCACCCTCTGTACTCATCACAGCTCTGGACTTGCACCCTCTGTACTCATCACAGCTCTGGACCTGCACCCTCTGTACTCATCACACCTCTGGACTTGCACCCTCTGTACTCATCACAGCTCTGGACTTGCACCCTCTGTACTCCTCACAGCTCTGGACGTGCACCCTCTGTACTCATCACAGCTGGGGGCCTGCACCCTCTGTACTCATCACAGCTCTGGACTTACACCCTCTGTACTCATCACAGCTCTGGACTTGCACCATCTGTACTCATCACAGCTCTGGACTTACACCCTCTGTACTCATCACAGCTCTGGATGTGCACCCTCTGTACTCATCACAGCTCTGGACGTGCACCCTCTGTACTCATCACAGCTGGGGGCCTGCAACCCTGTACTCATCACAGCTCTGGACTTACACCCTCTGTACTCATCACAGCTCTGGACGTGCACCCTCTGTACTCATCACAGCTGGGTCCTGCACCTTCTGTACTCATCACAGCTCTGGACGTGCGCCCTCTGTACTCATCACAGCTCTGGACGTGCACCCTCTGTACTCATCACAGCTGGGGGCCTGCACCCTCTGTACTCATCACAGCTCTGGACTTGCACCCTCTGTACTCATCACAGCTCTGGACTTACACCCTCTGTACTCATCACAGCTCTGGACGTGCACCCTCTGTACTCATCACAGCTCTGGACCTGCACCCCTGTACTCATCACAGCTCTGGGCCTGCACCCTCTGTACTCATCACAGCTGGGGGCCTGCACCCTCTGTACTCATCATAGCTGGGGGCCTGCACCCTCTGTACTCATCACAGCTCTGGACGTGCACCCTCTGGACTCATCACAGCTCTGGACGTGCACCCTCTGTACTCATCACAGCTCTGGACGTGCACCCTCTGTACTCATCACAGCTCTGGACTTGCACCCTCTGTACTCATCACAGCTCTGGACTAGCACCCTCTGTACTCATCACAGCTCTGGACGTGCACCCTCTGTACTCATCACAGCTCTGGACTTGCACCCTCTGTACTCATCACAGCTCTGGACTTGCACCCTCTGTACTCATCACAGCTCTGGACTTGCACCCTCTGTACTCATCACAGCTCTGGACTTGCACCCTCTGTACTCATCACAGCTCTGGACTTGCACCCTCTGTACTCATCACAGCTCTGGACTTGCACCCTCTGTACTCATCACAGCTCTGGACTTGCACCCTCTGTACTCCTCACAGCTCTGGACTTGCACCCTCTGTACTCATCACAGCTCTGGACTTGCACCCTCTGTACTCATCACAGCTCTGGACTTACACCCTTTGTACTCATCACAGCTCTGGACGTGCACCCTCTGTACTCATCACAGCTCTGGACGTGCACCCTCTGTACTCATCACAGCTCTGGACGTGCACCCTCTGTACTCATCACAGCTCTGGGCCTGCACCCTCTGTACTCATCCCAGCTGGGGGCCTGCACCCTCTGTACTCATCACAGCTCTGGACGTGCACCCTCTGTACTCATCACAGCTCTGGACGTGCACCCTCTGTACTCATCACAGCTCTGGACGTGCACCCTCTGTACTCATCACAGCTCTGGACTTGCACCCTCTGTACTCATCACAGCTCTGGACTTGCACCCTCTGTACTCATCACAGCTCTGGACATGCACCCTCTGTACTCATCACAGCTCTGGACATGCACCCTCTGTACTCATCACAGTTGGGACTTGCACCCTCTGTACTCATCACAGCTCTGGACTTGCACCCTCTGTACTCATCACAGCTGGGTCCTGCACCCTCTATACTCATCACAGCTCTGGACGTGCGCCCTCTGTACTCATCACAGCTCGGTCCTGCACCCTCTGTACTCATCACAGCTGGGTCCTGCACCCTCTGTACTCATCACAGCTGGGTCCTGCACCCTCTGTACTCATCACAGCTGGGTCCTGCACCCTCTGTACTCATCACAGCTCTGGACGTGCACCCTCTGTACTCATCACAGCTCTGGACGTGCACCCTCTGTACTCATCACAGCTCTGGACGTGCACCCTCTGTACTCATCACAGCTCTGGACGTGCACCCTCTGTACTCATCACACCTCTGGACTTCCACCCTCTGTACTCATCACAGCTGGGGACTTGCACCCTCTGGACTCATCACAGCTCTGGACTTCCACCCTCTGGACTCATCACAGCTGGGTCCTGCACCCTCTGTACTCATCACAGCTCTGGACGTGCACCCTCTGTACTCATCACAGCTCTGGACGTGCACCCTCTGTACTCATCACAGTTGGGACTTGCACCCTCAGTACTCATCACAGCTCTGGACTTGCACCCTCTGTACTCATCACAGCTCTGGACTTGCACCCTCTGTACTCATCACAGCTCTGGCCTTGCACCCTCTGTACTCATCACAGCTCTGGACTTGCACCCTCTGTACTCATCACAGCTCTGGACTTGCACCCTCTGTACTCATCACAGCTCTGGACTTGCACCCTCTGTACTCATCACAGCTCTGGACTTACACCCTCTGTACTCATCACAGCTCTGGACTTGCACCCTCTGGACTCATCACAGTTGGGACTTGCACCCTCTGTACTCATCACACCTCTGGACTTCCACCCTCTGTACTCATCACAGCTGGGGACTTGCACCCTCTGGACTCATCACAGCTCTGGACTTCCACCCTCTGTACTGATCACAGCTGGGTCCTGCACCCTCTGTACTCATCACAGCTCTGGACGTGCACCCTCTGTACTCATCACAGTTGGGACTTGCACCCTCGGTACTCATCACAGCTCTGGACGTGCACCCTCTGTACTCATCACAGCTCTGGACTTCCACCCTCTGTACTCATCACATCTCTGGACTTCCACCCTCTGTACTCATCACAGCTGGGTCCTGCACCCTCTGTACTCATCACAGCTCTGGACTTGCACCCTCTGTACTCATCAAAGCTCTGGACTTGCACCCTCTGTACTCATCACAGCTCTGGACGTGCACCCTCTGTACTCATCACAGCTCTGGACTTACACCCTCTGTACTCATCACAGCTGGGGGCCTGCACCCTCTGTACTCATCACAGCTCTGGACTTCCACCCTCTGTACTCATCACAGCTGGGTCCTGCACCCTCTGTACTCATCACAGCTCTGGACTTGCACCCTCTGTACTCCTCACAGCTCTGGACTTGCACCCTCTGTACTCATCACAGCTGGGGGCCTGCACCCTCTGTACTCATCACAGCTCTGGACTTCCACCCTCTGTACTCATCACAGCTGGGTCCTGCACCCTCTGTACTCATCACAGCTCTGGACTTGCACCCTCTGTACTCCTCACAGCTCTGGACTTGCACCCTCTGTACTCCTCACAGCTCTGGACGTGCACCCTCTGTACTCATCACAGCTCTGGACTTACACCCTCTGTACTCATCACAGCTCTGGACGTGCACCCTCTGTACTCATCACAGCTCTGGACGTGCACCCTCTGTACTCATCACAGCTCTGGACTTGCACCCTCTGTACTCATCACAGCTGGGACTTGCACCCTCTGTACTCATCACAGCTCTGGACGTGCACCCTCTGTACTCATCACAGCTCTGGACTTGTAAATGTAAATGTAAATTAGCACTTGTATAGCGCACTACTCACCCGTTAGGGTCTCAAGGCGCTGTACTCATACCGCTATGGAACCCCTCCTGGCTTTTCCCTGTGAGGCACCCACTCCTGAGCACCCCCAGGGTGAAGCCAGGCATCCAAGCGCTGTTGGGGCCGTTGTGGAGATTAAGCAAGCTATTGCCCAGAGTTGCAGAGTGGGACCCATGAATTAGATTAGGCACTGAGGCGAGAATTATCTGGTCAAGGGGAATTGAGCCCAAGACCTGCTGAAGCGGGACTTGAACCCTGGTCTTGAGCCAGATCTCTGCTTCAGGGTCTGCCGCTCTAACCATTGAGCCACACTTCTCCACTCTTGCACCCTCTGTACTCATCACAGCTCTGGACTTGCACCCTCTGTACTCATCACAGCTCTGGACGTGCACCCTCTGTACTCATCACAGCTGGGGGCCTGCACCCTCTGTACTCATCACAGCTCTGGACTTACACCCTCTGTACTCATCACAGCTCTGGGCTTGCACCCTCTGTACTCATCACAGCTCTGGACTTACACCCTCTGTACTCATCACAGCTCTGGACGTGCACCCTCTGTACTCATCACAGCTCTGGACGTGCACCCTCTGTACTCATCACAGCTGGGGGCCTGCACCCCTGTACTCATCACAGCTCTGGACTTACACCCTCTGTACTCATCACAGCTCTGGACGTGCACCCTCTGTACTCATCACAGTTGGGTCCTGCACCCTCTGTACTCATCACAGCTCTGGACGTGCGCCCTCTGTACTCATCACAGCTCTGGACGTGCACCCTCTGTACTCATCACAGCTGGGTCCTGCACCCTCTGTACTCATCACAGCTCTGGACGTGCACCCTCTGTACTCATCACAGCTCTGGATGTGCACCCTCTGTACTCATCACAGCTCTGGACTTACACCCTCTGTACTCATCACAGCTGGGGGCCTGCACCCTCTGTACTCATCACAGCTCTGGACTTGCACCCTCTGTACTCATCACAGCTCTGGACTTGCACCCTCTGGACTCATCACAGCTCTGGACTTGCACCCTCTGTACTCATCACAGCTCTGGACGTGCACCCTCTGTACTCATCACAGCTCTGGACGTGCACCCTCTGTACTCATCACAGCTCTGGACGTGCACCCTCTGTACTCATCACAGCTCTGGACGTGCGTTCTCTGTACTCATCACAGCTCTGGACTTGCACCCTCTGTACTCATCACAGCTGGGGGCCTGCACCCTACGTACTCATCACAGCTCTGGACTTACACCCTCTGTACTCATCACAGCTCTGGACTTGCACCCTCTGTACTCATCACAGCTGGGGGCCTGCACCCTACGTACTCATCACAGCTCTGGACTTACACCCTCTGTACTCATCACAGCTCTGGACTTGCACCCTCTGTACTCATCACAGCTCTGGACTTGCACCCTCTGTACTCATCACAGCTCTGGACTTGCACCCTCTGTACTCATCACAGCTCTGGACTTGCACCCTCTGTACTCATCACAGCTCTGGACTTGCACCCTCTGTACTCATCACAGCTCTGGACGTGCACCCTCTGGACTCATCACAGTTGGGACTTGCACCCTCTGGACTCATCACAGCTCTGGACGTGCACCCTCTGTACTCATCACAGCTCTGGACGTGCACCCTCTGGACTCATCACAGTTGGGACTTGCACCCTCTGGACTCATCACAGCTCTGGACGTGCACCCTCTGTACTCATCACAGCTCTGGACGTGCACCCTCTGTACTCATCACAGCTCTGGACTTGCACCCTCTGTACTCATCACAGCTCTGGACTAGCACCCTCTGTACTCATCACAGCTCTGGACGTGCACCCTCTGTACTCATCACAGCTCTGGACTTGCACCCTCTGTACTCATCACAGCTCTGGACTTGCACCCTCTGTACTCATCACAGCTCTGGACGTGCACCCTCTGGACTCATCACAGCTCTGGACGTGCACCCTCTGGACTCATCACAGTTGGGACTTGCACCCTCTGTACTCATCACAGCTCTGGACTTGCACCCTCTGTACTCATCACAGCTCTGGACTTGCACCCTCTGTACTCATCACAGCTCTGGACTTGCACCCTCTGTACTCATCACAGCTCTGGACTTGCACCCTCTGTACTCATCACAGCTCTGGACTTGCACCCTCTGTACTCATCACACCTCTGGACTTCCACCCTCTGTACTCATCACAGCTCTGGACTTCCACCCTCTGTACTCATCACAGCTCTGGACTTCCACACTCTGTACTCATCACAGCTGGGTCCAGCACCCTCTGTACTCATCACAGCTCTGGACTTGCACCCTCTGTACTCATCACAGCTCTGGACTTGCACCCTCTGTACTCATCACAGCTGGGTCCTGCACCCTCTGTACTCATCACAGCTCTGGACCTGCACCCTCTGTACTCATCACAGCTCTGGGCGTGCACCCTCTGTACTCATCACAGCTCTGGACTTACACCCTCTGTACTCATCACAGCTCTGGACTTACACCCTCTGTACTCATCACAGCTCTGGACTTACACCCTCTGTACTCATCACAGCTCTGGACTTGCACCCTCTGTACTCATCACAGCTCTGGACTTGCACCCTCTGTACTCATCACAGCTCTGGACTTGCACCCTCTGTACTCATCACAGCTGGGGACTTGCACCCTCTGTACTCATCACAGCTGGGTCCTGCACCCTCTGTACTCATCACAGCTCTGGACTTGCACCCTCTGTACTCATCACAACTCTGGACTTGCACCCTCTGTACTCATCACAGCTCTGGACGTGCACCCTCTGTACTCATCACAGCTCTGGACGTGCACCCTCTGTACTCATCACAGCTCTGGACGTGCACCCTCTGTACTCATCACAGCTCTGGACTTGCACCCTCTGTACTCATCACAGCTCTGGACTTGCACCCTCTGTACTCATCACAGCTCTGGACTTGCACCCTCTGTACTCATCACAGCTCTGGACTTGCACCCTCTGTACTCATCACAGCTGGGTCCTGCACCCTCTGTACTCATCACAGCTCTGGACTTGCACCCTCTGTACTCATCACAGCTCTGGACTTGCACCCTCTGTACTCATCACAGCTGGGTCCTGCACCCTCTGTACTCATCACAGCTCTGGACGTGCACCCTCTGTACTCATCACAGCTCTGGACGTGCACACTCTGTACTCATCACAGCTCTGGACGTGCACCCTCTGTACTCATCACAGCTCTGGACGTGCACCCTCTGTACTCATCACAGCTCTGGACGTGCACCCTCTGTACTCATCACAGCTCTGGACGTGCACCCTCTGTACTCATCACAGCTCTGGACTTGCACCCTCTGTACTCATCACAGCTCTGGACTTGCACCCTCTGTACTCATCACAGCTCTGGACGTGCACCCTCTGTACTCATCACAGCTCTGGACGTGCACCCTCTGTACTCATCACAGCTCTGGACGTGCACCCTCTGTACTCATCACAGTTGGGACTTGCACCCTCTGTACTCATCACAGCTCTGGACGTGCACCCTCTGTACTCATCACAGTTGGGACTTGCACCCTCAGTACTCATCACAGATCTGGACTTGCACCCTCTGTACTCATCACAGCTCTGGACTTGCACCCTCTGTACTCATCACAGCTCTGGACTTGCACCCTCTGTACTCATCACAGCTCTGGACTTGCACCCTCTGTACTCATCACAGCTCTGGACTTGCACCCTCTGTACTCATCACAGCTCTGGACTTGCACCCTCTGTACTCATCAAAGCTCTGGACTTGCACCCTCTGTACTCATCACAGCTCTGGACTTGCACCCTCTGTACTCATCACAGCTCTGGACTTGCACCCTCTGTACTCATCACAGCTCTGGACTTACACCCTCTGTACTCATCACAGCTCTGGACTTACACCCTCTGTACTCATCACAGCTCTGGACGTGCACCCTCTGTACTCATCACAGCTGGGACTTGCACCCTCTGTACTCATCACAGCTCTGGACTTGCACCCTCTGTACTCATCACAGCTCTGGACTTGCACCCTCTGTACTCATCACAGCTCTGGACTTGCACCCTCTGTACTCATCACAGCTCTGGACTTGCACCCTGTGTACTCATCACAGCTCTGGACTTGCACCCTCTGTACTCATCACAGCTCTGGACTTGCACCCTCTGTACTCATCACAGCTCTGGACTTGCACCCTCTGTACTCATCACAGCTCTGGACTTGCAACCTCGGTACTCATCACAGCTTTGGACTTGCACCCTCGGTACTCATCACAGCTTTGGACTTGCACCCTCGGTACTCATCACAGCTTTGGACTTGCACCCTCGGTACTCATCACAGCTCTGGACTTGCACCCTCTGTACTCATCACAGCTCTGGACTTGCAACCTCGGTACTCATCACAGCTTTGGACTTGCACCCTCGGTACTCATCACAGCTTTGGACTTGCACCCTCGGTACTCATCACAGCTCTGGACTTGCACCCTCGGTACTCATCACAGCTCTGGACTTGCACCCTCTGTACTCATCACAGCTCTGGACGTGCACCCTCTGTACTCATCACAGCTCTGGACGTGCACCCTCTGTACTCATCACAGCTCTGGACGTGCACCCTCTGTACTCATCACAGCTCTGGACTTGCGCCCTCTGTACTCATCACAGCTCTGGACGTGCACCCTCTGGACTCATCACAGCCCTGGACTTGCACCCTCTGTACTCATCACAGCTGGGACTTGCACCCTCTGTACTCATCACAGCTGGGGACTTGCACCCTCTGTACTCATCACAGCCCTGGACTTGCACCCTCTGTACTCATCACAGCTGGGGACTTGCACCCTCTGGACTCATCACAGCTCTGGACCTGCACCCTCTGTACTCATCACAGCTCTGGACTTGCACCCTCTGTACTCATCACAGCTCTGGACTTGCACCCTCTGTACTCATCACAGCTCTGGACTTGCACCCTCTGTACTCATCACAGCTCTGGACTTGCACCCTCTGTACTCATCACAGCTCTGGACTTGCACCCTCTGTACTCATCACAGCTCTGGACGTGCACCCTCTGTACTCATCACAGCTCTGGACCTGCACCCTCTGTACTCATCACAGCTCTGGACCTGCACCCTCTGTACTCATCACAGCTCTGGACTTGCACCCTCTGTACTCATCACAGCTCTGGACTTGCACCCTCTGTACTCATCACAGCTCTGGACGTGCACCCTCTGTACTCATCACAGCTCTGGACGTGCACCCTCTGTACTCATCACAGCTCTGGACTTGCACCCTCTGTACTCATCACAGCTCTGGACTTGCACCCTCTGTACTCATCACAGCTGGGTCCTGCACCCTCTGTACTCATCACAGCTCTGGACGTGCACCCTCTGTACTCATCACAGCTCTGGACGTGCACCCTCTGTACTCATCACAGCTCTGGACTTGCGCCCTCTGTACTCATCACAGCTCTGGACTTGCGCCCTCTGGACTCATCACAGCTGGGGACTTGCGCCCTCTGTACTCATCACAGCTGGGGACTTGCGCCCTCTGTACTCATCACAGCTCTGGACATGCACCCTCTGGACTCAACACAGCTGGGACTTGCACCCTCTGGACTCATCACAGCTGGGACTTGCACCCTCTGTACTCATCACAGCTGGGTCCTGCACCCTCTGTACTCATCACAGCTCTGGACGTGCACCCTCTGTACTCATCACAGCTCTGGACGTGCACCCTCTGTACTCATCACAGCTCTGGACTTGCGCCCTCTGTACTCATCACAGCTCTGGACGTGCACCCTCTGGACTCATCACAGCTGGGACTTGCACCCTCTGTACTCATCACAGCTGGGGACTTGCGCCCTCTGTACTCATCACAGCCCTGGACTTGCACCCTCTGTACTCATCACAGCTGGGGACTTGCACCCTCTGGACTCATCACAGCTCTGGACCTGCACCCTCTGTACTCATCACAGCTCTGGACCTGCACCCTCTGTACTCATCACAGCTCTGAACTTGCACCCTCTGTACTCATCACAGCTCTGAACTTGCACCCTCTGTACTCATCACAGCTCTGGACGTGCACCCTCTGAACTCATCACAGCTCTGGACGTGCACCCTCTGTACTCATCACAGCTCTGGACTTGCACCCTCTGTACTCATCACAGCTCTGGACTTGCACCCTCTGTACTCATCACAGCTGGGTCCTGCACCCTCTGTACTCATCACAGCTCTGGACGTGCACCCTCTGTACTCATCACAGCTCTGGACGTGCACCCTCTGTACTCATCACAGCTCTGGACTTGCGCCCTCTGTACTCATCACAGCTCTGGACGTGCACCCTCTGGACTCATCACAGCTGGGACTTGCACCCTCTGTACTCATCACAGCTGGGGACTTGCGCCCTCTGTACTCATCACAGCCCTGGACTTGCACCCTCTGTACTCATCACAGCTGGGGACTTGCACCCTCTGGACTCATCACAGCTCTGGACCTGCACCCTCTGTACTCATCACAGCTCTGGACTTGCACCCTCTGTACTCATCACAGCTCTGGACTTGCACCCTCTGTACTCATCACAGCTCTGGACTTGCACCCTCTGTACTCATCACAGCTCTGGACTTGCACCCTCTGTACTCATCACAGCTCTGGACTTGCACCCTCTGTACTCATCACAGCTCTGGACCTGCACCCTCTGTACTCATCACAGCTCTGGACCTGCACCCTCTGTACTCATCACAGCTCTGGACCTGCACCCTCTGTACTCATCACAGCTCTGGACTTGCACCCTCTGTACTCATCACAGCTCTGGACTTGCACCCTCTGTACTCATCACAGCTCTGGACGTGCACCCTCTGTACTCATCACAGCTCTGGACGTGCACCCTCTGTACTCATCACAGCTCTGGACTTGCACCCTCTGTACTCATCACAGCTCTGGACTTGCACCCTCTGTACTCATCACAGCTCTGGACTTGCACCCTCTGTACTCATCACAGCTGGGGACTTGCACCCTCTGTACTCATCACAGCTGGGTCCTGCACCCTCTGTACTCATCACAGCTCTGGACTTGCACCCTCTGTACTCATCACAACTCTGGACTTGCACCCTCTGTACTCATCACAGCTCTGGACGTGCACCCTCTGTACTCATCACAGCTCTGGACGTGCACCCTCTGTACTCATCACAGCTCTGGACGTGCACCCTCTGTACTCATCACAGCTCTGGACTTGCACCCTCTGTACTCATCACAGCTCTGGACTTGCACCCTCTGTACTCATCACAGCTCTGGACTTGCACCCTCTGTACTCATCACAGCTGGGTCCTGCACCCTCTGTACTCATCACAGCTCTGGACTTGCACCCTCTGTACTCATCACAGCTCTGGACTTGCACCCTCTGTACTCATCACAGCTGGGTCCTGCACCCTCTGTACTCATCACAGCTCTGGACGTGCACCCTCTGTACTCATCACAGCTCTGGACGTGCACCCTCTGTACTCATCACAGCTCTGGACGTGCACCCTCTGTACTCATCACAGCTCTGGACGTGCACCCTCTGTACTCATCACAGCTCTGGACGTGCACCCTCTGTACTCATCACAGCTCTGGACTTGCACCCTCTGTACTCATCACAGCTCTGGACTTGCACCCTCTGTACTCATCACAGCTCTGGACGTGCACCCTCTGTACTCATCACAGCTCTGGACGTGCACCCTCTGTACTCATCACAGCTCTGGACGTGCACCCTCTGTACTCATCACAGCTCTGGACGTGCACCCTCTGTACTCATCACAGTTGGGACTTGCACCCTCTGTACTCATCACAGCTCTGGACTTCCACCCTCTGTACTCATCACAGCTGGGTCCTGCACCCTCTGTACTCATCACAGCTCTGGACGTGCACCCTCTGTACTCATCACAGTTGGGACTTACACCCTCTGTACTCATCACAGCTCTGGACTTACACCCTCTGTACTCATCACAGCTCTGGACTTACACCCTTTGTACTCATCACAGCTCTGGACGTGCACCCTCTGGACTCATCACAGTTGGGACTTACACCCTCTGTACTCATCACAGCTCTGGACTTACACCCTCTGTACTCATCACAGCTCTGGACTTGCACCCTCTGTACTCATCACAGCTCTGGACGTGCACCCTCTGTACTCATCACAGCTCTGGACGTGCACCCTCTGGACTCATCACAGTTGGGACTTACACCCTCTGTACTCATCACAGCTCTGGACGTGCACCCTCTGTACTCATCACAGCTCTGGACGTGCACCCTCTGTACTCATCACAGCTCTGGACGTGCACCCTCTGTACTCATCACAGTTGGGTCCTGCACCCTCTGTACTCATCACAGCTGGGTCCTGCACCCTCTGTACTCATCATAGCTCTGGATGTGCGCCCTCTGTACTCATCACAGCTGGGGACTTGCACCCTCTGTACTCATCACAGCTGGGGACTTGCACCCTCTGGACTCATCACAGCTCTGGACTTCCACCCTCTGTACTCATCACAGCTGGGTCCTGCACCCTCTGTACTCATCACAGCTCTGGACGTGCACCCTCTGTACTCATCACAGTTGGGACTTGCACCCTCGGTACTCATCACAGCTCTGGACGTGCACCCTCTGTACTCATCACAGCTCTGGACTTGCACCCTCTGTACTCATCATAGCTGGGGGCCTGCACCCTCTGTACTCATCATAGCTGGGGGCCTGCACCCTCTGTACTCATCACAGCTGGGGGCCTGCACCCTCTGTACTCATCACAGTTGGGACTTGCACCCTCGGTACTCATCACAGCTCTGGACGTGCACCCTCTGTACTCATCACAGCTCTGGACTTGCACCCTCTGTACTCATCCCAGCTGGGGGCCTGCACCCTCTGTACTCATCACAGCTCTGGGCCTGCACCCTCTGTACTCATCCCAGCTGGGGGCCTGCACCCTCTGTACTCATCACAGCTCTGGGCCTGCACCCTCTGTACTCATCCCAGCTGGGGGCCTGCACCCTCTGTACTCATCACAGCTCTGGGCCTGCACCCTCTGTACTCATCCCAGCTGGGGGCCTGCACCCTCTGTACTCATCACAGCTCTGGACTTGCACCCTCTGTACTCATCACAGCTCTGGACGTGCACCCTCTGTACTCATCACAGCTCTGGACGTGCACCCTCTGTACTCATCACAGCTCTGGACGTGCACCCTCTGTACTCATCACAGCTCTGGACTTGCACCCTCTGTACTCATCACAGCTCTGGACCTGCACCCTCTGTACTCATCACACCTCTGGACTTGCACCCTCTGTACTCATCACAGCTCTGGACTTGCACCCTCTGTACTCCTCACAGCTCTGGACGTGCACCCTCTGTACTCATCACAGCTGGGGGCCTGCACCCTCTGTACTCATCACAGCTCTGGACTTACACCCTCTGTACTCATCACAGCTCTGGACTTGCACCATCTGTACTCATCACAGCTCTGGACTTACACCCTCTGTACTCATCACAGCTCTGGATGTGCACCCTCTGTACTCATCACAGCTCTGGACGTGCACCCTCTGTACTCATCACAGCTGGGTCCTGCACCTTCTGTACTCATCACAGCTCTGGACGTGCGCCCTCTGTACTCATCACAGCTCTGGACGTGCACCCTCTGTACTCATCACAGCTGGGGGCCTGCACCCTCTGTACTCATCACAGCTCTGGACTTGCACCCTCTGTACTCATCACAGCTCTGGACTTACACCCTTTGTACTCATCACAGCTCTGGACGTGCACCCTCTGTACTCATCACAGCTCTGGACTTGCACCCTCTGTACTCATCACAGCTCTGGACGTGCACCCTCTGTACTCATCACAGCTCTGGACGTGCACCCTCTGTACTCATCACAGTTGGGACTTACACCCTCTGTACTCATCACAGCTCTGGACTTACACCCTCTGTACTCATCACAGCTCTGGACTTACACCCTTTGTACTCATCACAGCTCTGGACGTGCACCCTCTGGACTCATCACAGTTGGGACTTACACCCTCTGTACTCATCACAGCTCTGGACTTACACCCTCTGTACTCATCACAGCTCTGGACTTGCACCCTCTGTACTCATCACAGCTCTGGACGTGCACCCTCTGTACTCATCACAGCTCTGGACGTGCACCCTCTGGACTCATCACAGTTGGGACTTACACCCTCTGTACTCATCACAGCTCTGGACGTGCACCCTCTGTACTCATCACAGCTCTGGACGTGCACCCTCTGTACTCATCACAGCTCTGGACGTGCACCCTCTGTACTCATCACAGTTGGGTCCTGCACCCTCTGTACTCATCACAGCTGGGTCCTGCACCCTCTGTACTCATCATAGCTCTGGACGTGCGCCCTCTGTACTCATCACAGCTCTGGACTTGCACCCTCTGTACTCATCACAGCTGGGGACTTGCACCCTCTGGACTCATCACAGCTCTGGACTTCCACCCTCTGTACTCATCACAGCTGGGTCCTGCACCCTCTGTACTCATCACAGCTCTGGACGTGCACCCTCTGTACTCATCACAGTTGGGACTTGCACCCTCGGTACTCATCACAGCTCTGGACGTGCACCCTCTGTACTCATCACAGCTCTGGACTTGCACCCTCTGTACTCATCATAGCTGGGGGCCTGCACCCTCTGTACTCATCATAGCTGGGGGCCTGCACCCTCTGTACTCATCACAGCTGGGGGCCTGCACCCTCTGTACTCATCACAGTTGGGACTTGCACCCTCGGTACTCATCACAGCTCTGGACGTGCACCCTCTGTACTCATCACAGCTCTGGACTTGCACCCTCTGTACTCATCCCAGCTGGGGGCCTGCACCCTCTGTACTCATCACAGCTCTGGGCCTGCACCCTCTGTACTCATCCCAGCTGGGGGCCTGCACCCTCTGTACTCATCACAGCTCTGGGCCTGCACCCTCTGTACTCATCCCAGCTGGGGGCCTGCACCCTCTGTACTCATCACAGCTCTGGGCCTGCACCCTCTGTACTCATCCCAGCTGGGGGCCTGCACCCTCTGTACTCATCACAGCTCTGGACTTGCACCCTCTGTACTCATCACAGCTCTGGACGTGCACCCTCTGTACTCATCACAGCTCTGGACGTGCACCCTCTGTACTCATCACAGCTCTGGACTTGCACCCTCTGTACTCATCACAGCTCTGGACTTGCACCCTCTGTACTCATCACAGCTCTGGACCTGCACCCTCTGTACTCATCACACCTCTGGACTTGCACCCTCTGTACTCATCACAGCTCTGGACTTGCACCCTCTGTACTCCTCACAGCTCTGGACGTGCACCCTCTGTACTCATCACAGCTGGGGGCCTGCACCCTCTGTACTCATCACAGCTCTGGACTTACACCCTCTGTACTCATCACAGCTCTGGACTTGCACCATCTGTACTCATCACAGCTCTGGACTTACACCCTCTGTACTCATCACAGCTCTGGATGTGCACCCTCTGTACTCATCACAGCTCTGGACGTGCACCCTCTGTACTCATCACAGCTGGGGGCCTGCAACCCTGTACTCATCACAGCTCTGGACTTACACCCTCTGTACTCATCACAGCTCTGGACGTGCACCCTCTGTACTCATCACAGCTGGGTCCTGCACCTTCTGTACTCATCACAGCTCTGGACGTGCGCCCTCTGTACTCATCACAGCTCTGGACGTGCACCCTCTGTACTCATCACAGCTGGGGGCCTGCACCCTCTGTACTCATCACAGCTCTGGACTTGCACCCTCTGTACTCATCACAGCTCTGGACTTACACCCTCTGTACTCATCACAGCTCTGGACGTGCACCCTCTGTACTCATCACAGCTCTGGACCTGCACCCCTGTACTCATCACAGCTCTGGGCCTGCACCCTCTGTACTCATCACAGCTGGGGGCCTGCACCCTCTGTACTCATCATAGCTGGGGGCCTGCACCCTCTGTACTCATCACAGCTCTGGACGTGCACCCTCTGGACTCATCACAGCTCTGGACGTGCACCCTCTGTACTCATCACAGCTCTGGACGTGCACCCTCTGTACTCATCACAGCTCTGGACTTGCACCCTCTGTACTCATCACAGCTCTGGACTAGCACCCTCTGTACTCATCACAGCTCTGGACGTGCACCCTCTGTACTCATCACAGCTCTGGACTTGCACCCTCTGTACTCATCACAGCTCTGGACTTGCACCCTCTGTACTCATCACAGCTCTGGACTTGCACCCTCTGTACTCATCACAGCTCTGGACTTGCACCCTCTGTACTCATCACAGCTCTGGACTTGCACCCTCTGTACTCATCACAGCTCTGGACTTGCACCCTCTGTACTCCTCACAGCTCTGGACTTGCACCCTCTGTACTCATCACAGCTCTGGACTTGCACCCTCTGTACTCATCACAGCTCTGGACTTACACCCTTTGTACTCATCACAGCTCTGGACGTGCACCCTCTGTACTCATCACAGCTCTGGACGTGCACCCTCTGTACTCATCACAGCTCTGGACGTGCACCCTCTGTACTCATCACAGCTCTGGGCCTGCACCCTCTGTACTCATCCCAGCTGGGGGCCTGCACCCTCTGTACTCATCACAGCTCTGGACGTGCACCCTCTGTACTCATCACAGCTCTGGACGTGCACCCTCTGTACTCATCACAGCTCTGGACGTGCACCCTCTGTACTCATCACAGCTCTGGACTTGCACCCTCTGTACTCATCACAGCTCTGGACTTGCACCCTCTGTACTCATCACAGCTCTGGACGTGCACCCTCTGTACTCATCACAGCTCTGGACATGCACCCTCTGTACTCATCACAGTTGGGACTTGCACCCTCTGTACTCATCACAGCTCTGGACTTGCACCCTCTGTACTCATCACAGCTGGGTCCTGCACCCTCTATACTCATCACAGCTCTGGACGTGCGCCCTCTGTACTCATCACAGCTCGGTCCTGCACCCTCTGTACTCATCACAGCTGGGTCCTGCACCCTCTGTACTCATCACAGCTGGGTCCTGCACCCTCTGTACTCATCACAGCTCTGGACGTGCACCCTCTGTACTCATCACAGCTCTGGACGTGCACCCTCTGTACTCATCACAGCTCTGGACGTGCACCCTCTGTACTCATCACAGCTCTGGACGTGCACCCTCTGTACTCATCACAGCTCTGGACGTGCACCCTCTGTACTCATCACAGCTCTGGACGTGCACCCTCTGTACTCATCACACCTCTGGACTTCCACCCTCTGTACTCATCACAGCTGGGGACTTGCACCCTCTGGACTCATCACAGCTCTGGACTTCCACCCTCTGGACTCATCACAGCTGGGTCCTGCACCCTCTGTACTCATCACAGCTCTGGACGTGCACCCTCTGTACTCATCACAGCTCTGGACGTGCACCCTCTGTACTCATCACAGTTGGGACTTGCACCCTCAGTACTCATCACAGATCTGGACTTGCACCCTCTGTACTCATCACAGCTCTGGACTTGCACCCTCTGTACTCATCACAGCTCTGGACTTGCACCCTCTGTACTCATCAAAGCTCTGGACTTGCACCCTCTGTACTCATCACAGCTCTGGACTTGCACCCTCTGTACTCATCACAGCTGGGGGCCTGCACCCTCTGTACTCATCACAGCTCTGGACTTGCACCCTCTGTACTCATCACAGCTCTGGACTTGCACCCTCTGTACTCATCACAGCTCTGGACTTGCACCCTCTGTACTCATCACAGCTCTGGACTTGCACCCTCTGTACTCATCACAGCTCTGGACTTGCACCCTCTGTACTCATCACAGCTCTGGACTTGCACCCCTGTACTCATCACAGCTCTGGACGTGCACCCTCTGTACTCATCACAGCTCTGGGCCTGCACCCTCTGTACTCATCCCAGCTGGGGGCCTGCACCCTCTGTACTCATCACAGCTCTGGACGTGCACCCTCTGGACTCATCACAGCTCTGGACCTGCACCCTCTGTACTCATCACAGCTCTGGACTTGCACCCTCTGTACTCATCACAGCTCTGGACTTGCACCCTCTGTACTCATCACAGCTCTGGACTTGCACCCTCTGTACTCCTCACAGCTCTGGACGTGCACCCTCTGTACTCCTCACAGCTCTGGACTTCCACCCTCTGTACTCATCACAGCTCTGGACGTGCACCCTCTGTACTCATCACAGCTCTGGACGTGCACCCTCTGTACTCATCACAGCTCTGGACGTGCACCCTCTGTACTCATCACAGCTCTGGACTTGCGCCCTCTGTACTCATCACAGCTCTGGACGTGCACCCTCTGGACTCATCACAGCTGGGACTTGCACCCTCTGTACTCATCACAGCTGGGGACTTGCGCCCTCTGTACTCATCACAGCCCTGGACTTGCACCCTCTGTACTCATCACAGCTGGGGACTTGCACCCTCTGGACTCATCACAGCTCTGGACCTGCACCCTCTGTACTCATCACAGCTCTGGACTTGCACCCTCTGTACTCATCACAGCTCTGGACTTGCACCCTCTGTACTCATCACAGCTCTGGACTTGCACCCTCTGTACTCATCACAGCTCTGGACTTGCACCCTCTGTACTCATCACAGCTCTGGACTTGCACCCTCTGTACTCATCACAGCTCTGGACGTGCACCCTCTGTACTCATCACAGCTCTGGACCTGCACCCTCTGTACTCATCACAGCTCTGGACCTGCACCCTCTGTACTCATCACAGCTCTGGACTTGCACCCTCTGTACTCATCACAGCTCTGGACGTGCACCCTCTGTACTCATCACAGCTCTGGACGTGCACCCTCTGTACTCATCACAGCTCTGGACTTGCACCCTCTGTACTCATCACAGCTCTGGACTTGCACCCTCTGTACTCATCACAGCTCTGGACTTGCACCCTCTGTACTCATCACAGCTCTGGACTTGCACCCTCTGTACTCATCACAGCTCTGGACTTGCACCCTCTGTACTCATCACAGCTCTGGACTTGCACCCCTGTACTCATCACAGCTCTGGACTTGCACCCCTCTGTACTCATCACAGCTCTGGACTTGCACCCTCTGTACTCATCATAGCTGGGGGCCTGCACCCTCTGTACTCATCACAGCTCTGGACTTGCACCCTCTGTACTCCTCACAGCTCTGGACGTTCACCCTCTGTACTCCTCACAGCTCTGGACTTCCACCCTCTGTACTCATCACAGCTCGGGACGTGCACCCTCTGTACTCATCACAGCTCTGGACTTGTAAATGTAAATGTAAATTAGCACTTGTATAGCAAACTACTCACCCGTTAGGGTCTCAAGGCGCTGTACTCATGCCGCTATGGAACCCCTCCTGGCTTTTCCCTGTGAGGCACCCACTCCTGAGCACCCCCAGGGTGAAGCCAGGCATCCAAGCGCTGTTGGGGCCGTTGTGGAGATTAAGCAAGCTATTGCCCAGAGTTGCAGAGTGGGACCCATGAATTAGATTAGGCACCGAGGCGAGAATTATCTGGTCAAGGGGAATTGAGCCCAAGACCTGCTGAAGCGGGACTTGAACCCTGGTCTTGAGCCAGATCTCTGCTTCAGGGTCTGCCGCTCTAACCATTGAGCCACACTTCTCCACTCTTGCACCCTCTGTACTCATCACAGCTCTGGACGTGCACCCTCTGTACTCATCACAGTTGGGACTTGCACCCTCTGTACTCATCACACCTCTGGACTTGCACCCTCTGTACTCATCAAAGCTCTGGACATGCACCCTCTGGACTCAACACAGCTGGGACTTGCACCCTCTGGACTCATCACAGCTGGGACTTGCACCCTCTGTACTCATCACAGCTGGGTCCTGCACCCTCTGTACTCATCACAGCTCTGGACGTGCACCCTCTGTACTCATCACAGCTCTGGACGTGCACCCTCTGTACTCATCACAGCTCTGGACTTGCGCCCTCTGTACTCATCACAGCTCTGGACGTGCACCCTCTGGACTCATCACAGCTGGGACTTGCACCCACTGTACTCATCACAGCTGGGGACTTGCGCCCTCTGTACTCATCACAGCCCTGGACTTGCACCCTCTGTACTCATCACAGCTGGGGACTTGCACCCTCTGGACTCATCACAGCTCTGGACCTGCACCCTCTGTACTCATCACAGCTCTGGACTTGCACCCTCTGTACTCATCACAGCTCTGGACTTGCACCCTCTGTACTCATCACAGCTCTGGACTTGCACCCTCTGTACTCATCACAGCTCTGGACTTGCACCCTCTGTACTCATCACAGCTCTGGACTTGCACCCTCTGTACTCATCACAGCTCTGGACGTGCACCCTCTGTACTCATCACAGCTCTGGACCTGCACCCTCTGTACTCATCACAGCTCTGGACCTGCACCCTCTGTACTCATCACAGCTCTGGACTTGCACCCTCTGTACTCATCACAGCTCTGGACTTGCACCCTCTGTACTCATCACAGCTCTGGACGTGCACCCTCTGTACTCATCACAGCTCTGGACGTGCACCCTCTGTACTCATCACAGCTCTGGACTTGCACCCTCTGTACTCATCACAGCTCTGGACTTGCACCCTCTGTACTCATCACAGCTCTGGACTTGCACCCTCTGTACTCATCACAGCTCTGGACTTGCACCCTCTGTACTCATCACAGCTCTGGACTTGCACCCTCTGTACTCATCACAGCTCTGGACTTGCACCCTCTGTACTCATCACAGCTCTGGACTTGCACCCTCTGTACTCATCACAGCTCTGGACTTGCACCCCTGTACTCATCACAGCTCTGGACTTGCACCCCTCTGTACTCATCACAGCTCTGGACTTGCACCCTCTGTACTCATCATAGCTGGGGGCCTGCACCCTCTGTACTCATCACAGCTCTGGACTTGCACCCTCTGTACTCCTCACAGCTCTGGACGTGCACCCTCTGTACTCCTCACAGCTCTGGACTTCCACCCTCTGTACTCATCACAGCTCGGGACGTGCACCCTCTGTACTCATCACAGCTCTGGACTTGTAAATGTAAATTAGCACTTGTATAGCAAACTACTCACCCGTTAGGGTCTCAAGGCGCTGTACTCATGCCGCTATGGAACCCCTCCTGGCTTTTCCCTGTGAGGCACCCACTCCTGAGCACCCCCAGGGTGAAGCCAGGCATCCAAGCGCTGTTGGGGCCGTTGTGGAGATTAAGCAAGCTATTGCCCAGAGTTGCAGAGTGGGACCCATGAATTAGATTAGGCACCGAGGCGAGAATTATCTGGTCAAGGGGAATTGAGCCCAAGACCTGCTGAAGCGGGACTTGAACCCTGGTCTTGAGCCAGATCTCTGCTTCAGGGTCTGCCGCTCTAACCATTGAGCCACACTTCTCCACTCTTGCACCCTCTGTACTCATCACAGCTCTGGACGTGCACCCTCTGTACTCATCACAGTTGGGACTTGCACCCTCTGTACTCATCACACCTCTGGACTTGCACCCTCTGTACTCATCACAGCTCTGGACATGCACCCTCTGGACTCAACACAGCTGGGACTTGCACCCTCTGGACTCATCACAGCTGGGACTTGCACCCTCTGGACTCATCACAGCTGGGTCCTGCACCCTCTGTACTCATCACAGCTCTGGACGTGCACCCTCTGTACTCATCACAGCTCTGGACGTGCACCCTCTGTACTCATCACAGCTCTGGACTTGCGCCCTCTGTACTCATCACAGCTCTGGACGTGCACCCTCTGGACTCATCACAGCTGGGACTTGCACCCTCTGTACTCATCACAGCTGGGGACTTGCGCCCTCTGTACTCATCACAGCCCTGGACTTGCACCCTCTGTACTCATCACAGCTGGGGACTTGCACCCTCTGGACTCATCACAGCTCTGGACCTGCACCCTCTGTACTCATCACAGCTCTGGACTTGCACCCTCTGTACTCATCACAGCTCTGGACTTGCACCCTCTGTACTCATCACAGCTCTGGACTTGCACCCTCTGTACTCATCACAGCTCTGGACTTGCACCCTCTGTACTCATCACAGCTCTGGACTTGCACCCTCTGTACTCATCACAGCTCTGGACTTGCACCCTCTGTACTCATCACAGCTCTGGACGTGCACCCTCTGTACTCATCACAGCTCTGGACTTGCACCCTCTGTACTCATCACAGCTCTGGACTTGCACCCCTCTGTACTCATCACAGCTCTGGACTTGCACCCTCTGTACTCATCATAGCTGGGGGCCTGCACCCTCTGTACTCATCACAGCTCTGGACTTGCACCCTCTGTACTCCTCACAGCTCTGGACGTGCACCCTCTGTACTCCTCACAGCTCTGGACTTCCACCCTCTGTACTCATCACAGCTCGGGACGTGCACCCTCTGTACTCATCACAGCTCGGGACGTGCACCCTCTGTACTCATCACAGCTCTGGACTTGTAAATGTAAATGTAAATTAGCACTTGTATAGCAAACTACTCACCCGTTAGGGTCTCAAGGCGCTGTACTCATGCCGCTATGGAACCCCTCCTGGCTTTTCCCTGTGAGGCACCCACTCCTGAGCACCCCCAGGGTGAAGCCAGGCATCCAAGCGCTGTTGGGGCCGTTGTGGAGATTAAGCAAGCTATTGCCCAGAGTTGCAGAGTGGGACCCATGAATTAGATTAGGCACCGAGGCGAGAATTATCTGGTCAAGGGGAATTGAGCCCAAGACCTGCTGAAGCGGGACTTGAACCCTGGTCTTGAGCCAGATCTCTGCTTCAGGGTCTGCCGCTCTAACCATTGAGCCACACTTCTCCACTCTTGCACCCTCTGTACTCATCACAGCTCTGGACTTGCACCCTCTGTACTCATCACAGCTCTGGACTTGCACCCTCTGTACTCATCACAGCTCTGGACTTGCACCCCTGTACTCATCACAGCTCTGGACGTGCACCCTCTGTACTCATCACAGCTCTGGGCCTGCACCCTCTGTACTCATCCCAGCTGGGGGCCTGCACCCTCTGTACTCATCACAGCTCTGGACGTGCACCCTCTGGACTCATCACAGCTCTGGACCTGCACCCTCTGTACTCATCACAGCTCTGGACTTGCACCCTCTGTACTCATCACAGCTCTGGACTTGCACCCTCTGTACTCATCACAGCTCTGGACTTGCACCCTCTGTACTCATCACAGCTCTGGACCTGCACCCTCTGTACTCATCACAGCTCTGGACCTGCACCCTCTGTACTCATCACACCTCTGGACTTGCACCCTCTGTACTCATCACAGCTCTGGACGTGCACCCTCTGGACTCAACACAGCTGGGACTTGCACCCTCTGGACTCATCACAGCTCTGGACGTGCACCCTCTGTACTCATCACAGCTGGGGGCCTGCACCCTCTGTACTCATCACAGCTCTGGACTTGCACCCTCTGTACTCATCACAGCTCTGGACGTGCACCCTCTGTACTCATCACAGCTGGGTCCTGCACCCTCTGTACTCATCACAGCTCTGGACGTGCACCCTCTGTACTCATCACAGCTCTGGACGTGCACCCTCTGTACTCATCACAGCTGGGGGCCTGCACCCTCTGTACTCATCACAGCTCTGGACTTGCACCCTCTGTACTCATCACAGCTCTGGACGTGCACCCTCTGTACTCATCACAGCTCTGGACGTGCACCCTCTGTACTCATCCCAGCTGGGGGCCTGCACCCCTGTACTCATCACAGCTCTGGGCCTGCACCCTCTGTACTCATCACAGCTGGGGGCCTGCACCCTCTGTACTCATCACAGCTCTGGACTTGCACCCTCTGTACTCATCACAGCTCTGGACTTGCACCCTCTGTACTCATCACAGCTCTGGACTTGCACCCTCTGTACTCATCACAGCTCTGGACTTGCACCCTCTGTACTCATCACAGCTCTGGACTTGCACCCTCTGTACTCATCACAGCTCTGGACTTGCACCCTCTGTACTCATCACAGCTCTGGACTTGCACCCCTGTACTCATCACAGCTCTGGACTTGCACCCCTCTGTACTCATCACAGCTCTGGACTTGCACCCTCTGTACTCATCATAGCTGGGGGCCTGCACCCTCTGTACTCATCACAGCTCTGGACTTGCACCCTCTGTACTCCTCACAGCTCTGGACGTGCACCCTCTGTACTCCTCACAGCTCTGGACTTCCACCCTCTGTAATCATCACAGCTCGGGACGTGCACCCTCTGTACTCATCACAGCTCTGGACTTGTAAATGTAAATTAGCACTTGTATAGCAAACTACTCACCCGTTAGGGTCTCAAGGCGCTGTACTCATGCCGCTATGGAACCCCTCCTGGCTTTTCCCTGTGAGGCACCCACTCCTGAGCACCCCCAGGGTGAAGCCAGGCATCCAAGCGCTGTTGGGGCCGTTGTGGAGATTAAGCAAGCTATTGCCCAGAGTTGCAGAGTGGGACCCATGAATTAGATTAGGCACCGAGGCGAGAATTATCTGGTCAAGGGGAATTGAGCCCAAGACCTGCTGAAGCGGGACTTGAACCCTGGTCTTGAGCCAGATCTCTGCTTCAGGGTCTGCCGCTCTAACCATTGAGCCACACTTCTCCACTCTTGCACCCTCTGTACTCATCACAGCTCTGGACGTGCACCCTCTGTACTCATCACAGTTGGGACTTGCACCCTCTGTACTCATCACACCTCTGGACTTGCACCCTCTGTACTCATCACAGCTCTGGACATGCACCCTCTGGACTCAACACAGCTGGGACTTGCACCCTCTGGACTCATCACAGCTGGGACTTGCACCCTCTGGACTCATCACAGCTGGGTCCTGCACCCTCTGTACTCATCACAGCTCTGGACGTGCACCCTCTGTACTCATCACAGCTCTGGACGTGCACCCTCTGTACTCATCACAGCTCTGGACTTGCGCCCTCTGTACTCATCACAGCTCTGGACGTGCACCCTCTGGACTCATCACAGCTGGGACTTGCACCCTCTGTACTCATCACAGCTGGGGACTTGCGCCCTCTGTACTCATCACAGCCCTGGACTTGCACCCTCTGTACTCATCACAGCTGGGGACTTGCACCCTCTGGACTCATCACAGCTCTGGACCTGCACCCTCTGTACTCATCACAGCTCTGGACTTGCACCCTCTGTACTCATCACAGCTCTGGACTTGCACCCTCTGTACTCATCACAGCTCTGGACTTGCACCCTCTGTACTCATCACAGCTCTGGACTTGCACCCTCTGTACTCATCACAGCTCTGGACTTGCACCCTCTGTACTCATCACAGCTCTGGACTTGCACCCTCTGTACTCATCACAGCTCTGGACTTGCACCCTCTGTACTCATCACAGCTCTGGACTTGCACCCTCTGTACTCATCATAGCTCTGGACTTGCACCCTCTGTACTCATCACAGCTCTGGACGTGCACCCTCTGTACTCATCACAGCTCTGGACCTGCACCCTCTGTACTCATCACAGCTCTGGACCTGCACCCTCTGTACTCCTCACAGCTCTGGACGTGCACCCTCTGTACTCATCACAGCTCTGGACGTGCACCCTCTGTACTCATCACAGCTCTGGGCCTGCACCCTCTGTACTCATCCCAGCTGGGGGCCTGCACCCTCTGTACTCATCACAGCTCTGGACGTGCACCCTCTGTACTCATCACAGCTCTGGACGTGCACCCTCTGTACTCATCACAGCTCTGGACGTGCACCCTCTGTACTCATCACAGCTCTGGACGTGCACCCTCTGTACTCATCACAGCTCTGGGCCTGCACCCTCTGTACTCATCCCAGCTGGGGGCCTGCACCCTCTGTACTCATCACAGCTCTGGACGTGCACCCTCTGTACTCATCACAGCTCTGGACGTGCACCCTCTGTACTCATCACAGCTCTGGACGTGCACCCTCTGTACTCATCACAGCTCTGGACGTGCACCCTCTGTACTCATCACAGCTCTGGACTTGCACCCTCTGTACTCATCACAGCTCTGGACTTGCACCCTCTGTACTCATCACAGCTCTGGACGTGCACCCTCTGTACTCATCACAGCTCTGGACGTGCACCCTCTGTACTCATCACAGTTGGGACTTGCACCCTCTGTACTCATCACAGCTCTGGACTTGCACCCTCTGTACTCATCACAGCTGGGTCCTGCACCCTCTATACTCATCACAGCTCTGGACGTGCGCCCTCTGTACTCATCACAGCTGGGTCCTGCACCCTCTGTACTCATCACAGCTGGGTCCTGCACCCTCTGTACTCATCACAGCTGGGTCCTGCACCCTCTGTACTCATCACAGCTCTGGATGTGCACCCTCTGTACTCATCACAGCTCTGGACGTGCACCCTCTGTACTCATCACAGCTCTGGACGTGCACCCTCTGTACTCCTCACAGCTCTGGACTTCCACCCTCTGTACTCATCACAGCTGGGACTTGCACCCTCTGTACTCATCACAGCTGGGGACTTGCACCCTCTGTACTCATCATAGCTGGGGTCCTGCACCCTCTGTACTCATCACAGCTCTGGACTTGCACCCTCGGTACTCATCACAGCTCTGGACTTGCACCCTCTGTACTCATCACAGCTCTGGACTTGCACCCTCTGTACTCATCACAGCTGGGACGTGCACCCTCTGTACTCATCACAGCTCTGGACGTGCACCCTCTGTACTCATCACAGCTCTGGACGTGCACCCTCTGTACTCATCCCAGCTGGGGGCCTGCACCCCTGTACTCATCACAGCTCTGGGCCTGCACCCTCTGTACTCATCACAGCTGGGGGCCTGCACCCTCTGTACTCATCACAGCTCTGGACTTGCACCCTCTGTACTCATCACAGCTCTGGACGTGCACCCTCTGTACTCATCACAGCTCTGGACTTGCACCCTCTGTACTCATCACAGCTCTGGACTTGCACCCTCTGTACTCATCACAGCTGGGTCCTGCACCCTCTGTACTCATCACAGCTCTGGACGTGCACCCTCTGTACTCATCACAGCTCTGGACGTGCACCCTCTGTACTCATCACAGCTCTGGACTTACACCCTCTGTACTCATCACAGCTGGGGGCCTGCACCCTCTGTACTCATCACAGCTCTGGACTTGCACCCTCTGTACTCATCACAGCTCTGGACTTGCACCCTCTGGACTCATCACAGCTCTGGACTTGCACCCTCTGTACTCATCACAGCTCTGGACTTACACCCTCTGTACTCATCACAGCTCTGGACGTGCACCCTCTGTACTCATCACAGCTCTGGACGTGCACCCTCTGTACTCGTCACAGCTCTGGACGTGCACCCTCTGTACTCGTCACAGCTCTGGACTTGCACCCTCTGTACTCATCACAGCTGGGACGTGCACCCTCTGTACTCATCACAGCTCTGGACGTGCACCCTCTGTACTCATCACAGCTCTGGACTTGTAAATGTAAATGTAAATTAGCACTTGTATAGCGCACTACTCACCCGTTAGGGTCTCAAGGCGCTGTACTCATACCGCTATGGAACCCCTCCTGGCTTTTCCCTGTGAGGCACCCACTCCTGAGCACCCCCAGGGTGAAGCCAGGCATCCAAGCGCTGTTGGGGCCGTTGTGGAGATTAAGCAAGCTATTGCCCAGAGTTGCAGAGAGGGACCCATGAATTAGATTAGGCACTGAGGCGAGAATTATCTGGTCAAGGGGAATTGAGCCCAAGACCTGCTGAAGCGGGACTTGAACCCTGGTCTTGAGCCAGATCTCTGCTTCAGGGTCTGCCGCTCTAACCATTGAGCCACACTTCTCCACTCTTGCAACCTCTGTACTCATCACAGCTCTGGACTTGCACCCTCTGTACTCATCACAGCTCTGGACGTGCACCCTCTGTATTCATCACACCTCTGGACTTCCACCCTCTGTACTCATCACAGCTGGGGACTTGCACCCTCTGGACTCATCACAGCTCTGGACTTCCACCCTCTGGACTCATCACAGCTGGGTCCTGCACCCTCTGTACTCATCACAGCTCTGGACGTGCACCCTCTGTACTCATCACAGCTCTGGACGTGCACCCTCTGTACTCATCACAGTTGGGACTTGCACCCTCAGTACTCATCACAGCTCTGGACTTGCACCCTCTGTACTCATCACAGCTCTGGACTTGCACCCTCTGTACTCATCACAGCTCTGGACTTGCACCCTCTGTACTCATCACAGCTCTGGACTTGCACCCTCTGTACTCATCACAGCTCTGGACTTGCACCCTCTGTACTCATCACAGCTCTGGACTTGCACCCTCTGTACTCATCACAGCTCTGGACTTACACCCTCTGTACTCATCACAGCTCTGGACTTGCACCCTCTGTACTCATCACAGCTCTGGACTTGCACCCTCTGTACTCATCACAGCTGGGACTTGCACCCTCTGTACTCATCACAGCTCTGGACGTGCACCCTCAGTACTCATCACAGCTGGGATTTGCACCCTCTGTACTCATCACAGCTCTGGACTTGCACCCTCTGTACTCATCACAGCTGGGACTTGCACCCTCTGTACTCATCACACCTCTGGACTTCCACCCTCTGTACTCATCACAGCTGGGGACTTGCACCCTCTGGACTCATCACAGCTCTGGACTTCCACCCTCTGTACTCATCACAGCTGGGTCCTGCACCCTCTGTACTCATCACAGCTCTGGACGTGCACCCTCTGTACTCATCACAGTTGGGACTTGCACCCTCGGTACTCATCACAGCTCTGGACGTGCACCCTCTGTACTCATCACAGCTCTGGACTTGCACCCTCTGTACTCATCACAGCTCTGGACTTCCACCCTCTGTACTCATCACAGCTGGGTCCTGCATCCTCTGTACTCATCACAGCTCTGGACTTGCACCCTCTGTACTCATCACAGCTCTGGACTTGCACCCTCTGTACTCATCACAGCTCTGGACGTGCACCCTCTGGACTCATCACAGTTGGGACTTGCACCCTCTGTACTCATCAAACCTCTGGACTTCCACCCTCTGTACTCATCACAGCTGGGTCCTGCACCCTCTGTACTCATCACAGCTCTGGACTTGCACCCTCTGTACTCATGAAAGCTCTGGACTTGCACCCTCTGTACTCATCACAGCTCTGGACGTGCACCCTCTGTACTCATCACAGCTCTGGACTTACACCCTCTGTACTCATCACAGCTGGGGGCCTGCACCCTCTGTACTCATCACAGCTCTGGACTTCCACCCTCTGTACTCATCACAGCTGGGTCCTGCACCCTCTGTACTCATCACAGCTCTGGACTTGCACCCTCTGTACTCCTCACAGCTCTGGACTTGCACCCTCTGTACTCCTCACAGCTCTGGACGTGCACCCTCTGTACTCATCACAGCTCTGGACTTACACCCTCTGTACTCATCACAGCTCTGGACGTGCACCCTCTGTACTCATCACAGCTCTGGACGTGCACCCTCTGTACTCATCACAGCTCTGGACTTGCACCCTCTGTACTCATCACAGCTGGGACTTGCACCCTCTGTACTCATCACAGCTCTGGACGTGCACCCTCTGTACTCATCACAGCTCTGGACTTGTAAATGTAAATTAGCACTTGTATAGCGCACTACTCACCCGTTAGGGTCTCAAGGCGCTGTACTCATACCGCTATGGAACCCCTCCTGGCTTTTCCCTGTGAGGCACCCACTCCTGAGCACCCCCAGGGTGAAGCCAGGCATCCAAGCGCTGTTGGGGCCGTTGTGGAGATTAAGCAAGCTATTGCCCAGAGTTGCAGAGTGGGACCCATGAATTAGATTAGGCACTGAGGCGAGAATTATCTGGTCAAGGGGAATTGAGCCCAAGACCTGCTGAAGCGGGACTTGAACACTGGTCTTGAGCCAGATCTCTGCTTCAGGGTCTGCCGCTCTAACCATTGAGCCACACTTCTCCACTCTTGCACCCTCTGTACTCATCACAGCTCTGGACTTGCACCCTCTGTACTCATCACAGCTCTGGACGTCCACCCTCTGTACTCATCACAGCTGGGGGCCTGCACCCTCTGTACTCATCACAGCTCTGGACTTACACCCTCTGTACTCATCACAGCTCTGGGCTTGCACCCTCTGTACTCATCACAGCTCTGGACTTACACCCTCTGTACTCATCACAGCTCTGGACGTGCACCCTCTGTACTCATCACAGCTCTGGACGTGCACCCTCTGTACTCATCACAGCTGGGGGCCTGCACCCCTGTACTCATCACAGCTCTGGACTTACACCCCCTGTACTCATCACAGCTCTGGACGTGCACCCTCTGTACTCATCACAGCTCTGGACGTGCGCCCTCTGTACTCATCACAGCTCTGGACGTGCACCCTCTGTACTCATCACAGCTGGGTCCTGCACCCTCTGTACTCATCACAGCTCTGGACGTGCACCCTCTGTACTCATCACAGCTCTGGATGTGCACCCTCTGTACTCATCACAGCTCTGGACTTACACCCTCTGTACTCATCACAGCTGGGGGCCTGCACCCTCTGTACTCATCACAGCTCTGGACTTGCACCCTCTGTACTCATCACAGCTCTGGACTTGCACCCTCTGGACTCATCACAGCTCTGGACTTGCACCCTCTGTACTCATCACAGCTCTGGACGTGCACCCTCTGTACTCATCACAGCTCTGGACGTGCACCCTCTGTACTCATCACAGCTCTGGACGTGCACCCTCTGTACTCATCACAGCTCTGGACGTGCACCCTCTGTACTCATCACAGCTCTGGACTTGCACCCTCTGTACTCATCACAGCTGGGGGCCTGCACCCTACGTACTCATCACAGCTCTGGACTTACACCCTCTGTACTCATCACAGCTCTGGACTTGCACCCTCTGTACTCATCACAGCTGGGGGCCTGCACCCTACGTACTCATCACAGCTCTGGACTTACACCCTCTGTACTCATCACAGCTCTGGACTTGCACCCTCTGTACTCATCACAGCTCTGGACTTGCACCCTCTGTACTCATCACAGCTCTGGAAGTGCACCCTCTGTACTCATCACAGCTCTGGACAAGCACCCTCTGTACTCATCACAGCTCTGGACGTGCACCCTCTGGACTCATCACAGTTGGGACTTGCACCCTCTGGACTCATCACAGCTCTGGACGTGCACCCTCTGTACTCATCACAGCTCTGGAAGTGCACCCTCTGTACTCATCACAGCTCTGGACAAGCACCCTCTGTACTCATCACAGCTCTGGACAAGCACCCTCTGTACTCATCACAGCTCTGGACGTGCACCCTCTGTACTCATCACAGCTCTGGACTTGCACCCTCTGTACTCATCACAGCTCTGGACTTGCACCCTCTGTACTCATCACAGCTCTGGACGTGCACCCTCTGGACTCATCACAGCTCTGGACGTGCACCCTCTGGACTCATCACAGTTGGGACTTGCACCCTCTGTACTCATCACAGCTCTGGACTTGCACCCTCTGTACTCATCACAGCTCTGGACTTGCACCCTCTGTACTCATCACAGCTCTGGACTTGCACCCTCTGTACTCATCACAGCTCTGGACTTGCACCCTCTGTACTCATCACAGCTCTGGACTTCCACCCTCTGTACTCATCACAGCTCTGGACTTCCACCCTCTGTACTCATCACAGCTGGGTCCAGCACCCTCTGTACTCATCACAGCTCTGGACTTGCACCCTCTGTACTCATCACAGCTGGGTCCTGCACCCTCTGTACTCATCAGAGCTCTGGACGTGCACCCTCTGAACTCATCACAGCTCTGGACGTGCACCCTCTGTACTCATCACAGCTCTGGACTTACACCCTCTGTACTCATCACAGCTCTGGACTTACACCCTCTGTACTCATCACAGCTCTGGACTTGCACCCTCTGTACTCATCACAGCTCTGGACTTGCACCCTCTGTACTCATCACAGCTCTGGACTTGCACCCTCTGTACTCATCACAGCTGGGGACTTGCACCCTCTGTACTCATCACAGCTGGGTCCTGCACCCTCTGTACTCATCACAGCTCTGGACTTGCACCCTCTGTACTCATCACAACTCTGGACTTGCACCCTCTGTACTCATCACAGCTCTGGACGTGCACCCTCTGTACTCATCACAGCTCTGGACGTGCACCCTCTGTACTCATCACAGCTCTGGACGTGCACCCTCTGTACTCATCACAGCTCTGGACTTGCACCCTCTGTACTCATCACAGCTCTGGACTTGCACCCTCTGTACTCATCACAGCTCTGGACTTGCACCCTCTGTACTCATCACAGCTCTGGACTTGCACCCTCTGTACTCATCACAGCTCTGGACTTGCACCCTCTGTACTCATCACAGCTGGGTCCTGCACCCTCTGTACTCATCACAGCTCTGGACTTGCACCCTCTGTACTCATCACAGCTCTGGACTTGCACCCTCTGTACTCATCACAGCTGGGTCCTGCACCCTCTGTACTCATCACAGCTCTGGACGTGCACCCTCTGTACTCATCACAGCTCTGGACGTGCACCCTCTGTACTCATCACAGCTCTGGACGTGCACCCTCTGTACTCATCACAGCTCTGGACGTGCACCCTCTGTACTCATCACAGCTCTGGACGTGCACCCTCTGTACTCATCACAGCTCTGGACTTGCACCCTCTGTACTCATCACAGCTCTGGACTTGCACCCTCTGTACTCATCACAGCTCTGGACGTGCACCCTCTGTACTCATCACAGCTCTGGACGTGCACCCTCTGTACTCATCACAGTTGGGACTTGCACCCTCTGTACTCATCACAGCTCTGGACTTCCACCCTCTGTACTCATCACAGCTGGGTCCTGCACCCTCTGTACTCATCACAGCTCTGGACGTGCACCCTCTGTACTCATCACAGCTCTGGACGTGCACCCTCTGTACTCATCACAGTTGGGACTTGCACCCTCAGTACTCATCACAGATCTGGACTTGCACCCCTCTGTACTCATCACAGCTCTGGACTTGCACCCTCTGTACTCATCATAGCTGGGGGCCTGCACCCTCTGTACTCATCACAGCTCTGGACTTGCACCCTCTGTACTCCTCACAGCTCTGGACGTGCACCCTCTGTACTCCTCACAGCTCTGGACTTCCACCCTCTGTACTCATCACAGCTCGGGACGTGCACCCTCTGTACTCATCACAGCTCTGGACTTGTAAATGTAAATTAGCACTTGTATAGCAAACTACTCACCCGTTAGGGTCTCAAGGCGCTGTACTCATGCCGCTATGGAACCCCTCCTGGCTTTTCCCTGTGAGGCACCCACTCCTGAGCACCCCCAGGGTGAAGCCAGGCATCCAAGCGCTGTTGGGGCCGTTGTGGAGATTAAGCAAGCTATTGCCCAGAGTTGCAGAGTGGGACCCATGAATTAGATTAGGCACCGAGGCGAGAATTATCTGGTCAAGGGGAATTGAGCCCAAGACCTGCTGAAGCGGGACTTGAACCCTGGTCTTGAGCCAGATCTCTGCTTCAGGGTCTGCCGCTCTAACCATTGAGCCACACTTCTCCACTCTTGCACCCTCTGTACTCATCACAGCTCTGGACGTGCACCCTCTGTACTCATCACAGTTGGGACTTGCACCCTCTGTACTCATCACACCTCTGGACTTGCACCCTCTGTACTCATCACAGCTCTGGACATGCACCCTCTGGACTCAACACAGCTGGGACTTGCACCCTCTGGACTCATCACAGCTGGGACTTGCACCCTCTGGACTCATCACAGCTGGGTCCTGCACCCTCTGTACTCATCACAGCTCTGGACGTGCACCCTCTGTACTCATCACAGCTCTGGACGTGCACCCTCTGTACTCATCACAGCTCTGGACTTGCGCCCTCTGTACTCATCACAGCTCTGGACGTGCACCCTCTGGACTCATCACAGCTGGGACTTGCACCCTCTGTACTCATCACAGCTGGGGACTTGCACCCTCTGTACTCATCACAGCCCTGGACTTGCACCCTCTGTACTCATCACAGCTGGGGACTTGCACCCTCTGGACTCATCACAGCTCTGGACCTGCACCCTCTGTACTCATCACAGCTCTGGACTTGCACCCTCTGTACTCATCACAGCTCTGGACTTGCACCCTCTGTACTCATCACAGCTCTGGACTTGCACCCTCTGTACTCATCACAGCTCTGGACTTGCACCCTCTGTACTCATCACAGCTCTGGACTTGCACCCTCTGTACTCATCACAGCTCTGGACTTGCACCCTCTGTACTCATCACAGCTCTGGACGTGCACCCTCTGTACTCATCACAGCTCTGGACCTGCACCCTCTGTACTCATCACAGCTCTGGACCTGCACCCTCTGTACTCATCACAGCTCTGGACTTGCACCCTCTGTACTCATCACAGCTCTGGACTTGCACCCTCTGTACTCATCACAGCTCTGGACGTGCACCCTCTGTACTCATCACAGCTCTGGACGTGCACCCTCTGTACTCATCACAGCTCTGGACTTGCACCCTCTGTACTCATCACAGCTCTGGACTTGCACCCTCTGTACTCATCACAGCTCTGGACTTGCACCCTCTGTACTCATCACAGCTCTGGACTTGCACCCTCTGTACTCATCACAGCTCTGGACTTGCACCCCTGTACTCATCACAGCTCTGGACTTGCACCCCTCTGTACTCATCACAGCTCTGGACTTGCACCCTCTGTACTCATCATAGCTGGGGGCCTGCACCCTCTGTACTCATCACAGCTCTGGACTTGCACCCTCTGTACTCCTCACAGCTCTGGACGTGCACCCTCTGTACTCCTCACAGCTCTGGACTTCCACCCTCTGTACTCATCACAGCTCGGGACGTGCACCCTCTGTACTCATCACAGCTCTGGACTTGTAAATGTAAATGTAAATTAGCACTTGTATAGCAAACTACTCACCCGTTAGGGTCTCAAGGCGCTGTACTCATGCCGCTATGGAACCCCTCCTGGCTTTTCCCTGTGAGGCACCCACTCCTGAGCACCCCCAGGGTGAAGCCAGGCATCCAAGCGCTGTTGGGGCCGTTGTGGAGATTAAGCAAGCTATTGCCCAGAGTTGCAGAGTGGGACCCATGAATTAGATTAGGCACCGAGGCGAGAATTATCTGGTCAAGGGGAATTGAGCCCAAGACCTGCTGAAGCGGGACTTGAACCCTGGTCTTGAGCCAGATCTCTGCTTCAGGGTCTGCCGCTCTAACCATTGAGCCACACTTCTCCACTCTTGCACCCTCTGTACTCATCACAGCTCTGGACTTGCACCCTCTGTACTCATCACAGCTCTGGACTTGCACCCTCTGTACTCATCACAGCTCTGGACCTGCACCCTCTGTACTCATCACAGCTCTGGACCTGCACCCTCTGTACTCATCACACCTCTGGACTTGCACCCTCTGTACTCATCACAGCTCTGGACGTGCACCCTCTGGACTCAACACAGCTGGGACTTGCACCCTCTGGACTCATCACAGCTGGGACTTGCACCCTCTGTACTCATCACAGCTCTGGACGTGCACCCTCTGTACTCATCACAGCTGGGGGCCTGCACCCTCTGTACTCATCACAGCTCTGGACTTGCACCCTCTGTACTCATCACAGCTCTGGACGTGCACCCTCTGTACTCATCACAGCTGGGTCCTGCACCCTCTGTACTCATCACAGCTCTGGACGTGCACCCTCTGTACTCATCACAGCTCTGGACGTGCACCCTCAGTACTCATCACAGCTGGGGGCCTGCACCCTCTGTACTCATCACAGCTCTGGACTTGCACCCTCTGTACTCATCACAGCTCTGGACGTGCACCCTCTGTACTCATCACAGCTCTGGACGTGCACCCTCTGTACTCATCCCAGCTGGGGGCCTGCACCCCTGTACTCATCACAGCTCTGGGCCTGCACCCTCTGTACTCATCACAGCTGGGGGCCTGCACCCTCTGTACTCATCACAGCTCTGGACTTGCACCCTCTGTACTCATCACAGCTCTGGACTTGCACCCTCTGTACTCATCACAGCTCTGGACTTGCACCCTCTGTACTCATCACAGCTCTGGACTTGCACCCTCTGTACTCATCACAGCTCTGGACTTGCACCCTCTGTACTCATCACAGCTCTGGACTTGCACCCCTGTACTCATCACAGCTCTGGACTTGCACCCCTCTGTACTCATCACAGCTCTGGACTTGCACCCTCTGTACTCATCATAGCTGGGGGCCTGCACCCTCTGTACTCATCACAGCTCTGGACTTGCACCCTCTGTACTCCTCACAGCTCTGGACGTGCACCCTCTGTACTCCTCACAGCTCTGGACTTCCACCCTCTGTACTCATCACAGCTCGGGACGTGCACCCTCTGTACTCATCACAGCTCTGGACTTGCACCCTCTGTACTCATCAAAGCTCTGGACTTGCACCCTCTGTACTCATCACAGCTCTGGGCCTGCACCCTCTGTACTCATCACAGCTGGGGGCCTGCACCCTCTGTACTCATCACAGCTCTGGACTTACACCCTCTGTACTCATCACAGCTCTGGACTTACACCCTCAGTACTCATCACAGCTCTGGACGTGCACCCTCTGTACTCATCACAGCTCTGGACGTGCACCCTCTGTACTCATCACAGCTCTGGACTTGCGCCCTCTGTACTCATCACAGCTGGGTCCTGCACCCTCTGTACTCATCACAGCTCTGGACTTGCACCCTCTGTACTCATCACAGCTCTGGACGTGCACCCTCTGTACTCATCACAGCTCTGGACTTGCACCCTCTGTACTCATCACAGCTCTGGACTTGCACCCTCTGTACTCATCACAGCTCTGGACTTGCACCCTCTGTACTCATCACAGCTCTGGACTTGCACCCTCTGTACTCATCACAGCTCTGGACTTGCACCCTCTGTACTCATCACAGCTCTGGACTTGCACCCTCTGTACTCATCACAGCTCTGGACTTGCACCCTGTGTACTCATCACAGCTCTGGACTTGCACCCTCTGTACTCATCACAGCTCTGGACTTGCACCCTCTGTACTCATCACAGCTCTGGACTTGCACCCTCGGTACTCATCACAGCTTTGGACTTGCACCCTCGGTACTCATCACAGCTTTGGACTTGCACCCTCGGTACTCATCACAGCTCTGGACTTGCACCCTCGGTACTCATCACAGCTCTGGACTTGCACCCTCGGTACTCATCACAGCTCTGGACTTGCACCCTCGGTACTCATCACAGCTCTGGACTTGCACCCTCTGTACTCATCACAGCTCTGGACGTGCACCCTCTGTACTCATCACAGCTCTGGACGTGCACCCTCTGTACTCATCACAGTTGGGACTTGCACCCTCTGTACTCATCACACCTCTGGACTTGCACCCTCTGTACTCATCACAGCTCTGGACATGCACCCTCTGGACTCAACACAGCTGGGACTTGCACCCTCTGGACTCATCACAGCTGGGACTTGCACCCTCTGTACTCATCACAGCTGGGTCCTGCACCCTCTGTACTCATCACAGCTCTGGACGTGCACCCTCTGTACTCATCACAGCTCTGGACGTGCACCCTCTGTACTCATCACAGCTCTGGACTTGCGCCCTCTGTACTCATCACAGCTCTGGACGTGCACCCTCTGGACTCATCACAGCTGGGACTTGCACCCTCTGTACTCATCACAGCTGGGGACTTGCGCCCTCTGTACTCATCACAGCCCTGGACTTGCACCCTCTGTACTCATCACAGCTGGGGACTTGCACCCTCTGGACTCATCACAGCTCTGGACCTGCACCCTCTGTACTCATCACAGCTCTGGACTTGCACCCTCTGTACTCATCACAGCTCTGGACTTGCACCCTCTGTACTCATCACAGCTCTGGACTTCCACCCTCTGTACTCATCACAGCTCTGGACTTCCACCCTCTGTACTCATCACAGCTGGGGGCCTGCACCCTCTGTACTCATCACAGCTCTGGACTTGCACCCTCTGTACTCATCACAGCTCTGGACTTGCACCCTATGTACTCATCACAGCTCTGGACTTGCACCCTCTGTACTCATCACAGCTCTGGACTTGCACCCTCTGTACTCATCACAGCTCTGGACTTGCACCCTCTGTACTCATCACAGCTCTGGACGTGCACCCTCTGTACTCATCACAGCTCTGGACGTGCACCCTCTGTACTCATCACAGCTCTGGACCTGCACCCTCTGTACTCATCACAGCTCTGGACCTGCACCCTCTGTACTCATCACAGCTCTGGACTTGCACCCTCTGTACTCATCACAGCTCTGGACTTGCACCCTCTGTACTCATCACAGCTCTGGACGTGCACCCTCTGTACTCATCACAGCTCTGGACGTGCACCCTCTGTACTCATCACAGCTCTGGACGTGCACCCTCTGTACTCATCACAGCTCTGGACGTGCACCCTCTGTACTCATCACAGCTCTGGACGTGCACCCTCTGTACTCATCACAGCTCTGGACTTGCACCCTCTGTACTCATCACAGCTCTGGACTTGCACCCTCTGTACTCATCACAGCTCTGGACTTGCACCCTCTGTACTCATCACAGCTCTGGACTTGCACCCTCTGTACTCATCACAGCTCTGGACTTGCACCCTCTGTACTCATCACAGCTCTGGACTTGCACCCCTGTACTCATCACAGCTCTGGACTTGCACCCCTCTGTACTCATCACAGCTCTGGACTTGCACCCTCTGTACTCATCATAGCTGGGGGCCTGCACCCTCTGTACTCATCACAGCTCTGGACTTGCACCCTCTGTACTCCTCACAGCTCTGGACGTGCACCCTCTGTACTCCTCACAGCTCTGGACTTCCACCCTCTGTACTCATCACAGCTCGGGACGTGCACCCTCTGTACTCATCACAGCTCTGGACTTGTAAATGTAAATTAGCACTTGTATAGCAAACTACTCACCCGTTAGGGTCTCAAGGCGCTGTACTCATGCCGCTATGGAACCCCTCCTGGCTTTTCCCTGTGAGGCACCCACTCCTGAGCACCCCCAGGGTGAAGCCAGGCATCCAAGCGCTGTTGGGGCCGTTGTGGAGATTAAGCAAGCTATTGCCCAGAGTTGCAGAGTGGGACCCATGAATTAGATTAGGCACCGAGGCGAGAATTATCTGGTCAAGGGGAATTGGGCCCAAGACCTGCTGAAGCGGGACTTGAACCCTGGTCTTGAGCCAGATCTCTGCTTCAGGGTCTGCCGCTCTAACCATTGAGCCACACTTCTCCACTCTTGCACCCTCTGTACTCATCACAGCTCTGGATGTGCACCCTCTGTACTCATCACAGTTGGGACTTGCACCCTCTGTACTCATCACACCTCTGGACTTGCACCCTCTGTACTCATCACAGCTCTGGACATGCACCCTCTGGACTCAACACAGCTGGGACTTGCACCCTCTGGACTCATCACAGCTGGGACTTGCACCCTCTGTACTCATCACAGCTGGGTCCTGCACCCTCTGTACTCATCACAGCTCTGGACGTGCACCCTCTGTACTCATCACAGCTCTGGACGTGCACCCTCTGTACTCATCACAGCTCTGGACTTGCGCCCTCTGTACTCATCACAGCTCTGGACGTGCACCCTCTGGACTCATCACAGCTGGGACTTGCACCCTCTGTACTCATCACAGCTGGGGACTTGCGCCCTCTGTACTCATCACAGCCCTGGACTTGCACCCTCTGTACTCATCACAGCTGGGGACTTGCACCCTCTGGACTCATCACAGCTCTGGACCTGCACCCTCTGTACTCATCACAGCTCTGGACTTGCACCCTCTGTACTCATCACAGCTCTGGACTTGCACCCTCTGTACTCATCACAGCTCTGGACTTGCACCCTCTGTACTCATCACAGCTCTGGACTTGCACCCTCTGTACTCATCACAGCTCTGGACTTGCACCCTCTGTACTCATCACAGCTCTGGACGTGCACCCTCTGTACTCATCACAGCTCTGGACCTGCACCCTCTGTACTCATCACAGCTCTGGACCTGCACCCTCTGTACTCATCACAGCTCTGGACTTGCACCCTCTGTACTCATCACAGCTCTGGACTTGCACCCTCTGTACTCATCACAGCTCTGGACGTGCACCCTCTGTACTCATCACAGCTCTGGACGTGCACCCTCTGTACTCATCACAGCTCTGGACTTGCACCCTCTGTACTCATCACAGCTCTGGACTTGCACCCTCTGTACTCATCACAGCTCTGGACTTGCACCCTCTGTACTCATCACAGCTCTGGACTTGCACCCTCTGTACTCATCACAGCTCTGGACTTGCACCCTCTGTACTCATCACAGCTCTGGACTTGCACCCCTGTACTCATCACAGCTCTGGACTTGCACCCCTCTGTACTCATCACAGCTCTGGACTTGCACCCTCTGTACTCATCATAGCTGGGGGCCTGCACCCTCTGTACTCATCACAGCTCTGGACTTGCACCCTCTGTACTCCTCACAGCTCTGGACGTGCACCCTCTGTACTCCTCACAGCTCTGGACTTCCACCCTCTGTACTCATCACAGCTCGGGACGTGCACCCTCTGTACTCATCACAGCTCTGGACTTGTAAATGTAAATGTAAATTAGCACTTGTATAGCAAACTACTCACCCGTTAGGGTCTCAAGGCGCTGTACTCATGCCGCTATGGAACCCCTCCTGGCTTTTCCCTGTGAGGCACCCACTCCTGAGCACCCCCAGGGTGAAGCCAGGCATCCAAGCGCTGTTGGGGCCGTTGTGGAGATTAAGCAAGCTATTGCCCAGAGTTGCAGAGTGGGACCCATGAATTAGATTAGGCACCGAGGCGAGAATTATCTGGTCAAGGGGAATTGAGCCCAAGACCTGCTGAAGCGGGACTTGAACCCTGGTCTTGAGCCAGATCTCTGCTTCAGGGTCTGCCGCTCTAACCATTGAGCCACACTTCTCCACTCTTGCACCCTCTGTACTCATCACAGCTCTGGACTTGCACCCTCTGTACTCATCACAGCTCTGGACTTGCACCCTCTGTACTCATCACAGCTCTGGACCTGCACCCTCTGTACTCATCACAGCTCTGGACCTGCACCCTCTGTACTCATCACAGCTCTGGACTTGCACCCTCTGTACTCATCACAGCTCTGGACTTGCACCCTCTGTACTCCTCACAGCTCTGGACGTGCACCCTCTGTACTCATCACAGCTGGGGGCCTGCACCCTCTGTACTCATCACAGCTCTGGACTTACACCCTCTGTACTCATCACAGCTCTGGACTTGCACCATCTGTACTCATCACAGCTCTGGACGTGCACCCTCTGTACTCATCACAGCTCTGGACGTGCACCCTCTGTACTCATCACAGCTCTGGACGTGCACCCTCTGTACTCATCACAGCTGGGGGCCTGCACCCCTGTACTCATCACAGCTCTGGACTTACACCCTCTGTACTCATCACAGCTCTGGACGTGCACCCTCTGTACTCATCACAGCTGGGTCCTGCACTTTCTGTACTCCTCACAGCTCTGGACGTGCGCCCTCTGTACTCATCACAGCTCTGGACGTGCACCCTCTGTACTCATCACAGCTCTGGACGTGCACCCTCTGTACTCATCACAGCTCTGGACTTGCACCCTCTGTACTCATCACAGCTCTGGACTTGCACCCTCTGTACTCATCACACCTCTGGACTTGCACCCTCTGTACTCATCACACCTCTGGACTTCCACCCTCTGTACTCATCACAGCTCTGGACTTGCACCCTCTGTACTCATCACAGCTCTGGACGTGCACCCTCTGTACTCATCACAGCTCTGGACGTGCACCCTCTGTACTCATCACAGCTGGGGGCCTGCACCCTCTGTACTCATCACAGCTCTGGACTTGCACCCTCTGTACTCATCACAGCTCTGGACGTACACCCTCTGTACTCTTCACAGCTCTGGACGTGCACCCTCTGTACTCATCACAGCTCTGGACGTTCACCCTCTGTACTCATCCCAGCTGGGGGCCTGCACCCCTGTACTCATCACAGCTCTGGGCCTGCACCCTCTGTACTCATCACAGCTGGGGGCCTGCACCCTCTGTACTCATCACAGCTCTGGACTTGCACCCTCTGTACTCATCACAGCTCTGGACTTACACCCTCTGTACTCATCACAGCTCTGGACGTGCACCCTCTGTACTCATCACAGCTCTGGACGTGCACCCTCTGTACTCATCACAGCTCTGGGCCTGCACCCTCTGTACTCATCCCAGCTGGGGGCCTGCACCCTCTGTACTCATCACAGCTCTGGACGTGCACCCTCTGTACTCATCACAGCTCTGGACGTGCACCCTCTGTACTCATCACAGCTCTGGACGTGCACCCTCTGTACTCATCACAGCTCTGGGCCTGCACCCTCTGTACTCATCCCAGCTGGGGGCCTGCACCCTCTGTACTCATCACAGCTCTGGACGTGCACCCTCTGTACTCATCACAGCTCTGGACGTGCACCCTCTGTACTCATCACAGCTCTGGACGTGCACCCTCTGTACTCATCACAGCTCTGGACGTGCACCCTCTGTACTCATCACAGCTCTGGACGTGCACCCTCTGTACTCATCACAGCTCTGGACTTGCACCCTCTGTACTCATCACAGCTCTGGACTTGCACCCTCTGTACTCATCACAGCTCTGGACGTGCACCCTCTGTACTCATCACAGCTCTGGACGTGCACCCTCTGTACTTATCACAGTTGGGACTTGCACCCTCTGTACTCATCACAGCTCTGGACTTGCACCCTCTGTACTCATCACAGCTGGGTCCTGCACCCTCTATACTCATCACAGCTCTGGACGTGCGCCCTCTGTACTCATCACAGCTGGGTCCTGCACCCTCTGTACTCATCACAGCTGGGTCCTGCACCCTCTGTACTCATCACAGCTCTGGATGTGCACCCTCTGTACTCATCACAGCTCTGGACGTGCACCCTCTGTACTCATCACAGCTCTGGACGTGCACCCTCTGTACTCGTCACAGCTCTGGACGTGCACCCTCTGTACTCATCACAGCTCTGGACTTGCACCCTCTGTACTCATCACAGCTGGGACGTGCACCCTCTGTACTCATCACAGCTCTGGACGTGCACCCTCTGTACTCATCACAGCTCTGGACTTGTAAATGTAAATGTAAATTAGCACTTGTATAGCGCACTACTCACCCGTTAGGGTCTCAAGGCGCTGTACTCATACCGCTATGGAACCCCTCCTGGCTTTTCCCTGTGAGGCACCCACTCCTGAGCACCCCCAGGGTGAAGCCAGGCATCCAAGCGCTGTTGGGGCCGTTGTGGAGATTAAGCAAGGTATTGCCCAGAGTTGCAGAGTGGGACCCATGAATTAGATTAGGCACTGAGGCGAGAATTATCTGGTCAAGGGGAATTGAGCCCAAGACCTGCTGAAGCGGGACTTGAACCCTGGTCTTGAGCCAGATCTCTGCTTCAGGGTCTGCCGCTCTAACCATTGAGCCACACTTCTCCACTCTTGCAACCTCTGTACTCATCACAGCTCTGGACTTGCACCCTCTGTACTCATCACAGCTCTGGACGTGCACCCTCTGTACTCATCACAGCTGGGGGCCTGCACCCTCTGTACTCATCACAGCTCTGGACTTACACCCTCTGTACTCATCACAGCTCTGGGCTTGCACCCTCTGTACTCATCACAGCTCTGGACGTGCACCCTCTGTACTCATCACAGCTCTGGACGTGCACCCTCTGTACTCATCACAGCTCTGGACGTGCACCCTCTGTACTCATCACAGCTCTGGACGTGCACCCTCTGTACTCATCACAGCTGGGGGCCTGCACCCCTGTACTCATCACAGCTCTGGACTTACACCCTCTGTACTCATCACAGCTCTGGACGTGCACCCTCTGTACTCATCACAGCTGGGTCCTGCGCCCTCTGTACTCATCACAGCTCTGGACGTGCGCCCTCTGTACTCATCACAGCTGGGTCCTGCACCCTCTGTACTCATCACAGCTCTGGACTTACACCCTCTGTACTCATCACAGCTCTGGACGTGCACCCTCTGTACTCATCACAGCTGGGTCCTGCGCCCTCTGTACTCATCACAGCTCTGGACGTGCGCCCTCTGTACTCATCACAGCTGGGTCCTGCACCCTCTGTACTCATCACAGCTCTGGACGTGCACCCTCTGTACTCATCACAGCTCTGGACGTGCGCCCTCTGTACTCATCACAGCTCTGGACGTGCACCCTCTGTACTCATCACAGCTGGGTCCTGCGCCCTCTGTACTCATCACAGCTCTGGACGTGCACCCTCTGTACTCATCACAGCTCTGGACGTGCACCCTCTGTACTCATCACAGCTCTGGACTTGCACCCTCTGTACTCATCACAGCTGGGTCCTGCGCCCTCTGTACTCATCACAGCTCTGGACGTGCGCCCTCTGTACTCATCACAGCTCTGGACGTGCACCCTCTGTACTCATCACAGCTGGGTCCTGCGCCCTCTGTACTCATCACAGCTCTGGACGTGCACCCTCTGTACTCATCACAGCTCTGGATGTGCACCCTCTGTACTCATCACAGCTCTGGACTTACACCCTCTGTACTCATCACAGCTGGGGGCCTGCACCCTCTGTACTCATCACAGCTCTGGACTTGCACCCTCTGTACTCATCACAGCTCTGGACTTGCACCCTCTGTACTAATCACAGCTGGGGGCCTGCACCCTACGTACTCATCACAGCTCTGGACTTACACCCTCTGTACTCATCACAGCTCTGGACTTGCACCCTCTGTACTCATCACAGCTGGGGGCCTGCACCCTACGTACTCATCACAGCTCTGGACTTACACCCTCTGTACTCATCACAGCTCTGGACTTGCACCCTCTGTACTCATCACAGCTCTGGACTTGCACCCTCTGTACTCATCACAGCTCTGGACTTGCACCCTCTGTACTCATCACAGCTCTGGACTTGCACCCTCTGTACTCATCACAGCTCTGGACGTGCACCCTCTGGACTCATCACAGTTGGGACTTGCACCCTCTGTACTCATCACAGCTCTGGACGTGCACCCTCTGTACTCATCACAGCTCTGGACGTGCACCCTCTGTACTCATCACAGCTCTGGACGTGCACCCTCTGTACTCATCACAGCTCTGGACGTGCACCCTCTGTACTCATCACAGCTCTGGACGTGCACCCTCTGTACTCATCACAGCTCTGGACTTGCACCCTCTGTACTCATCACAGCTCTGGACTTGCACCCTCTGTACTCATCACAGCTCTGGACTTGCACCCTCTGTACTCATCACAGCTCTGGACTTGCACCCTCTGGACTCATCACAGTTGGGACTTGCACCCTCTGTACTCATCACAGCTCTGGACTTGCACCCTCTGTACTCATCACAGCTCTGGACTTGCACCCTCTGTACTCATCACACCTCTGGACTTGCACCCTCTGTACTCATCACACCTCTGGACTTCCACCCTCTGTACTCATCACAGCTCTGGACTTCCACCCTCTGTACTCATCACAGCTCTGGACTTCCACCCTCTGTACTCATCACAGCTCTGGACTTCCACCCTCTGTACTCATCACAGCTGGGTCCAGCACCCTCTGTACTCATCACAGCTCTGGACTTGCACCCTCTGTACTCATCACAGCTCTGGACTTGCACCCTCTGTACTCATCACAGCTGGGACCTGCACCCTCTGTACTCATCACAGCTCTGGACGTGCACCCTCTGTACTCATCACAGCTCTGGACTTGTAAATGTAAATGTAAATTAGCACTTGTATAGCGCACTACTCACCCGTTAGGGTCTCAAGGCGCTGTACTCATACCGCTATGGAACCCCTCCTGGCTTTTCCCTGTGAGGCACCCACTCCTGAGCACCCCCAGGGTGAAGCCAGGCATCCAAGCGCTGTTGGGGCAGTTGTGGAGATTAAGCAAGCTATTGCCCAGAGTTGCAGAGTGGGACCCATGAATTAGATTAGGCACTGAGGCGAGAATTATCTGGTCAAGGGGAATTGAGCCCAAGACCTGCTGAAGCGGGACTTGAACCCTGGTCTTGAGCCAGATCTCTGCTTCAGGGTCTGCCGCTCTAACCATTGAGCCACACTTCTCCACTCTTGCAACCTCTGTACTCATCACAGCTCTGGACTTGCACCCTCTGTACTCATCACAGCTCTGGACGTGCACCCTCTGTACTCATCACAGCTGGGGGCCTGCACCCTCTGTACTCATCACAGCTCTGGACTTACACCCTCTGTACTCATCACAGCTCTGGGCTTGCACCCTCTGTACTCATCACAGCTCTGGACTTACACCCTCTGTACTCATCACAGCTCTGGACGTGCACCCTCTGTACTCATCACAGCTCTGGACGTGCACCCTCTGTACTCATCACAGCTGGGGGCCTGCACCCCTGTACTCATCACAGCTCTGGACTTACACCCTCTGTACTCATCACAGCTCTGGACGTGCACCCTCTGTACTCATCACAGCTGGGTCCTGCGCCCTCTGTACTCATCACAGCTCTGGACGTGCGCCCTCTGTACTCATCACAGCTCTGGACGTGCACCCTCTGTACTCATCACAGCTGGGTCCTGCACCCTCTGTACTCATCACAGCTCTGGACGTGCACCCTCTGTACTCATCACAGCTCTGGATGTGCACCCTCTGTACTCATCACAGCTCTGGACTTACACCCTCTGTACTCATCACAGCTGGGGGCCTGCACCCTCTGTACTCATCACAGCTCTGGACTTGCACCCTCTGTACTCATCACAGCTCTGGACGTGCACCCTCTGTACTCATCACAGCTCTGGACGTGCACCCTCTGTACTCATCACAGCACTGGACGTGCACCCTCTGTACTCATCACAGCTCTGGACTTGCACCCTCTGTACTCATCACAGCTCTGGACTTGCACCCTCTGTACTCATCACAGCTCTGGACGTGCACCCTCTGTACTCATCACAGCTCTGGACGTGCACCCTCTGTACTCATCACAGCTGGGTCCTGCGCCCTCTGTACTCATCACAGCTCTGGACGTGCGCCCTCTGTACTCATCACAGCTCTGGACGTGCACCCTCTGTACTCATCACAGCTGGGTCCTGCGCCCTCTGTACTCATCACAGCTCTGGACGTGCACCCTCTGTACTCATCACAGCTCTGGACGTGCACCCTCTGTACTCATCACAGCTCTGGACTTACACCCTCTGTACTCATCACAGCTGGGGGCCTGCACCCTCTGTACTCATCACAGCTCTGGACTTGCACCCTCTGTACTCATCACAGCTCTGGACTTGCAGCCTCTGGACTCATCACAGCTCTGGACGTGCACCCTCTGTACTCATCACAGCTGGGGGCCTGCACCCTACGTACTCATCACAGCTCTGGACTTACACCCTCTGTACTCATCACAGCTCTGGACTTACACCCTCTGTACTCATCACAGCTGGGGGCCTGCACCCTACGTACTCATCACAGCTCTGGACTTACACCCTCTGTACTCATCACAGCTCTGGACTTGCACCCTCTGTACTCATCACAGCTCTGGACTTGCACCCTCTGTACTCATCACAGCTCTGGACTTGCACCCTCTGTACTCATCACAGTTCTGGACTTGCACCCTCTGTACTCATCACAGCTCTGGACGTGCACCCTCTGGACTCATCACAGTTGGGACTTGCACCCTCTGTACTCATCACAGCTCTGGACGTGCAACCTCTGTACTCATCACAGCTCTGGACGTGCACCCTCTGTACTCATCACAGCTCTGGACGTGCACCCTCTGTACTCATCACAGCTCTGGACGTGCACCCTCTGTACTCATCACAGCTCTGGACGTGCACCCTCTGTACTCATCACAGCTCTGGACGTGCACCCTCTGTACTCATCACAGCTCTGGACTTGCACCCTCTGCACTCATCACAGCTCTGGACTTGCACCCTCTGTACTCATCACAGCTCTGGACGTGCACCCTCTGGACTCATCACAGCTCTGGACGTGCACCCTCTGGACTCATCACAGTTGGGACTTGCACCCTCTGTACTCATCACAGCTCTGGACTTGCACCCTCTGTACTCATCACAGCTCTGGACTTGCACCCTCTGTACTCATCACAGCTCTGGACTTGCACCCTCTGTACTCATCACAGCTCTGGACTTGCACCCTCTGTACTCATCACACCTCTGGACTTCCACCCTCTGTACTCATCACAGCTCTGGACTTCCACCCTCTGTACTCATCACAGCTCTGGACTTCCACCCTCTGTACTCATCACAGCTGGGTCCAGCACCCTCTGTACTCATCACAGCTCTGGACTTGCACCCTCTGTACTCATCACAGCTCTGGACTTGCACCCTCTGTACTCATCACAGCTGGGACCTGCACCCTCTGTACTCATCACAGCTCTGGACGTGCACCCTCTGTACTCATCACAGCTCTGGACGTGCACCCTCTGTACTCATCACAGCTCTGGACGTGCACCCTCTGTACTCATCACAGCACTGGACGTGCACCCTCTGTACTCATCACAGCTCTGGACTTGCACCCTCTGTACTCATCACAGCTCTGGACTTGCACCCTCTGTACTCATCACAGCTCTGGACTTACACCCTCTGTACTCATCACAGCTCTGGACTTGCACCCTCTGTACTCATCACAGCTGGGTTCTGCACCCTCTGTACTCATCACAGCTCTGGACTTGCACCCTCTGTACTCATCACAGCTCTGGACTTGCACCCTCTGTACTCATCACAGCTCTGGACGTGCACCCTCTGTACTCATCACAGCTCTGGACGTGCACCCTCTGTACTCATCACAGCTCTGGACGTGCACCCTCTGTACTCATCACAGCTCTGGACTTGCACCCTCTGTACTCATCACAGCTCTGGACTTGCACCCTCTGTACTCATCACAGCTCTGGACTTGCACCCTCTGTACTCATCACAGCTCTGGACTTGCACCCTCTGTACTCATCACAGCTGGGTCCTGCACCCTCTGTACTCATCACAGCTCTGGACTTGCACCCTCTGTACTCATCACAGCTGGGTCCTGCACCCTCTGTACTCATCACAGCTGGGTCCTGCACCCTCTGTACTCATCACAGCTCTGGACGTGCACCCTCTGTACTCATCACAGCTCTGGACGTGCACCCTCTGTACTCATCACAGCTCTGGACGTGCACCCTCTGTACTCATCACAGCACTGGACGTGCACCCTCTGTACTCATCACAGCTCTGGACTTGCACCCTCTGTACTCATCACAGCTCTGGACTTGCACCCTCTGTACTCATCACAGCTCTGGACTTGCACCCTCTGTACTCATCACAGCTCTGGACGTGCACCCTCTGTACTCATCACAGCTCTGGACGTGCACCCTCTGTACTCATCACAGCTCTGGACGTGCACCCTCTGTACTCATCACAGCTCTGGACTTCCACCCTCTGTACTCATCACAGCTGGGTCCTGCACCCTCTGTACTCATCACAGCTCTGGACTTGCACCCTCTGTACTCATCACAGCTCTGGACTTGCACCCTCTGTACTCATTACAGCTCTTGACTTGCACCCTCTGTACTCATCACAGCTCTGGACTTGCACCCTCTGTACTCATCACAGCTCTGGACTTGCACCCTCTGTACTCATCACAGCTCTGGACTTGCACCCTCTGTACTCATCACAGCTCTGGACTTGCACCCTCTGTACTCATCACAGCTCTGGACTTGCACCCTCTGTACTCATCACAGCTCTGGACGTGCACCCTCTGGACTCATCACAGCTCTGGACTTGCACCCTCTGTACTCATCACAGCTCTGGACTTGCACCCTCTGTACTCATCACAGCTCTGGACGTGCACCCTCTGGACTCATCATAGTTGGGACTTGCACCCTCTGTACTCATCAAACCTCTGGACTTCCACCCTCTGTACTCATCACAGCTGGGTCCTGCACCCTCTGTACTCATCACAGCTCTGGACTTGCACCCTCTGTACTCATCAAAGCTCTGGACTTGCACCCTCTGTACTCATCACAGCTCTGGACGTGCACCCTCTGTACTCATCACAGCTCTGGACTTACACCCTCTGTACTCATCACAGCTGGGGGCCTGCACCCTCTGTACTCATCACAGCTCTGGACTTCCACCCTCTGTACTCATCACAGCTGGGTCCTGCACCCTCTGTACTCATCACAGCTCTGGACTTGCACCCTCTGTACTCCTCACAGCTCTGGACTTGCACCCTCTGTACTCCTCACAGCTCTGGACTTGCACCCTCTGTACTCATCAGAGCTCTGGACTTGCACCCTCTGTACTCATCACAGCTCTGGACGTGCACCCTCTGTACTCATCACAGCTCTGGACGTGCACCCTCTGTACTCATCACAGCTCTGGACGTGCACCCTCTGTACTCATCACAGCTCTGGACGTGCACCCTCTGTACTCATCACAGCTCTGGACTTGCACCCTCTGTACTCATCACAGCTGGGACTTGCACCCTCTGTACTCATCACAGCTCTGGACGTGCACCCTCTGTACTCATCACAGCTCTGGACTTGTAAATGTAAATGTAAATTAGCACTTGTATAGCGCACTACTCACCCGTTAGGGTCTCAAGGCGCTGTACTCATACCGCTATGGAACCCCTCCTGGCTTTTCCCTGTGAGGCACCCACTCCTGAGCACCCCCAGGGTGAAGCCAGGCATCCAAGCGCTGTTGGGGCCGTTGTGGAGATTAAGCAAGCTATTGCCCAGAGTTGCAGAGTGGGACCCATGAATTAGATTAGGCACTGAGGCGAGAATTATCTGGTCAAGGGGAATTGAGCCCAAGACCTGCTGAAGCGGGACTTGAACCCTGGTCTTGAGCCAGATCTCTGCTTCAGGGTCTGCCGCTCTAACCATTGAGCCACACTTCTCCACTCTTGCACCCTCTGTACTCATCACAGCTCTGGACTTGCACCCTCTGTACTCATCACAGGTCTGGACGTGCACCCTCTGTACTCATCACAGCTGGGGGCCTGCACCCTCTGTACTCATCACAGCTCTGGACTTACACCCTCTGTACTCATCACAGCTCTGGGCTTGCTCCCTCTGTACTCATCACAGCTCTGGACTTACACCCTCTGTACTCATCACAGCTCTGGACGTGCACCCTCTGTACTCATCACAGCTCTGGACGTGCACCCTCTGTACTCATCACAGCTGGGGGCCTGCACCCCTGTACTCATCACAGCTCTGGACTTACACCCTCTGTACTCATCACAGCTCTGGACGTGCACCCTCTGTACTCATCACAGCTGGGTCCTGCACCCTCTGTACTCATCACAGCTCTGGACGTGCACCCTCTGTACTCATCACAGCTCTGGATGTGCACCCTCTGTACTCATCACAGCTCTGGACTTACACCCTCTGTACTCATCACAGCTGGGGGCCTGCACCCTCTGTACTCATCACAGCTCTGGACGTGCACCCTCTGTACTCATCACAGCTGGGACTTGCACCCTCTGTACTCATCACAGCTCTGGACTTGCACCCTCTGTACTCATCACAGCTCTGGACTTGCACCCTCTGTACTCATCACAGCTCTGGACTTGCACCCTCTGTACTCATCACAGCTGGGACTTGCACCCTCTGTACTCATCACAGCTCTGGACTTGCACCCTCAGTACTCATCACAGCTGGGACTTGCACCCTCTGTACTCATCACAGCTCTGGACTTGCACCCTCTGTACTCATCACAGCTCTGGACTTGCACCCTCTGTACTCATCACAGCTGGGTCCTGCACCCTCTGTACTCATCACAGCTCTGGACGTGCACCCTCTGTACTCATCACAGCTCTGGACGTGCACCCTCTGTACTCATCACAGCTCTGGACGTGCACCCTCTGTACTCATCACAGCTCTGGACTTGCACCCTCTGTACTCATCACAGCTCTGGACTTGCACCCTCTGTACTCATCACAGCTCTGGACTTGCACCCTCTGTACTCATCACAGCTCTGGACTTGCACCCTCTGTACTCATCACAGCTCTGGACTTGCACCCTCTGTACTCATCACAGCTCTGGACTTGCACCCTCTGTACTCATCACAGCTCTGGACTTGCACCCTCTGGACTCATCACAGCTCTGGACTTGCACCCTCTGTACTCATCACAGCTCTGGACGTGCACCATCTGTACTCATCACAGCTCTGGACGTGCACCCTCTGTATTCATCACAGCTCTGGACGTGCACCCTCTGTACTCATCACAGCTCTGGACGTGCACCCTCTGTACTCATCACAGCTCTGGACTTGCACCCTCTGTACTCATCACAGCTGGGGGCCTGCACCCTACGTACTCATCACAGCTCTGGACTTACACCCTCTGTACTCATCACAGCTCTGGACTTGCACCCTCTGTACTCATCACAGCTGGGGGCCTGCACCCTACGTACTCATCACAGCTCTGGACTTACACCCTCTGTACTCATCACAGCTCTGGACTTGCACCCTCTGTACTCATCACAGCTCTGGACTTGCACCCTCTGTACTCATCACAGCTCTGGACTTGCACCCTCTGTACTCCTCACAGCTCTGGACTTGCACCCTCTGTACTCATCACAGCTCTGGACTTGCACCCTCTGTACTCATCAGAGCTCTGGACTTGCACCCTCTGTACTCATCACAGCTCTGGACGTGCACCCTCTGTACTCATCACAGCTCTGGACGTGCACCCTCTGTACTCATCACAGCTGGGGGCCTGCACCCTACGTACTCATCACAGCTGGGGGCCTGCACCCTACGTACTCATCACAGCTCTGGACTTACACCCTCTGTACTCATCACAGCTCTGGACTTGCACCCTCTGTACTCATCACAGCTCTGGACTTGCACCCTCTGTACTCATCACAGCTCTGGACTTGCACCCTCTGTACTCATCACAGCTCTGGACTTGCACCCTCTGTACTCATCACAGCTCTGGACTTGCACCCTCTGGACTCATCACAGCTCTGGACGTGCACCCTCTGGACTCATCACAGCTCTGGACGTGCACCCTCTGTACTCATCACAGCTCTGGACGTGCACCCTCTGTACTCATCACAGCTCTGGACGTGCACCCTCTGTACTCATCACAGCTCTGGACGTGCACCCTCTGTACTCATCACAGCTCTGGACGTGCACCCTCTGTACTCATCACAGCTCTGGACTTGCACCCTCTGTACTCATCACAGCTCTGGACTTGCACCCTCTGTACTCATCACAGCTCTGGACTTGCACCCTCTGTACTCATCACAGCTCTGGACGTGCACCCTCTGGACTCATCACAGCTCTGGACGTGCACCCTCTGGACTCATCACAGTTGGGACTTGCACCCTCTGTACTCATCACAGCTCTGGACTTGCACCCTCTGTACTCATCACAGCTCTGGACTTGCACCCTCTGTACTCATCACAGCTCTGGACGTGCACCCTCTGTACTCATCACAGCTCTGGACGTGCACCCTCTGTACTCATCACAGCTCTGGACGTGCACCCTCTGTACTCATCACAGTTGGGACTTGCACCCTCTGTACTCATCACAGCTCTGGACTTCCACCCTCTGTACTCATCACAGCTGGGTCCTGCACCCTCTGTACTCATCACAGCTCTGGACGTGCACCCTCTGTACTCATCACAGCTCTGGACGTGCACCCTCTGTACTCATCACAGTTGGGACTTGCACCCTCAGTACTCATCACAGATCTGGACTTGCACCCTCTGTACTCATCACAGCTCTGGACTTGCACCCTCTGTACTCATCACAGCTCTGGACTTGCACCCTCTGTACTCATCACAGCTCTGGACTTGCACCCTCTGTACTCATCACAGCTCTGGACTTGCACCCTCTGTACTCATCACAGCTCTGGACTTGCACCCTCTGTACTCATCAAAGCTCTGGACTTGCACCCTCTGTACTCATCACAGCTCTGGACTTGCACCCTCTGTACTCATCACAGCTCTGGACTTGCACCCTCTGTACTCATCACAGCTCTGGACTTACACCCTCTGTACTCATCACAGCTCTGGACTTACACCCTCTGTACTCATCACAGCTCTGGACGTGCACCCTCTGTACTCATCACAGCTGGGACTTGCACCCTCTGTACTCATCACAGCTCTGGACTTGCACCCTCTGTACTCATCACAGCTCTGGACTTGCACCCTCTGTACTCATCACAGCTCTGGACTTGCACCCTCTGTACTCATCACAGCTCTGGACTTGCACCCTGTGTACTCATCACAGCTCTGGACTTGCACCCTCTGTACTCATCACAGCTCTGGACTTGCACCCTCTGTACTCATCACAGCTCTGGACTTGCACCCTCTGTACTCATCACAGCTCTGGACTTGCAACCTCGGTACTCATCACAGCTTTGGACTTGCACCCTCGGTACTCATCACAGCTTTGGACTTGCACCCTCGGTACTCATCACAGCTTTGGACTTGCACCCTCGGTACTCATCACAGCTCTGGACTTGCACCCTCTGTACTCATCACAGCTCTGGACTTGCAACCTCGGTACTCATCACAGCTTTGGACTTGCACCCTCGGTACTCATCACAGCTTTGGACTTGCACCCTCGGTACTCATCACAGCTCTGGACTTGCACCCTCGGTACTCATCACAGCTCTGGACTTGCACCCTCTGTACTCATCACAGCTCTGGACGTGCACCCTCTGTACTCATCACAGCTCTGGACGTGCACCCTCTGTACTCATCACAGCTCTGGACGTGCACCCTCTGTACTCATCACAGCTCTGGACTTGCGCCCTCTGTACTCATCACAGCTCTGGACGTGCACCCTCTGGACTCATCACAGCTGGGACTTGCACCCTCTGTACTCATCACAGCTGGGGACTTGCACCCTCTGTACTCATCACAGCCCTGGACTTGCACCCTCTGTACTCATCACAGCTGGGGACTTGCACCCTCTGGACTCATCACAGCTCTGGACCTGCACCCTCTGTACTCATCACAGCTCTGGACTTGCACCCTCTGTACTCATCACAGCTCTGGACTTGCACCCTCTGTACTCATCACAGCTCTGGACTTGCACCCTCTGTACTCATCACAGCTCTGGACTTGCACCCTCTGTACTCATCACAGCTCTGGACTTGCACCCTCTGTACTCATCACAGCTCTGGACGTGCACCCTCTGTACTCATCACAGCTCTGGACCTGCACCCTCTGTACTCATCACAGCTCTGGACCTGCACCCTCTGTACTCATCACAGCTCTGGACTTGCACCCTCTGTACTCATCACAGCTCTGGACTTGCACCCTCTGTACTCATCACAGCTCTGGACGTGCACCCTCTGTACTCATCACAGCTCTGGACGTGCACCCTCTGTACTCATCACAGCTCTGGACTTGCACCCTCTGTACTCATCACAGCTCTGGACTTGCACCCTCTGTACTCATCACAGCTGGGTCCTGCACCCTCTGTACTCATCACAGCTCTGGACGTGCACCCTCTGTACTCATCACAGCTCTGGACGTGCGCCCTCTGTACTCATCACAGCTCTGGACTTGCGCCCTCTGTACTCATCACAGCTCTGGACTTGCGCCCTCTGGACTCATCACAGCTGGGGACTTGCGCCCTCTGTACTCATCACAGCTGGGGACTTGCGCCCTCTGTACTCATCACAGCTCTGGACATGCACCCTCTGGACTCAACACAGCTGGGACTTGCACCCTCTGGACTCATCACAGCTGGGACTTGCACCCTCTGTACTCATCACAGCTGGGTCCTGCACCCTCTGTACTCATCACAGCTCTGGACGTGCACCCTCTGTACTCATCACAGCTCTGGACGTGCACCCTCTGTACTCATCACAGCTCTGGACTTGCGCCCTCTGTACTCATCACAGCTCTGGACGTGCACCCTCTGGACTCATCACAGCTGGGACTTGCACCCTCTGTACTCATCACAGCTGGGGACTTGCGCCCTCTGTACTCATCACAGCCCTGGACTTGCACCCTCTGTACTCATCACAGCTGGGGACTTGCACCCTCTGGACTCATCACAGCTCTGGACCTGCACCCTCTGTACTCATCACAGCTCTGGACCTGCACCCTCTGTACTCATCACAGCTCTGGACTTGCACCCTCTGTACTCATCACAGCTCTGGACTTGCACCCTCTGTACTCATCACAGCTCTGGACGTGCACCCTCTGAACTCATCACAGCTCTGGACGTGCACCCTCTGTACTCATCACAGCTCTGGACTTGCACCCTCTGTACTCATCACAGCTCTGGACTTGCACCCTCTGTACTCATCACAGCTGGGTCCTGCACCCTCTGTACTCATCACAGCTCTGGACGTGCACCCTCTGTACTCATCACAGCTCTGGACGTGCACCCTCTGTACTCATCACAGCTCTGGACTTGCGCCCTCTGTACTCATCACAGCTCTGGACGTGCACCCTCTGGACTCATCACAGCTGGGACTTGCACCCTCTGTACTCATCACAGCTGGGGACTTGCACCCTCTGTACTCATCACAGCCCTGGACTTGCACCCTCTGTACTCATCACAGCTGGGGACTTGCACCCTCTGGACTCATCACAGCTCTGGACCTGCACCCTCTGTACTCATCACAGCTCTGGACTTGCACCCTCTGTACTCATCACAGCTCTGGACTTGCACCCTCTGTACTCATCACAGCTCTGGACTTGCACCCTCTGTACTCATCACAGCTCTGGACTTGCACCCTCTGTACTCATCACAGCTCTGGACTTGCACCCTCTGTACTCATCACAGCTCTGGACGTGCACCCTCTGTACTCATCACAGCTCTGGACCTGCACCCTCTGTACTCATCACAGCTCTGGACCTGCACCCTCTGTACTCATCACAGCTCTGGACTTGCACCCTCTGTACTCATCACAGCTCTGGACTTGCACCCTCTGTACTCATCACAGCTCTGGACGTGCACCCTCTGTACTCATCACAGCTCTGGACGTGCACCCTCTGTACTCATCACAGCTCTGGACTTGCACCCTCTGTACTCATCACAGCTCTGGACTTGCACCCTCTGTACTCATCACAGCTGGGGACTTGCACCCTCTGTACTCATCACAGCTGGGTCCTGCACCCTCTGTACTCATCACAGCTCTGGACTTGCACCCTCTGTACTCATCACAACTCTGGACTTGCACCCTCTGTACTCATCACAGCTCTGGACGTGCACCCTCTGTACTCATCACAGCTCTGGACGTGCACCCTCTGTACTCATCACAGCTGGGTCCTGCACCCTCTGTACTCATCACAGCTCTGGACGTGCACCCTCTGTACTCATCACAGCTCTGGACTTGCACCCTCTGTACTCATCACAGCTCTGGACTTGCACCCTCTGTACTCATCACAGCTCTGGACTTGCACCCTCTGTACTCATCACAGCTCTGGACTTGCACCCTCTGTACTCATCACAGCTGGGTCCTGCACCCTCTGTACTCATCACAGCTCTGGACTTGCACCCTCTGTACTCATCACAGCTCTGGACTTGCACCCTCTGTACTCATCACAGCTGGGTCCTGCACCCTCTGTACTCATCACAGCTCTGGACGTGCACCCTCTGTACTCATCACAGCTCTGGACGTGCACCCTCTGTACTCATCACAGCTCTGGACGTGCACCCTCTGTACTCATCACAGCTCTGGACGTGCACCCTCTGTACTCATCACAGCTCTGGACGTGCACCCTCTGTACTCATCACAGCTCTGGACGTGCACCCTCTGTACTCATCACAGCTCTGGACGTGCACCCTCTGTACTCATCACAGCTCTGGACTTGCACCCTCTGTACTCATCACAGCTGGGTCCTGCACCCTCTGTACTCATCACAGCTCTGGACGTGCACCCTCTGTACTCATCACAGCTCTGGACGTGCACCCTCTGTACTCATCACAGCTCTGGACGTGCACCCTCTGTACTCATCACAGCTCTGGACGTGCACCCTCTGTACTCATCACAGTTGGGACTTGCACCCTCAGTACTCATCACAGATCTGGACTTGCACCCTCTGTACTCATCACAGCTCTGGACTTGCACCCTCTGTACTCATCACAGCTCTGGACTTGCACCCTCTGTACTCATCACAGCTCTGGACTTGCACCCTCTGTACTCATCACAGCTCTGGACTTGCACCCTCTGTACTCATCACAGCTCTGGACTTGCACCCTCTGTACTCATCAAAGCTCTGGACTTGCACCCTCTGTACTCATCACAGCTCTGGACTTGCACCCTCTGTACTCATCACAGCTCTGGACTTGCACCCTCTGTACTCATCACAGCTCTGGACTTACACCCTCTGTACTCATCACAGCTCTGGACTTACACCCTCTGTACTCATCACAGCTCTGGACGTGCACCCTCTGTACTCATCACAGCTGGGACTTGCACCCTCTGTACTCATCACAGCTCTGGACTTGCACCCTCTGTACTCATCACAGCTCTGGACTTGCACCCTCTGTACTCATCACAGCTCTGGACTTGCACCCTCTGTACTCATCACAGCTCTGGACTTGCACCCTCTGTACTCATCACAGCTCTGGACTTGCACCCTCTGTACTCATCACAGCTCTGGACTTGCACCCTGTGTACTCATCACAGCTCTGGACTTGCACCCTCTGTACTCATCACAGCTCTGGACTTGCACCCTCTGTACTCATCACAGCTCTGGACTTGCACCCTCTGTACTCATCACAGCTCTGGACGTGCACCCTCTGTACTCATCACAGCTCTGGACTTGCACCCTCGGTACTCATCACAGCTTTGGACTTGCACCCTCGGTACTCATCACAGCTCTGGACTTGCACCCTCGGTACTCATCACAGCTCTGGACTTGCACCCTCTGTACTCATCACAGCTCTGGACTTGCACCCTCTGTACTCATCACAGCTCTGGACGTGCACCCTCTGTACTCATCACAGCTCTGGACTTGCACCCTCGGTACTCATCACAGCTTTGGACTTGCACCCTCGGTACTCATCACAGCTCTGGACTTGCACCCTCGGTACTCATCACAGCTCTGGACTTGCACCCTCGGTACTCATCACAGCTCTGGACTTGCACCCTCGGTACTCATCACAGCTCTGGACGTGCACCCTCTGTACTCATCACAGCTCTGGACGTGCACCCTCTGTACTCATCACAGCTCTGGACGTGCACCCTCTGTACTCATCACAGTTGGGACTTGCACCCTCTGTACTCATCACACCTCTGGACTTGCACCCTCTGTACTCATCACAGCTCTGGACATGCACCCTCTGGACTCATCACAGCTGGGACTTGCACCCTCTGTACTCATCACAGCTGGGTCCTGCACCCTCTGTACTCATCACAGCTCTGGACGTGCACCCTCTGTACTCATCACAGCTCTGGACGTGCACCCTCTGTACTCATCACAGCTCTGGACGTGCACCCTCTGTACTCATCACAGCTCTGGACTTGCGCCCTCTGTACTCATCACAGCTCTGGACGTGCACCCTCTGGACTCATCACAGCTGGGACTTGCACCCTCTGTACTCATCACAGCTGGGGACTTGCGCCCTCTGTACTCATCACAGCCCTGGACTTGCACCCTCTGTACTCATCACAGCTGGGGACTTGCACCCTCTGGACTCATCACAGCTCTGGACCTGCACCCTCTGTACTCATCACAGCTCTGGACTTGCACCCTCTGTACTCATCACAGCTCTGGACTTGCACCCTCTGTACTCATCACAGCTCTGGACTTGCACCCTCTGTACTCATCACAGCTCTGGACGTGCACCCTCTGTACTCATCACAGCTCTGGACGTGCACCCTCTGTACTCATCACAGCTCTGGACTTGCACCCTCTGTACTCATCACAGCTCTGGACTTGCACCCTCTGTACTCATCACAGCTCTGGACTTGCACCCTCTGTACTCATCACAGCTCTGGACTTGCACCCTCTGTACTCATCACAGCTCTGGACTTGCACCCTCTGTACTCATCACAGCTCTGGACTTGCACCCCTGTACTCATCACAGCTCTGGACTTGCACCCCTCTGTACTCATCACAGCTCTGGACTTGCACCCTCTGTACTCATCATAGCTGGGGGCCTGCACCCTCTGTACTCATCACAGCTCTGGACTTGCACCCTCTGTACTCCTCACAGCTCTGGACGTTCACCCTCTGTACTCCTCACAGCTCTGGACTTCCACCCTCTGTACTCATCACAGCTCGGGACGTGCACCCTCTGTACTCATCACAGCTCTGGACTTGTAAATGTAAATGTAAATTAGCACTTGTATAGCAAACTACTCACCCGTTAGGGTCTCAAGGCGCTGTACTCATGCCGCTATGGAACCCCTCCTGGCTTTTCCCTGTGAGGCACCCACTCCTGAGCACCCCCAGGGTGAAGCCAGGCATCCAAGCGCTGTTGGGGCCGTTGTGGAGATTAAGCAAGCTATTGCCCAGAGTTGCAGAGTGGGACCCATGAATTAGATTAGGCACCGAGGCGAGAATTATCTGGTCAAGGGGAATTGAGCCCAAGACCTGCTGAAGCGGGACTTGAACCCTGGTCTTGAGCCAGATCTCTGCTTCAGGGTCTGCCGCTCTAACCATTGAGCCACACTTCTCCACTCTTGCACCCTCTGTACTCATCACAGCTCTGGACGTGCACCCTCTGTACTCATCACAGTTGGGACTTGCACCCTCTGTACTCATCACACCTCTGGACTTGCACCCTCTGTACTCATCACAGCTCTGGACATGCACCCTCTGGACTCAACACAGCTGGGACTTGCACCCTCTGGACTCATCACAGCTGGGACTTGCACCCTCTGTACTCATCACAGCTGGGTCCTGCACCCTCTGTACTCATCACAGCTCTGGACGTGCACCCTCTGTACTCATCACAGCTCTGGACGTGCACCCTCTGTACTCATCACAGCTCTGGACTTGCGCCCTCTGTACTCATCACAGCTCTGGACGTGCACCCTCTGGACTCATCACAGCTGGGACTTGCACCCACTGTACTCATCACAGCTGGGGACTTGCGCCCTCTGTACTCATCACAGCCCTGGACTTGCACCCTCTGTACTCATCACAGCTGGGGACTTGCACCCTCTGGACTCATCACAGCTCTGGACCTGCACCCTCTGTACTCATCACAGCTCTGGACTTGCACCCTCTGTACTCATCACAGCTCTGGACTTGCACCCTCTGTACTCATCACAGCTCTGGACTTGCACCCTCTGTACTCATCACAGCTCTGGACTTGCACCCTCTGTACTCATCACAGCTCTGGACTTGCACCCTCTGTACTCATCACAGCTCTGGACGTGCACCCTCTGTACTCATCACAGCTCTGGACCTGCACCCTCTGTACTCATCACAGCTCTGGACCTGCACCCTCTGTACTCATCACAGCTCTGGACCTGCACCCTCTGTACTCATCACAGCTCTGGACTTGCACCCTCTGTACTCATCACAGCTCTGGACTTGCACCCTCTGTACTCATCACAGCTCTGGACGTGCACCCTCTGTACTCATCACAGCTCTGGACGTGCACCCTCTGTACTCATCACAGCTCTGGACTTGCACCCTCTGTACTCATCACAGCTCTGGACTTGCACCCTCTGTACTCATCACAGCTCTGGACTTGCACCCTCTGTACTCATCACAGCTCTGGACTTGCACCCTTTGTACTCATCACAGCTCTGGACTTGCACCCTCTGTACTCATCACAGCTCTGGACTTGCACCCTCTGTACTCATCACAGCTCTGGACTTGCACCCTCTGTACTCATCACAGCTCTGGACTTGCACCCCTGTACTCATCACAGCTCTGGACTTGCACCCCTCTGTACTCATCACAGCTCTGGACTTGCACCCTCTGTACTCATCATAGCTGGGGGCCTGCACCCTCTGTACTCATCACAGCTCTGGACTTGCACCCTCTGTACTCCTCACAGCTCTGGACGTGCACCCTCTGTACTCCTCACAGCTCTGGACTTCCACCCTCTGTACTCATCACAGCTCGGGACGTGCACCCTCTGTACTCATCACAGCTCTGGACTTGTAAATGTAAATTAGCACTTGTATAGCAAACTACTCACCCGTTAGGGTCTCAAGGCGCTGTACTCATGCCGCTATGGAACCCCTCCTGGCTTTTCCCTGTGAGGCACCCACTCCTGAGCACCCCCAGGGTGAAGCCAGGCATCCAAGCGCTGTTGGGGCCGTTGTGGAGATTAAGCAAGCTATTGCCCAGAGTTGCAGAGTGGGACCCATGAATTAGATTAGGCACCGAGGCGAGAATTATCTGGTCAAGGGGAATTGAGCCCAAGACCTGCTGAAGCGGGACTTGAACCCTGGTCTTGAGCCAGATCTCTGCTTCAGGGTCTGCCGCTCTAACCATTGAGCCACACTTCTCCACTCTTGCACCCTCTGTACTCATCACAGCTCTGGACGTGCACCCTCTGTACTCATCACAGTTGGGACTTGCACCCTCTGTACTCATCACACCTCTGGACTTGCACCCTCTGTACTCATCACAGCTCTGGACATGCACCCTCTGGACTCAACACAGCTGGGACTTGCACCCTCTGGACTCATCACAGCTGGGACTTGCACCCTCTGGACTCATCACAGCTGGGTCCTGCACCCTCTGTACTCATCACAGCTCTGGACGTGCACCCTCTGTACTCATCACAGCTCTGGACGTGCACCCTCTGTACTCATCACAGCTCTGGACTTGCGCCCTCTGTACTCATCACAGCTCTGGACGTGCACCCTCTGGACTCATCACAGCTGGGGACTTGCACCCTCTGGACTCATCACAGCTCTGGACCTGCACCCTCTGTACTCATCACAGCTCTGGACTTGCACCCTCTGTACTCATCACAGCTCTGGACTTGCACCCTCTGTACTCATCACAGCTCTGGACTTGCACCCTCTGTACTCATCACAGCTCTGGACTTGCACCCTCTGTACTCATCACAGCTCTGGACTTGCACCCTCTGTACTCATCACAGCTCTGGACTTGCACCCTCTGTACTCATCACAGCTCTGGACGTGCACCCTCTGTACTCATCACAGCTCTGGACGTGCACCCTCTGTACTCATCACAGCTCTGGACTTGCACCCTCTGTACTCATCACAGCTCTGGACTTGCACCCCTCTGTACTCATCACAGCTCTGGACTTGCACCCTCTGTACTCATCATAGCTGGGGGCCTGCACCCTCTGTACTCATCACAGCTCTGGACTTGCACCCTCTGTACTCCTCACAGCTCTGGACGTGCACCCTCTGTACTCCTCACAGCTCTGGACTTCCACCCTCTGTACTCATCACAGCTCGGGACGTGCACCCTCTGTACTCATCACAGCTCGGGACGTGCACCCTCTGTACTCATCACAGCTCTGGACTTGTAAATGTAAATGTAAATTAGCACTTGTATAGCAAACTACTCACCCGTTAGGGTCTCAAGGCGCTGTACTCATGCCGCTATGGAACCCCTCCTGGCTTTTCCCTGTGAGGCACCCACTCCTGAGCACCCCCAGGGTGAAGCCAGGCATCCAAGCGCTGTTGGGGCCGTTGTGGAGATTAAGCAAGCTATTGCCCAGAGTTGCAGAGTGGGACCCATGAATTAGATTAGGCACCGAGGCGAGAATTATCTGGTCAAGGGGAATTGAGCCCAAGACCTGCTGAAGCGGGACTTGAACCCTGGTCTTGAGCCAGATCTCTGCTTCAGGGTCTGCCGCTCTAACCATTGAGCCACACTTCTCCACTCTTGCACCCTCTGTACTCATCACAGCTCTGGACTTGCACCCTCTGTACTCATCACAGCTCTGGACTTGCACCCTCTGTACTCATCACAGCTCTGGACCTGCACCCTCTGTACTCATCACAGCTCTGGACCTGCACCCTCTGTACTCATCACACCTCTGGACTTGCACCCTCTGTACTCATCACAGCTCTGGACGTGCACCCTCTGGACTCAACACAGCTGGGACTTGCACCCTCTGGACTCATCACAGCTCTGGACGTGCACCCTCTGTACTCATCACAGCTGGGGGCCTGCACCCTCTGTACTCATCACAGCTCTGGACTTGCACCCTCTGTACTCATCACAGCTCTGGACGTGCACCCTCTGTACTCATCACAGCTGGGTCCTGCACCCTCTGTACTCATCACAGCTCTGGACGTGCACCCTCTGTACTCATCACAGCTCTGGACGTGCACCCTCTGTACTCATCACAGCTGGGGGCCTGCACCCTCTGTACTCATCACAGCTCTGGACTTGCACCCTCTGTACTCATCACAGCTCTGGACGTGCACCCTCTGTACTCATCACAGCTCTGGACGTGCACCCTCTGTACTCATCCCAGCTGGGGGCCTGCACCCCTGTACTCATCACAGCTCTGGGCCTGCACCCTCTGTACTCATCACAGCTGGGGGCCTGCACCCTCTGTACTCATCACAGCTCTGGACTTGCACCCTCTGTACTCATCACAGCTCTGGACTTGCACCCTCTGTACTCATCACAGCTCTGGACTTGCACCCTCTGTACTCATCACAGCTCTGGACTTGCACCCTCTGTACTCATCACAGCTCTGGACTTGCACCCTCTGTACTCATCACAGCTCTGGACTTGCACCCTCTGTACTCATCACAGCTCTGGACTTGCACCCTCTGTACTCATCACAGCTCTGGACTTGCACCCCTGTACTCATCACAGCTCTGGACTTGCACCCCTCTGTACTCATCACAGCTCTGGACTTCCACCCTCTGTAATCATCACAGCTCGGGACGTGCACCCTCTGTACTCATCACAGCTCTGGACTTGTAAATGTAAATTAGCACTTGTATAGCAAACTACTCACCCGTTAGGGTCTCAAGGCGCTGTACTCATGCCGCTATGGAACCCCTCCTGGCTTTTCCCTGTGAGGCACCCACTCCTGAGCACCCCCAGGGTGAAGCCAGGCATCCAAGCGCTGTTGGGGCCGTTGTGGAGATTAAGCAAGCTATTGCCCAGAGTTGCAGAGTGGGACCCATGAATTAGATTAGGCACCGAGGCGAGAATTATCTGGTCAAGGGGAATTGAGCCCAAGACCTGCTGAAGCGGGACTTGAACCCTGGTCTTGAGCCAGATCTCTGCTTCAGGGTCTGCCGCTCTAACCATTGAGCCACACTTCTCCACTCTTGCACCCTCTGTACTCATCACAGCTCTGGACGTGCACCCTCTGTACTCATCACAGTTGGGACTTGCACCCTCTGTACTCATCACACCTCTGGACTTGCACCCTCTGTACTCATCACAGCTCTGGACATGCACCCTCTGGACTCAACACAGCTGGGACTTGCACCCTCTGGACTCATCACAGCTGGGACTTGCACCCTCTGGACTCATCACAGCTGGGTCCTGCACCCTCTGTACTCATCACAGCTCTGGACGTGCACCCTCTGTACTCATCACAGCTCTGGACGTGCACCCTCTGTACTCATCACAGCTCTGGACTTGCGCCCTCTGTACTCATCACAGCTCTGGACGTGCACCCTCTGGACTCATCACAGCTGGGACTTGCACCCTCTGTACTCATCACAGCTGGGGACTTGCGCCCTCTGTACTCATCACAGCCCTGGACTTGCACCCTCTGTACTCATCACAGCTGGGGACTTGCACCCTCTGGACTCATCACAGCTCTGGACCTGCACCCTCTGGACTCATCACAGCTCTGGACTTGCACCCTCTGGACTCATCACAGCTCTGGACTTGCACCCTCTGTACTCATCACAGCTCTGGACTTGCACCCTCTGTACTCATCACAGCTCTGGACTTGCACCCTCTGTACTCATCACAGCTCTGGACTTGCACCCTCTGTACTCATCACAGCTCTGGACTTGCACCCTCTGTACTCATCACAGCTCTGGACTTGCACCCTCTGTACTCATCACAGCTCTGGACTTGCACCCTCTGTACTCATCACAGCTCTGGACTTGCACCCTCTGTACTCATCACAGCTCTGGACTTGCACCCTCTGTACTCATCATAGCTCTGGACTTGCACCCTCTGTACTCATCACAGCTCTGGACGTGCACCCTCTGTACTCATCACAGCTCTGGACCTGCACCCTCTGTACTCATCACAGCTCTGGACCTGCACCCTCTGTACTCCTCACAGCTCTGGACGTGCACCCTCTGTACTCATCACAGCTCTGGACGTGCACCCTCTGTACTCATCACAGCTCTGGGCCTGCACCCTCTGTACTCATCCCAGCTGGGGGCCTGCACCCTCTGTACTCATCACAGCTCTGGACGTGCACCCTCTGTACTCATCACAGCTCTGGACGTGCACCCTCTGTACTCATCACAGCTCTGGACGTGCACCCTCTGTACTCATCACAGCTCTGGACGTGCACCCTCTGTACTCATCACAACTCTGGGCCTGCACCCTCTGTACTCATCCCAGCTGGGGGCCTGCACCCTCTGTACTCATCCCAGCTGGGGGCCTGCACCCTCTGTACTCATCACAGCTCTGGACGTGCACCCTCTGTACTCATCACAGCTCTGGACGTGCACCCTCTGTACTCATCACAGCTCTGGACGTGCACCCTCTGTACTCATCACAGCTCTGGACGTGCACCCTCTGTACTCATCACAGCTCTGGACTTGCACCCTCTGTACTCATCACAGCTCTGGACTTGCACCCTCTGTACTCATCACAGCTCTGGACGTGCACCCTCTGTACTCATCACAGCTCTGGACGTGCACCCTCTGTACTCATCACAGTTGGGACTTGCACCCTCTGTACTCATCACAGCTCTGGACTTGCACCCTCTGTACTCATCACAGCTGGGTCCTGCACCCTCTATACTCATCACAGCTCTGGACGTGCGCCCTCTGTACTCATCACAGCTGGGTCCTGCACCCTCTGTACTCATCACAGCTGGGTCCTGCACCCTCTGTACTCATCACAGCTGGGTCCTGCACCCTCTGTACTCATCACAGCTCTGGATGTGCACCCTCTGTACTCATCACAGCTCTGGACGTGCACCCTCTGTACTCATCACAGCTCTGGACGTGCACCCTCTGTACTCATCACAGCTCTGGACGTGCACCCTCTGTACTCGTCACAGCTCTGGACGTGCACCCTCTGTACTCATCACAGCTCTGGACTTGCACCCTCTGTACTCATCACAGCTGGGACGTGCACCCTCTGTACTCATCACAGCTCTGGACGTGCACCCTCTGTACTCATCACAGCTCTGGACTTGTAAATGTAAATGTAAATTAGCACTTGTATAGCGCACTACTCACCCGTTAGGGTCTCAAGGCGCTGTACTCATACCGCTATGGAACCCCTCCTGGCTTTTCCCTGTGAGGCACCCACTCCTGAGCACCCCCAGGGTGAAGCCAGGCATCCAAGCGCTGTTGGGGCCGTTGTGGAGATTAAGCAAGCTATTGCCCAGAGTTGCAGAGAGGGACCCATGAATTAGATTAGGCACTGAGGCGAGAATTATCTGGTCAAGGGGAATTGAGCCCAAGACCTGCTGAAGCGGGACTTGAACCCTGGTCTTGAGCCAGATCTCTGCTTCAGGGTCTGCCGCTCTAACCATTGAGCCACACTTCTCCACTCTTGCAACCTCTGTACTCATCACAGCTCTGGACTTGCACCCTCTGTACTCATCACAGCTCTGGACGTGCACCCTCTGTATTCATCACACCTCTGGACTTCCACCCTCTGTACTCATCACAGCTGGGGACTTGCACCCTCTGGACTCATCACAGCTCTGGACTTCCACCCTCTGGACTCATCACAGCTGGGTCCTGCACCCTCTGTACTCATCACAGCTCTGGACGTGCACCCTCTGTACTCATCACAGCTCTGGACGTGCACCCTCTGTACTCATCACAGTTGGGACTTGCACCCTCAGTACTCATCACAGCTCTGGACTTGCACCCTCTGTACTCATCACAGCTCTGGACTTGCACCCTCTGTACTCATCACAGCTCTGGACTTGCACCCTCTGTACTCATCACAGCTCTGGACTTGCACCCTCTGTACTCATCACAGCTCTGGACTTGCACCCTCTGTACTCATCACAGCTCTGGACTTGCACCCTCTGTACTCATCACAGCTCTGGACTTGCACCCTCTGTACTCATCACAGCTCTGGACTTACACCCTCTGTACTCATCACAGCTCTGGACTTGCACCCTCTGTACTCATCACAGCTCTGGACTTGCACCCTCTGTACTCATCACAGCTGGGACTTGCACCCTCTGTACTCATCACAGCTCTGGACGTGCACCCTCAGTACTCATCACAGCTGGGATTTGCACCCTCTGTACTCATCACAGCTCTGGACTTGCACCCTCTGTACTCATCACAGCTGGGACTTGCACCCTCTGTACTCATCACACCTCTGGACTTCCACCCTCTGTACTCATCACAGCTGGGTCCTGCACCCTCTGTACTCATCACAGCTCTGGACGTGCACCCTCTGTACTCATCACAGTTGGGACTTGCACCCTCGGTACTCATCACAGCTCTGGACGTGCACCCTCTGTACTCATCACAGCTCTGGACTTGCACCCTCTGTACTCATCACAGCTCTGGACTTCCACCCTCTGTACTCATCACAGCTGGGTCCTGCACCCTCTGTACTCATCACAGCTCTGGACTTGCACCCTCTGTACTCATCACAGCTCTGGACTTGCACCCTCTGTACTCATCACAGCTCTGGACGTGCACCCTCTGGACTCATCACAGTTGGGACTTGCACCCTCTGTACTCATCAAACCTCTGGACTTCCACCCTCTGTACTCATCACAGCTGGGTCCTGCACCCTCTGTACTCATCACAGCTCTGGACTTGCACCCTCTGTACTCATCAAAGCTCTGGACTTGCACCCTCTGTACTCATCACAGCTCTGGACGTGCACCCTCTGTACTCATCACAGCTCTGGACTTACACCCTCTGTACTCATCACAGCTGGGGGCCTGCACCCTCTGTACTCATCACAGCTCTGGACTTCCACCCTCTGTACTCATCACAGCTGGGTCCTGCACCCTCTGTACTCATCACAGCTCTGGACTTGCACCCTCTGTACTCCTCACAGCTCTGGACTTGCACCCTCTGTACTCCTCACAGCTCTGGACGTGCACCCTCTGTACTCATCACAGCTCTGGACTTACACCCTCTGTACTCATCACAGCTCTGGACGTGCACCCTCTGTACTCATCACAGCTCTGGACGTGCACCCTCTGTACTCATCACAGCTCTGGACTTGCACCCTCTGTACTCATCACAGCTGGGACTTGCACCCTCTGTACTCATCACAGCTCTGGACGTGCACCCTCTGTACTCATCACAGCTCTGGACTTGTAAATGTAAATGTAAATTAGCACTTGTATAGCGCACTACTCACCCGTTAGGGTCTCAAGGCGCTGTACTCATACCGCTATGGAACCCCTCCTGGCTTTTCCCTGTGAGGCACCCACTCCTGAGCACCCCCAGGGTGAAGCCAGGCATCCAAGCGCTGTTGGGGCCGTTGTGGAGATTAAGCAAGCTATTGCCCAGAGTTGCAGAGTGGGACCCATGAATTAGATTAGGCACTGAGGCGAGAATTATCTGGTCAAGGGGAATTGAGCCCAAGACCTGCTGAAGCGGGACTTGAACACTGGTCTTGAGCCAGATCTCTGCTTCAGGGTCTGCCGCTCTAACCATTGAGCCACACTTCTCCACTCTTGCACCCTCTGTACTCATCACAGCTCTGGACTTGCACCCTCTGTACTCATCACAGCTCTGGACGTGCACCCTCTGTACTCATCACAGCTGGGGGCCTGCACCCTCTGTACTCATCACAGCTCTGGACTTACACCCTCTGTACTCATCACAGCTCTGGGCTTGCACCCTCTGTACTCATCACAGCTCTGGACTTACACCCTCTGTACTCATCACAGCTCTGGACGTGCACCCTCTGTACTCATCACAGCTCTGGACGTGCACCCTCTGTACTCATCACAGCTGGGGGCCTGCACCCCTGTACTCATCACAGCTCTGGACTTACACCCCCTGTACTCATCACAGCTGGGTCCTGCACCCTCTGTACTCATCACAGCTCTGGACGTGCACCCTCTGTACTCATCACAGCTCTGGACGTGCACCCTCTGTACTCATCACAGCTCTGGACTTACACCCTCTGTACTCATCACAGCTCTGGACGTGCACCCTCTGGACTCATCACAGTTGGGACTTGCACCCTCTGTACTCATCACAGCTCTGGACTTGCACCCTCTGTACTCATCACAGCTCTGGACTTGCACCCTCTGTACTCATCACAGCTCTGGACTTGCACCCTCTGTACTCATCACAGCTCTGGACTTGCACCCTCTGTACTCATCACAGCTCTGGACTTGCACCCTCTGTACTCATCACAGCTCTGGACTTGCACCCTCTGTACTCATCACACCTCTGGACTTCCACCCTCTGTACTCATCACAGCTCTGGACTTCCACCCTCTGTACTCATCACAGCTCTGGACTTCCACCCTCTGTACTCATCACAGCTGGGTCCAGCACCCTCTGTACTCATCACAGCTCTGGACTTCCACCCTCTGTACTCATCACAGCTCTGGACTTCCACCCTCTGTACTCATCACAGCTGGGTCCAGCACCCTCTGTACTCATCACAGCTCTGGACTTGCACCCTCTGTACTCATCACAGCTGGGTCCTGCACCCTCTGTACTCATCAGAGCTCTGGACGTGCACCCTCTGAACTCATCACAGCTCTGGACGTGCACCCTCTGTACTCATCACAGCTCTGGACTTACACCCTCTGTACTCATCACAGCTCTGGACGTGCACCCTCTGTACTCATCACAGCTCTGGACTTGCACCCTCTGTACTCATCACAGCTCTGGACTTGCACCCTCTGTACTCATCACAGCTCTGGACTTGCACCCTCTGTACTCATCACAGCTCTGGACTTGCACCCTCTGTACTCATCACAGCTCTGGACTTGCACCCTCTGTACTCATCACAGCTGGGTCCTGCACCCTCTGTACTCATCACAGCTCTGGACTTGCACCCTCTGTACTCATCACAGCTCTGGACGTGCGCCCTCTGTACTCATCACAGCTCTGGACGTGCACCCTCTGTACTCATCACAGCTGGGTCCTGCACCCTCTGTACTCATCACAGCTCTGGACGTGCACCCTCTGTACTCATCACAGCTCTGGATGTGCACCCTCTGTACTCATCACAGCTCTGGACTTACACCCTCTGTACTCATCACAGCTGGGGGCCTGCACCCTCTGTACTCATCACAGCTCTGGACTTGCACCCTCTGTACTCATCACAGCTCTGGACTTGCACCCTCTGGACTCATCACAGCTCTGGACTTGCACCCTCTGTACTCATCACAGCTCTGGACGTGCACCCTCTGTACTCATCACAGCTCTGGACGTGCACCCTCTGTACTCATCACAGCTCTGGACGTGCACCCTCTGTACTCATCACAGCTCTGGACGTGCACCCTCTGTACTCATCACAGCTCTGGACTTGCACCCTCTGTACTCATCACAGCTGGGGGCCTGCACCCTACGTACTCATCACAGCTCTGGACTTACACCCTCTGTACTCATCACAGCTCTGGACTTGCACCCTCTGTACTCATCACAGCTGGGGGCCTGCACCCTACGTACTCATCACAGCTCTGGACTTACACCCTCTGTACTCATCACAGCTCTGGACTTGCACCCTCTGTACTCATCACAGCTCTGGACTTGCACCCTCTGTACTCATCACAGCTCTGGACTTGCACCCTCTGTACTCATCACAGCTCTGGACTCGCACCCTCTGTACTCATCACAGCTCTGGACTTACACCCTCTGTACTCATCACAGCTCTGGACGTGCACCCTCTGTACTCATCACAGCTCTGGACGTGCACCCTCTGTACTCATCACAGCTGGGGGCCTGCACCCCTGTACTCATCACAGCTCTGGACTTACACCCCCTGTACTCATCACAGCTCTGGACGTGCACCCTCTGTACTCATCACAGCTCTGGACTTACACCCTCTGTACTCATCACAGCTCTGGACGTGCACCCTCTGTACTCATCACAGCTCTGGACGTGCACCCTCTGTACTCATCACAGCTGGGGGCCTGCACCCCTGTACTCATCACAGCTCTGGACTTACACCCCCTGTACTCATCACAGCTCTGGACGTGCACCCTCTGTACTCATCACAGCTCTGGACGTGCGCCCTCTGTACTCATCACAGCTCTGGACGTGCACCCTCTGTACTCATCACAGCTGGGTCCTGCACCCTCTGTACTCATCACAGCTCTGGACGTGCACCCTCTGTACTCATCACAGCTCTGGATGTGCACCCTCTGTACTCATCACAGCTCTGGACTTACACCCTCTGTACTCATCACAGCTGGGGGCCTGCACCCTCTGTACTCATCACAGCTCTGGACTTGCACACTCTGTACTCATCACAGCTCTGGACTTGCACCCTCTGGACTCATCACAGCTCTGGACTTGCACCCTCTGTACTCATCACAGCTCTGGACGTGCACCCTCTGTACTCATCACAGCTCTGGACGTGCACCCTCTGTACTCATCACAGCTCTGGACGTGCACCCTCTGTACTCATCACAGCTCTGGACGTGCACCCTCTGTACTCATCACAGCTCTGGACTTGCACCCTCTGTACTCATCACAGCTGGGGGCCTGCACCCTACGTACTCATCACAGCTCTGGACTTACACCCTCTGTACTCATCACAGCTCTGGACTTGCACCCTCTGTACTCATCACAGCTGGGGGCCTGCACCCTACGTACTCATCACAGCTCTGGACTTACACCCTCTGTACTCATCACAGCTCTGGACTTGCACCCTCTGTACTCATCACAGCTCTGGACTTGCACCCTCTGTACTCATCACAGCTCTGGACTTGCACCCTCTGTACTCATCACAGCTCTGGACTCGCACCCTCTGTACTCATCACAGCTCTGGACTTGCACCCTCTGTACTCATCACAGCTCTGGACGTGCACCCTCTGGACTCATCACAGTTGGGACTTGCACCCTCTGGACTCATCACAGCTCTGGACGTGCACCCTCTGTACTCATCACAGCTCTGGACGTGCACCCTCTGTACTCATCACAGCTCTGGACAAGCACCCTCTGTACTCATCACAGCTCTGGACAAGCACCCTCTGTACTCATCACAGCTCTGGACGTGCACCCTCTGTACTCATCACAGCTCTGGACTTGCACCCTCTGTACTCATCACAGCTCTGGACTTGCACCCTCTGTACTCATCACAGCTCTGGACGTGCACCCTCTGGACTCATCACAGCTCTGGACGTGCACCCTCTGGACTCATCACAGTTGGGACTTGCACCCTCTGTACTCATCACAGCTCTGGACTTGCACCCTCTGTACTCATCACAGCTCTGGACTTGCACCCTCTGTACTCATCACAGCTCTGGACTTGCACCCTCTGTACTCATCACAGCTCTGGACTTGCACCCTCTGTACTCATCACAGCTCTGGACTTGCACCCTCTGTACTCATCACACCTCTGGACTTCCACCCTCTGTACTCATCACAGCTCTGGACTTCCACCCTCTGTACTCATCACAGCTCTGGACTTCCACCCTCTGTACTCATCACAGCTGGGTCCAGCACCCTCTGTACTCATCACAGCTCTGGACTTGCACCCTCTGTACTCATCACAGCTGGGTCCTGCACCCTCTGTACTCATCAGAGCTCTGGACGTGCACCCTCTGAACTCATCACAGCTCTGGACGTGCACCCTCTGTACTCATCACAGCTCTGGACTTACACCCTCTGTACTCATCACAGCTCTGGACTTACACCCTCTGTACTCATCACAGCTCTGGACTTGCACCCTCTGTACTCATCACAGCTCTGGACTTGCACCCTCTGTACTCATCACAGCTCTGGACTTGCACCCTCTGTACTCATCACAGCTGGGGACTTGCACCCTCTGTACTCATCACAGCTGGGTCCTGCACCCTCTGTACTCATCACAGCTCTGGACTTGCACCCTCTGTACTCATCACAACTCTGGACTTGCACCCTCTGTACTCATCACAGCTCTGGACGTGCACCCTCTGTACTCATCACAGCTCTGGACGTGCACCCTCTGTACTCATCACAGCTCTGGACGTGCACCCTCTGTACTCATCACAGCTCTGGACGTGCACCCTCTGTACTCATCACAGCTCTGGACTTGCACCCTCTGTACTCATCACAGCTGGGACTTGCACCCTCTGTACTCATCACAGCTCTGGACTTGCACCCTCTGTACTCATCACAGCTCTGGACTTGCACCCTCTGTACTCATCACAGCTCTGGACTTGCACCCTCTGTACTCATCACAGCTCTGGACCTGCACCCTCTGTACTCATCACACCTCTGGACTTGCACCCTCTGTACTCATCACAGCTCTGGACGTGCACCCTCAGTACTCATCACAACTGGGACTTGCACCCTCTGTACTCATCACAGCTTTGGACGTGCACCCTCTGTACTCATCACAGCTGGGTCCTGCACCCTCTGTACTCATCACAGCTCTGGACTTGCACCCTCTGTACTCATCACAGCTCTGGACGTGCACCCCTGTACTCATCACAGCTCTGGACTTGCACCCTCTGTACTCATCACAGCTCTGGACGTGCACCCTCAGTACTCATCACAGCTGGGGCTTGCACCCTCAGTACTCATCACAGCTCTGGACGTGCACCCTCTGTACTCATCACAGCTCTGGACGTGCACCCTCTGTACTCATCACAGCTCTGGACGTGCACCCTCTGTACTCATCACAGCTGGGTCCTGCACCCTCTGTACTCATCACAGCTCTGGACTTGCACCCTCTGTACTCATCACAGCTCTGGACTTGCACCCTCTGTACTCATCACACCTCTGGACGTGCACCCCTGTACTCATCACAGCTCTGGACTTGCACCCTCTGTACTCATCACAGCTCTGGACTTGCACCCTCTGTACTCATCACAGCTCTGGACGTGCACCCTCAGTACTCATCACAGCTGGGACTTGCACCCTCTGTACTCATAACAGCTCTGGACTTGCACCCTCTGTACTCATCACAGCTGGGTCCTGCACCCTCTGTACTCATCACAGCTCTGGACTTGCACCCTCTGTACTCATCACAGCTGGGACGTGCACCCTCTGTACTCATCACAGCTGGGTCCTGCACCCTCTGTACTCATCACAGCTGTGGAGTTACACCCTCTGTACTCATCACAGCTGGGACTTGCACCCTCTGTACTCATCACAGCTCTGGACTTGCACCCTCTGTCCTCATCACAGCTGGGTCCTGCACCCTCTGTACTCATCACAGCTCTGGACCTGCACCCTCTGTACTCATCACAGCTCTGGACTTGCACCCTCTGTACTCATCACAGTTGGGACTTGCACCCTCTGTACTTATCACAGCTCTGGACTTGCACCCTCTGTACTCATCACAGCTCTGGACTTGCACCCTCTGTACTCATCACAGCTCTGGACTTGCACCCTCTGTACTCATCACAGCTGGGACTTGCACCCTCTGTACTCATCACAGCTCTGGACTTGCACCCTCTGTACTCATCACAGCTCTGGACTTGCACCCTCTGTACTCATCACAGCTCTGGACTTGCACCCTCTGTACTCATCACAGCTCTGGACTTGCACCCTCTGTACTCATCACAGCTCTGGACTTGCACCCTCTGTACTCATCACAGCTCTGGACTTGCACCCTCTGTACTCATCACAGCTCTGGACTTGCACCCTCTGTACTCATCACAGCTCTGGACTTGCACCCTCTGTACTCATCACAGCTCTGGACTTGCACCCTCTGTACTCATCACAGCTCTGGACTTGCACCCTCTGTACTCATCACAGCTCTGGACTTGCACCCTCTGTACTCATCACAGCTCTGGACTTGCACCCTCTGTACTCATCACAGCTCTGGACTTGCACCCTCTGTACTCCTCACAGCTCTGGACTTGCACCCTCTGTACTCCTCACAGCTCTGGACTTGCACCCTCGGTACTCCTCACAGCTCTGGACTTGCACCCTCGGTACTCATCACAGCTCTGGACTTGCACCCTCTGTACTCATCACAGCTCTGGACTTGCACCCTCGGTACTCATCACAGCTCTGGACTTGCACCCTCGGTACTCATCACAGCTCTGGACTTGCACCCTCTGTACTCATCACAGCTCTGGACTTGCACCCTCTGTACTCATCACAGCTCTGGACTTGCACCCTCTGTACTCATCACAGCTCTGGACGTGCACCCTCTGTACTCATCACAGCTCTGGACGTGCACCCTCTGTACTCATCACAGCTCTGGACGTGCACCCTCAGTACTCATCACAGCTGGGATTTGCACCCTCTGTACTCATCACAGCTCTGGACTTGCACCCTCTGTACTCATCACAGCTGGGACTTGCACCCTCTGTACTCATCACAGCTCTGGACTTGCACCCTCGGTACTCATCACAGCTTTGGACTTGCACCCTCGGTACTCATCACAGCTCTGGACTTGCACCCTCGGTACTCATCACAGCTCTGGACTTGCACCCTCTGTACTCATCACAGCTCTGGACGTGCACCCTCTGTACTCATCACAGCTCTGGATGTGCACCCTCTGTACTCATCACAGCTCTGGACTTGCACCCTCTGTACTCATCACAGCTCTGGACTTGCACCCTCTGTACTCATCACAGCTCTGGACTTGCACCCTCAGTACTCATCACAGCTCTGGACTTGCACCCTCTGTACTCATCACAGCTCTGGACTTGCACCCTCTGTACTCATCACAGCTCTGGACTTGCACCCTCTGTACTCATCACAGTTGGGACTTGCACCCTCTGTACTCATCACAGTTGGGACTTGCACCCTCTGTACTCATCACACCTCTGGACTTCCACCATCTGTACTCATCACAGCTGGGGACTTGCACCCTCTGGACTCATCACAGCTCTGGACTTCCGCCCTCTGTACTCATCACAGCTGGGTCCTGCACCCTCTGTACTCATCACAGCTCTGGACGTGCATCCTCTGTACTCATCACAGCTCTGGACTTGCACCCTCTGTACTCATCACAGCTCTGGACTTGCACCCTCTGTACTCATCACAGCTCTGGACTTGCACCCTCTGTACTCATCACAGCTCTGGACGTGCACCCTCAGTACTCATCACAGCTGGGACTTGCACCCTCTGCACTCATCACAGCTCTGGACTTGCACCCTCTGTACTCATCACAGCTGGGTCCTGCACCCTCTGGACTCATCACAGCTGAGTCCTGCACCCTCTGGACTCATCACAGCTCTGGACTTGCACCCTCTGTACTCATCACAGCTCTGGACTTGCACCCTCTGTACTCATCACAGCTCTGGACTTGCACCCTCTGTACTCATCACAGCTCTGGACTTGCACCCTCTGTACTCATCACAGCTCTGGACGTGCACCCTCAGTACTCATCACAGCTGGGACTTGCACCCTCTGTACTCATCACAGCTCTGGACTTGCACCCTCTGTACTCATCACAGCTGGGTCCTGCACCCTCTGTACTCATCACAGCTCTGGACTTGCACCCTCTGTACTCATCACAGCTGGGACGTGCACCCTCTGTACTCATCACAGCTGGGTCCTGCACCCTCTGTACTCATCACAGCTGTGGAGTTACACCCTCTGTACTCATCACAGCTCTGGACGTGCACCCCTGTACTCATCACAGCTCTGGACTTGCACCCTCTGTACTCATCACAGCTCTGGACGTGCACCCTCTGTACACATCACAGCTGGGACTTGCACCCTCTGTACTCATCACAGCTCTGGACTTGCACCCTCTGTACTCATCACAGCTGGGACTTGCACCCTCTGTACTCATCACAGCTGGGTCCTGCACCCTCTGTACTCATCACAGCTCTGGACTTGCACCCTCTGTACTCATCACAGCTCTGGACGTGCACCCTCTGTACACATCACAGCTGGGACTTGCACCCTCTGTACTCATCACAGCTCTGGACTTGCACCCTCTGTACTCATCACAGCTGGGACTTGCACCCTCTGTACTCATCACAGCTCTGGACTTGCACCCTCTGTACTCATCACAGCTCTGGACTTGCACCCTCTGTACTCATCACAGCTCTGGACTTGCACCCTCTGTACTCATCACAGCTCTGGACTTGCACCCTCTGTACTCATCACAGCTCTGGACTTGCACCCTCTGTACTCATCACAGCTCTGGACTTGCACCCTCTGTACTCATCACAGCTCTGGACTTGCACCCTCTGTACTCATCACAGCTCTGGACTTGCACCCTCTGTACTCATCACAGCTCTGGACTTGCACCCTCTGTACTCATCACAGCTCTGGACTTGCACCCTCTGTACTCATCACAGCTCTGGACTTGCACCCTCTGTACTCATCACAGCTCTGGACTTGCACCCTCTGTACTCATCACAGCTCTGGACGTGCGCCCTCTGTACTCATCACAGCTCTGGACGTGCACCCTCTGGACTCATCACAGCTGGGACTTGCACCCTCTGTACTCATCACAGCTGGGTCCTGCACCCTCTGTACTCATCACAGCTCTGGACGTGCACCCTCTGTACTCATCACAGCTCTGGACTTGCGCCCTCTGTACTCATCACAGCTCTGGACTTGCACCCTCTGTACTCATCACAGCTGGGTCCTGCACCCTCTGTACTCATCACAGCTCTGGACTTGCGCCCTCTGTACTCATCACAGCTCTGGACGTGCACCCTCTGGACTCATCACAGCTGGGACTTGCACCCTCAGTACTCATCACAGCTGGGACTTGCACCCTCTGTACTCATCACAGCTCTGGACTTGCACCCTCTGTACTCATCACAGCTGGGTCCTGCACCCTCTGTACTCATCACAGCTCTGGACTTGCGCACTCTGTACTCATCACAGCTCTGGACGTGCACCCTCTGTACTCATCACAGCTCTGGACGTGCACCCTCTGTACTCATCACAGCTCTGGACGTGCACCCTCTGTACTCATCACAGCTCTGGACGTGCACCCTCTGTACTCATCACAGCTCTGGACGTGCACCCTCTGTACTCATCACAGCTCTGGACGTGCACCCTCTGTACTCATCACAGCTCTGGACGTGCGCCCTCTGTACTCATCACAGCTCTGGACGTGCACCCTCTGGACTCATCACAGCTGGGACTTGCACCCTCTGTACTCATCACAGCTGGGTCCTGCACCCTCTGTACTCATCACAGCTCTGGACGTGCACCCTCTGTACTCATCACAGCTCTGGACGTGCACCCTCTGTACTCATCACAGCTCTGGACGTGCACCCTCTGGACTCATCACAGCTGGGTCCTGCACCCTCTGTACTCATCACAGCTCTGGACGTGCACCCTCTGTACTCATCACAGCTCTGGACGTGCACCCTCTGTACTCATCACAGCTCTGGACGTGCACCCTCTGTACTCATCACAGCTCTGGACTTGCACCCTCTGTACTCATCACAGCTCTGGACTTGCACCCTCTGTACTCATCACAGCTCTGGACGTGCACCCTCTGTACTCATCACAGTTGGGACTTGCACCCTCTGTACTCATCACAGCTCTGGACTTGCACCCTCTGTACTCATCACAGCTCTGGACGTGCACCCTCTGGACTCCTCACAGCTCTGGACTTGCACCCTCTGTACTCATCACAGCTGGGTCCTGCACCCTCTGTACTCATCACACCTCTGGACTTGCACCCTCAGTTCTCATCACAGCTCTGGACGTGCGCCCTCTGTACTCATCACAGCTCTGGACGTGCACCCTCTGGACTCATCACAGCTGGGACTTGCACCCTCTGTACTCATCACAGCTGGGTCCTGCACCCTCTGTACTCATCACAGCTCTGGACGTGCACCCTCTGTACTCATCACAGCTCTGGACGTGCACCCTCTGTACTCATCACAGCTCTGGACGTGCACCCTCTGGACTCATCACAGCTGGGTCCTGCACCCTCTGTACTCATCACAGCTCTGGACGTGCACCCTCTGTACTCATCACAGCTCTGGACGTGCACCCTCTGTACTCATCACAGCTCTGGACGTGCGCCCTCTGTACTCATCACAGCTCTGGACTTGCGCCCTCTGTACTCATCACAGCTCTGGACGTGCGCCCTCTGGACTCATCACAGCTCTGGACTTGCACCCTCTGTACTCATCACAGCTGGGACTTGCACCCTCTGTACTCATCACAGCTGGGTCCTGCACCCTCTGTACTCATCACAGCTGGGGACCTGCACCCTCTGTAATCATCATAGCTGGGGACCTGCACCCTCTGTACTCATCACAGCTCTGGACCTGCACCCTCTGTACTCATCACAGCTCTGGACTTGCACCCTCTGTACTCATCACAGATGAGTCCTGCACCCTCTGTTCTCATCACAGCTGAGTCCTGCACCCTCTGTACTCATCACAGCTCTGGACTTGCGCCCTCTGTACTCATCACAGCTCTGGACTTGCGCCCTCTGTACTCATCACAGCTCTGGACTTGCGCCCTCTGTACTCATCACAGCTCTGGACTTGCGCCCTCTGTACTCATCACAGCTCTGGACTTGCGCCCTCTGTACTCATCACAGCTCTGGACTTCCACCCTCTGTACTCATCACAGCTGGGACTTGCACCCTCTGTACTCATCACAGCTCTGGACTTGCACCCTCTGTACTCATCACAGCTCTGGACTTGCACCCTCTGTACTCATCACAGCTCTGGACTTACACCCTCTGTACTCATCACAGCTCTGGACTTGCACCCTCTGTACTCATCACAGCTCTGGACTTGCACCCTCTGTACTCATCACAGCTCTGGACTTGCACCCTCTGTACTCATCACAGCTGGGGACTTGCACCCTCTGGACTCATCACAGCTGGGACTTGCACCCTCTGGACTCATCACAGCTGGGACTTGCACCCTCTGTACTCATCACAGCTGAGTCCTGCACCCTCTGGACTCATCACAGCTCTGGACTTGCACCCTCTGTACTCATCACAGCTGGGGACTTGCACCCTCTGTACTCATCACAGCTGGGGACTTGCACCCTCTGGACTCATCACAGCTGGGACTTGCACCCTCTGGACTCATCACAGCGGAGTCCTGCACCCTCTGTACTCATCACAGCTGAGTCCTGCACCCTCTGTACTCATCACAGCTCTGGACTTGCGCCCTCTGTACTCATCACAGCTCTGGACTTGCGCCCTCTGTACTCATCACAGCTGGGACTTGCACCCTCTGTACTCATCACAGCTCTGGACTTGCACCCTCTGTACTCATCACAGCTCTGGACTTGCACCCTCTGTACTCTTCACAGCTCTGGACTTGCACCCTCTGTACTCCTCACAGCTCGGTGCCTGCACCCTCTGTACTTATCACAGCTCTGGACTTGCACCCTCTGTACTTATCACAGCTCTGGACTTGCACCCTCTGTACTCATCACAGCTCTGGACGTGCACCCTCTGTACTCATCACAGCTCTGGACGTGCACCCTCTGTACTCATCACAGCTCTGGACGTGCACCCTCTGTACTCATCACAGCTCTGGACGTGCACCCTCTGTACTCATCACAGCTCTGGACTTGCACCCTCTGTACTCATCACAGCTGGGACTTGCACCCTCTGTACTCATCACAGCTCTGGACTTGCACCCTCTGTACTCATCACAGCTCTGGACTTGCACCCTCTGTACTCATCACAGCTCTGGACTTGCACCCTCTGTACTCATCACAGCTCTGGACTTGCACCCTCTGTACTCATCACAGCTCTGGACTTGCACCCTCTGTACTCATCACAGCTCTGGACTTGCACCCTCTGTACTCATCACAGCTCTGGACTTGCACCCTCTGTACTCATCACAGCTCTGGACTTGCACCCTCTGTACTCATCACAGCTCTGGACTTGCACCCTCTGTACTCATCACAGCTCTGGACTTGCACCCTCTGTACTCATCACAGCTCTGGACTTGCACCCTCTGTACTCATCACAGCTCTGGACTTGCACCCTCTGTACTCATCACAGCTGGGTCCTGCACCCTCTGTACTCATCACAGCTCTGGACTTGCACCCTCTGTACTCATCACAGTTGGGACTTGCACCCTCTGTACTCATCACAGCTCGGGACTTGCACCCTCTGTACTCATCACAGCTCGGGACTTGCACCCTCTGTACTCATCACAGCTCTGGACGTGCACCCTCAGTACTCATCACAGCTGGGACTTGCACCCTCTGTACTCATCACAGCTCTGGACTTGCACCCTCTGTACTCATCACAGCTGGGTCCTGCACCCTCTGTACTCATCACAGCTCTGGACTTGCACCCTCTGTACTCATCACAGCTCTGGACTTGCACCCTCTGTACTCATCACAGCTGGGTCCTGCACCCTCTGTACTCATCACAGCTCTGGACTTGCGCCCTCTGTACTCATCACAGCTCTGGACGTGCACCCTCTGGACTCATCACAGCTGGGACTTGCACCCTCAGTACTCATCACAGCTGGGACTTGCACCCTCTGTACTCATCACAGCTCTGGACTTGCACCCTCTGTACTCATCACAGCTGGGTCCTGCACCCTCTGTACTCATCACAGCTCTGGACTTGCGCACTCTGTACTCATCACAGCTCTGGACGTGCACCCTCTGTACTCATCACAGCTCTGGACGTGCACCCTCTGTACTCATCACAGCTCTGGACGTGCACCCTCTGTACTCATCACAGCTCTGGACGTGCACCCTCTGTACTCATCACAGCTCTGGACTTGCACCCTCTGTACTCATCACAGCTCTGGACTTGCACCCTCTGTACTCATCACACCTCTGGACTTGCACCCTCTGTACTCATCACACCTCTGGACTTGCACCCTCAGTACTCATCACAGCTCTGGACGTGCGCCCTCTGTACTCATCACAGCTGGGACTTGCACCCTCTGTACTCATCACAGCTGGGTCCTGCACCCTCTGTACTCATCACAGCTCTGGACGTGCACCCTCTGGACTCATCACAGCTCTGGACGTGCGCCCTCTGTACTCATCACAGCTCTGGACGTGCACCCTCTGGACTCATCACAGCTGGGACTTGCACCCTCTGTACTCATCACAGCAGGGTCCTGCACCCTCTGTACTCATCACAGCTCTGGACGTGCACCCTCTGTACTCATCACAGCTGGGACTTGCACCCTCTGTACTCATCACAGCTCTGGACTTGCACCCTCTGTACTCATCACAGCTGGGTCCTGCACCCTCTGTACTCATCACAGCTCTGGACTTGCGCCCTCTGTACTCATCACAGCTCTGGACGTGCACCCTCTGGACTCATCACAGCTGGGACTTGCACCCTCTGTACTCATCACAGCTCTGGACTTGCACCCTCTGTACTCATCACAGCTGGGTCCTGCACCCTCTGTACTCATCACAGCTCTGGACTTGCGCCCTCTGTACTCATCACAGCTCTGGACTTGCGCCCTCTGTACTCATCACAGCTCTGGACGTGCACCCTCTGGACTCATCACAGCTGGGACTTGCACCCTCTGGACTCATCACAGCTGGGTCCTGCACCCTCTGGACTCATCATAGCTGGGGACCTGCACCCTCTGGACTCATCACAGCTCTGGACGTGCACCCTCTGTACTCATCACAGCTCTGGACTTGCACCCTCTGTACTCATCACAGCTCTGGACTTGCACCCTCTGTACTCATCACAGCTCTGGACTTGCACCCTCTGTACTCATCACAGCTCTGGACTTGCACCCTCTGTACTCATCACAGCTCTGGACTTGCACCCTCTGTACTCATCACAGCTCTGGACTTGCACCCTCTGTACTCATCACAGCTCTGGACTTGCACCCTCTGTACTCATCACAGCTCTGGACTTGCACCCTCTGTACTCATCACAGCTCTGGACTTGCACCCTCTGTACTCATCACAGCTCTGGACGTGCACCCTCTGTACTCATCACAGCTCTGGACGTGCACCCTCTGTACTCATCACAGCTGGGACTTGCACCCTCTGTACTCATCACAGCTCTGGACTTGCACCCTCTGTACTCATCACAGCTCTGGACTTGCACCCTCTGTACTCATCACAGCTCTGGACTTGCACCCTCTGTACTCATCACAGCTCTGGACTTGCACCCTCTGTACTCATCACAGCTCTGGACGTGCACCCTCTGTACTCATCACAGCTCTGGACGTGCACCCTCTGTACTCATCACAGCTGGGACTTGCACCCTCTGTACTCATCACAGCTCTGGACTTGCACCCTCTGTACTCATCACAGCTCTGGACTTGCACCCTCTGTACTCATCACAGCTCTGGACTTGCACCCTCTGTACTCATCACAGCTCTGGACTTGCACCCTCTGTACTCATCACAGCTCTGGACTTGCACCCTCTGTACTCATCACAGCTCTGGACTTGCACCCTCTGTACTCATCACAGCTCTGGACTTGCACCCTCTGTACTCATCACAGCTCTGGACTTGCACCCTCTGTACTCATCACAGCTCTGGACCTGCACCCTCTGTACTCATCACACCTCTGGACTTGCACCCTCTGTACTCATCACAGCTCTGGACGTGCACCCTCAGTACTCATCACAACTGGGACTTGCACCCTCTGTACTCATCACAGCTTTGGACGTGCACCCTCTGTACTCATCACAGCTGGGTCCTGCACCCTCTGTACTCATCACAGCTCTGGACTTGCACCCTCTGTACTCATCACAGCTCTGGACGTGCACCCCTGTACTCATCACAGCTCTGGACTTGCACCCTCTGTACTCATCACAGCTCTGGACGTGCACCCTCAGTACTCATCACAGCTGGGGCTTGCACCCTCAGTACTCATCACAGCTCTGGACGTGCACCCTCTGTACTCATCACAGCTCTGGACGTGCACCCTCTGTACTCATCACAGCTCTGGACGTGCACCCTCTGTACTCATCACAGCTGGGTCCTGCAACCTCTGTACTCATCACAGCTCTGGACTTGCACCCTCTGTACTCATCACAGCTCTGGACTTGCACCCTCTGTACTCATCACACCTCTGGACGTGCACCCCTGTACTCATCACAGCTCTGGACTTGCACCCTCTGTACTCATCACAGCTCTGGACTTGCACCCTCTGTACTCATCACAGCTCTGGACGTGCACCCTCAGTACTCATCACAGCTGGGACTTGCACCCTCTGTACTCATCACAGCTCTGGACTTGCACCCTCTGTACTCATCACAGCTGGGTCCTGCACCCTCTGTACTCATCACAGCTCTGGACTTGCACCCTCTGTACTCATCACAGCTGGGACGTGCACCCTCTGTACTCATCACAGCTGGGTCCTGCACCCTCTGTACTCATCACAGCTCTGGAGTTACACCCTCTGTACTCATCACAGCTGGGACTTGCACCCTCTGTACTCATCACAGCTCTGGACTTGCACCCTCTGTCCTCATCACAGCTGGGTCCTGCACCCTCTGTACTCATCACAGCTCTGGACTTGCACCCTCTGTACTCATCACAGCTCTGGACTTGCACCCTCTGTACTCATCACAGCTGGGTCCTGCACCCTCTGTACTCATCACAGCTGGGTCCTGCACCCTCTGTACTCATCACAGCTCTGGACTTGCACCCTCTGTACTCATCACAGCTCTGGACGTGCACCCTCTGTACTCATCACAGCTGGGACTTGCACCCTCTGTACTCATCACAGCTCTGGACTTGCACCCTCTGTACTCATCACAGCTGGGTCCTGCACCCTCTGTACTCATCACAGCTCTGGACTTGCACCCTCTGTACTCATCACAGCTCTGGACGTGCACCCTCTGTACACATCACAGCTGGGACTTGCACCCTCTGTACTCATCACAGCTCTGGACTTGCACCCTCTGTACTCATCACAGCTGGGACTTGCACCCTCTGTACTCATCACAGCTCTGGACTTGCACCCTCTGTACTCATCACAGCTCTGGACTTGCACCCTCTGTACTCATCACAGCTCTGGACTTGCACCCTCTGTACTCATCACAGCTCTGGACTTGCACCCTCTGTACTCATCACAGCTCTGGACTTGCACCCTCTGTACTCATCACAGCTCTGGACTTGCACCCTCTGTACTCATCACAGCTCTGGACTTGCACCCTCTGTACTCATCACAGCTCTGGACTTGCACCCTCTGTACTCATCACAGCTCTGGACTTGCACCCTCTGTACTCATCACAGCTCTGGACTTGCACCCTCTGTACTCATCACAGCTCTGGACTTGCACCCTCTGTACTCATCACAGCTCTGGACTTGCACCCTCTGTACTCATCACAGCTCTGGACTTGCACCCTCTGTACTCCTCACAGCTCTGGACTTGCACCCTCTGTACTCCTCACAGCTCTGGACTTGCACCCTCGGTACTCCTCACAGCTCTGGACTTGCACCCTCGGTACTCATCACAGCTCTGGACTTGCACCCTCGGTACTCATCACAGCTCTGGACTTGCACCCTCGGTACTCATCACAGCTCTGGACTTGCACCCTCGGTACTCATCACAGCTCTGGACTTGCACCCTCTGTACTCATCACAGCTCTGGACTTGCACCCTCTGTACTCATCACAGCTCTGGACGTGCACCCTCAGTACTCATCACAGCTGGGGCTTGCACCCTCAGTACTCATCACAGCTCTGGACGTGCACCCTCTGTACTCATCACAGCTCTGGACGTGCACCCTCTGTACTCATCACAGCTCTGGACGTGCACCCTCTGTACTCATCACAGCTCTGGACGTGCACCCTCTGTACTCATCACAGCTCTGGACGTGCACCCTCTGTACTCATCACAGCTCTGGACGTGCACCCTCAATACTCATCACAGCTGGGATTTGCACCCTCTGTACTCATCACAGCTCTGGACTTGCACCCTCTGTACTCATCACAGCTGGGACTTGCACCCTCTGTACTCATCACAGCTCTGGACTTGCACCCTCGGTACTCATCACAGCTTTGGACTTGCACCCTCGGTACTCATCACAGCTCTGGACTTGCACCCTCTGTACTCATCACAGCTCTGGACTTGCACCCTCTGTACTCATCACAGCTCTGGACGTGCACCCTCTGTACTCATCACAGCTCTGGACGTGCACCCTCTGTACTCATCACAGCTCTGGACTTGCACCCTCTGTACTCATCACAGCTCTGGACTTGCACCCTCTGTACTCATCACAGCTCTGGACTTGCACCCTCAGTACTCATCACAGCTCTGGACTTGCACCCTCTGTACTCATCACAGCTCTGGACTTGCACCCTCTGTACTCATCACAGTTGGGACTTGCACCCTCTGTACTCATCACACCTCTGGACTTCCACCATCTGTACTCATCACAGCTGGGGACTTGCACCCTCTGGACTCATCACAGCTCTGGACTTCCGCCCTCTGTACTCATCACAGCTGGGTCCTGCACCCTCTGTACTCATCACAGCTCTGGACGTGCATCCTCTGTACTCATCACAGCTCTGGACGTGCACCCTCTGTACTCATCACAGCTCTGGACTTGCACCCTCTGTACTCATCACAGCTCTGGACTTGCACCCTCTGTACTCATCACAGCTCTGGACGTGCACCCTCTGTACTCATCACAGTTGGGACTTGCACCCTCTGTACTCATCACAGCTCTGGACTTGCACCCTCTGTACTCATCACAGCTCTGGACGTGCACCCTCTGGACTCCTCACAGCTCTGGACTTGCACCCTCTGTACTCATCACAGCTGGGTCCTGCACCCTCTGTACTCATCACACCTCTGGACTTGCACCCTCAGTTCTCATCACAGCTCTGGACGTGCGCCCTCTGTACTCATCACAGCTCTGGACGTGCACCCTCTGGACTCATCACAGCTGGGACTTGCACCCTCTGTACTCATCACAGCTCTGGACGTGCACCCTCTGTACTCATCACAGCTCTGGACGTGCACCCTCTGGACTCATCACAGCTGGGTCCTGCACCCTCTGTACTCATCACAGCTCTGGACGTGCACCCTCTGTACTCATCACAGCTCTGGACGTGCACCCTCTGTACTCATCACAGCTCTGGACGTGCGCCCTCTGTACTCATCACAGCTCTGGACATGCGCCCTCTGTACTCATCACAGCTCTGGACGTGCGCCCTCTGGACTCATCACAGCTGGGACTTGCACCCTCTGTACTCATCACAGCTGGGTCCTGCACCCTCTGTACTCATCACAGCTGGGTCCTGCACCCTCTGTACTCATCACAGCTGGGGACCTGCACCCTCTGTAATCATCATAGCTGGGGACCTGCACCCTCTGTACTCATCACAGCTCTGGACCTGCACCCTCTGTACTCATCACAGCTCTGGACTTGCACCCTCTGTACTCATCACAGATGAGTCCTGCACCCTCTGTACTCATCACAGCTGAGTCCTGCACCCTCTGTACTCATCACAGCTCTGGACTTGCGCCCTCTGTACTCATCACAGCTCTGGACTTGCGCCCTCTGTACTCATCACAGCTCTGGACTTGCGCCCTCTGTACTCATCACAGCTCTGGACTTGCGCCCTCTGTACTCATCACAGCTCTGGACTTGCACCCTCTGTACTCATCACAGCTCTGGACTTGCACCCTCTGTACTCATCACAGCTCTGGACTTGCACCCTCTGTACTCATCACAGCTCTGGACTTGCACCCTCTGTACTCATCACAGCTCTGGACTTGCACCCTCTGTACTCATCACAGCTCTGGACTTGCACCCTCTGTACTCATCACAGCTCTGGACTTGCACCCTCTGTACTCATCACAGCTGGGGACTTGCACCCTCTGGACTCATCACAGCTGGGACTTGCACCCTCTGTACTCATCACAGCGGAGTCCTGCACCCTCTGTACTCATCACAGCTGAGTCCTGCACCCTCTGTACTCATCACAGCTCTGGACTTGCGCCCTCTGTACTCATCACAGCTCTGGACTTCCACCCTCTGTACTCATCACAGCTGGGACTTGCACCCTCTGTACTCATCACAGCTCTGGACTTGCACCCTCTGTACTCATCACAGCTCTGGACTTGCACCCTCTGTACTCTTCACAGCTCTGGACTTGCACCCTCTGTACTCCTCACAGCTCGGTGCCTGCACCCCTGTACTCATAACAGCTCTGGACTTGCACCCTCTGTACTTATCACAGCTCTGGACTTGCACCCTCTGTACTCATCACAGCTCTGGACTTGCACCCTCTGTACTCATCACAGCTCTGGACTTGCACCCTCTGTACTCATCACAGCTGAGTCCTGCACCCTCTGTACTCATCACAGCTCTGGACTTGCGCCCTCTGTACTCATCACAGCTCTGGACTTCCACCCTCTGTACTCATCACAGCTGGGACTTGCACCCTCTGTACTCATCACAGCTCTGGACTTGCACCCTCTGTACTCATCACAGCTCTGGACTTGCACCCTCTGTACTCTTCACAGCTCTGGACTTGCACCCTCTGTACTCCTCACAGCTCGGTGCCTGCACCCCTGTACTCATAACAGCTCTGGACTTGCACCCTCTGTACTTATCACAGCTCTGGACTTGCACCCTCTGTACTCATCACAGCTCTGGACTTGCACCCTCTGTACTCATCACAGCTCTGGACGTGCACCCTCTGTACTCATCACAGCTCTGGACGTGCACCCTCTGTACTCATCACAGCTCTGGACGTGCACCCTCTGTACTCATCACAGCTCTGGACGTGCACCCTCTGTACTCATCACAGCTCTGGACTTGCACCCTCTGTACTCATCACAGCTGGGACTTGCACCCTCTGTACTCATCACAGCTCTGGACTTGCACCCTCTGTACTCATCACAGCTCTGGACTTGCACCCTCTGTACTCATCACAGCTCTGGACTTGCACCCTCTGTACTCATCACAGCTCTGGACTTGCACCCTCTGTACTCATCACAGCTCTGGACTTGCACCCTCTGTACTCATCACAGCTCTGGACTTGCACCCTCTGTACTCATCACAGCTCTGGACTTGCACCCTCTGTACTCATCACAGCTCTGGACTTGCACCCTCTGTACTCATCACAGCTCTGGACTTGCACCCTCTGTACTCATCACAGCTCTGGACTTGCACCCTCTGTACTCATCACAGCTCTGGACTTGCACCCTCTGTACTCATCACAGCTCTGGACTTGCACCCTCTGTACTCATCACAGCTCTGGACGTGCACCCTCTGTACTCATCACAGCTCTGGACGTGCACCCTCTGTACTCATCACAGCTCTGGACGTGCACCCTCTGTACTCATCACAGCTCTGGACGTGCACCCTCTGTACTCATCACAGCTCTGGACTTGCACCCTCTGTACTCATCACAGCTCTGGACTTGCACCCTCTGGACTCATCACAGCTCTGGACGTGCACCCTCTGGACTCATCATAGCTGGGGACCTGCACCCTCTGTACTCATCACAGCTCTGGACTTGCACCCTCTGTACTCATCACAGCTCTGGACTTGCACCCTCTGTACTCCTCACAGCTCTGGACTTGCACCCTCGGTACTCCTCACAGCTCTGGACTTGCACCCTCGGTACTCATCACAGCTCTGGACTTGCACCCTCTGTACTCATCACAGCTCTGGACTTGCACCCTCGGTACTCATCACAGCTCTGGACTTGCACCCTCTGTACTCATCACACCTCTGGACTTGCACCCTCAGTACTCATCACAGCTCTGGACGTGCGCCCTCTGTACTCATCACAGCTGGGACTTGCACCCTCTGTACTCATCACAGCTCTGGACTTGCACCCTCTGTACTCATCACAGCTGGGTCCTGCACCCTCTGTACTCATCACAGCTCTGGACGTGCACCCTCTGTACTCATCACAGCTCTGGACGTGCACCCTCTGTACTCATCACAGCTCTGGACGTGCACCCTCTGTACTCATCACAGCTCTGGACGTGCACCCTCTGTACTCATCACAGCTCTGGACTTGCACCCTCTGTACTCATCACAGCTGGGACTTGCACCCTCTGTACTCATCACAGCTCTGGACTTGCACCCTCTGTACTCATCACAGCTCTGGACTTGCACCCTCTGTACTCATCACAGCTCTGGACTTGCACCCTCTGTACTCATCACAGCTCTGGACTTGCACCCTCTGTACTCATCACAGCTCTGGACTTGCACCCTCTGTACTCATCACAGCTCTGGACTTGCACCCTCTGTACTCATCACAGCTCTGGACTTGCACCCTCTGTACTCATCACAGCTCTGGACTTGCACCCTCTGTACTCATCACAGCTCTGGACTTGCACCCTCTGTACTCATCACAGCTCTGGACGTGCACCCTCTGTACTCATCACAGCTCTGGACGTGCACCCTCTGTACTCATCACAGCTCTGGACGTGCACCCTCTGTACTCATCACAGCTCTGGACTTGCACCCTCTGTACTCATCACAGCTCTGGACTTGCACCCTCTGTACTCATCACAGCTCTGGACTTGCACCCTCTGGACTCATCACAGCTCTGGACGTGCACCCTCTGTACTCATCATAGCTGGGGACCTGCACCCTCTGTACTCATCACAGCTCTGGACTTGCACCCTCTGTACTCATCACAGCTCTGGACTTGCACCCTCTGTACTCCTCACAGCTCTGGACTTGCACCCTCGGTACTCCTCACAGCTCTGGACTTGCACCCTCGGTACTCATCACAGCTCTGGACTTGCACCCTCTGTACTCATCACAGCTCTGGACTTGCACCCTCGGTACTCATCACAGCTCTGGACTTGCACCCTCTGTACTCATCACACCTCTGGACTTGCACCCTCAGTACTCATCACAGCTCTGGACGTGCGCCCTCTGTACTCATCACAGCTGGGACTTGCACCCTCTGTACTCATCACAGCTCTGGACTTGCACCCTCTGTACTCATCACAGCTCTGGACGTGCACCCTCTGTACTCATCACAGCTCTGGACTTGCACCCTCTGTACTCATCACAGCTCTGGACGTGCACCCTCTGTACTCATCACAGCTCTGGACTTAACCCCTCTGTACTCATCACAGCTCTGGACTTGCACCCTCTGTACTCATCACAGCTCTGGACTTGCACCCTCTGTACTCATCACAGCTCTGGACTTGCACCCTCTGTACTCATCACAGCTCTGGACTTGCACCCTCTGTACTCATCACAGCTCTGGACTTGCACCCTCTGTACTCATCACAGCTGGGTCCTGCACCCTCTGTACTCATCACAGCTGGGTCCTGCACCCTCTGTACTCATCACAGCTCTGGACGTGCACCCTCTGTACTCATCACAGGTCTGGACGTGCACCCTCTGGACTCATCACAGCTGGGACTTGCACCCTCTGTACTCATCACAGCTGGGTCCTGCACCCTCTGTACTCATCACAGCTCTGGACGTGCACCCTCTGTACTCATCACAGCTCTGGACGTGCACCCTCTGTACTCATCACAGCTGGGACTTGCACCCTCTGTACTCATCACAGCTCTGGACTTGCACCCTCTGTACTCATCACAGCTGGGTCCTGCACCCTCTGTACTCATCACAGCTCTGGACTTGCGCCCTCTGAACTCATCACAGCTCTGGACGTGCACCCTCTGGACTCATCACAGCTGGGACTTGCACCCTCAGTACTCATCACAGCTGGGACTTGCACCCTCTGTACTCATCACAGCTCTGGACTTGCACCCTCTGTACTCATCACAGCTGGGTCCTGCACCCCCTGTACTCATCACAGCTCTGGACTTGCGCCCTCTGTACTCATCACAGCTCTGGACGTGCACCCTCTGGACTCATCACAGCTGGGACTTGCACCCTCTGGACTCATCACAGCTGGGTCCTGCACCCTCTGTACTCATCATAGCTGGGGACCTGCACCCTCTGTACTCATCACAGCTCTGGACGTGCACCCTCTGTACTCATCACAGCTCTGGACTTGCACCCTCTGTACTCATCACAGCTCTGGACTTGCACCCTCTGTACTCATCACAGCTCTGGACTTGCACCCTCTGTACTCATCACAGCTGAGTCCTGCACCCTCTGTACTCATCACAGCTGAGTCCTGCACCCTCTGGATTCATCACAGCTCTGGACTTGCACCCTCTGTACTCATCACAGCTCTGGACTTGCACCCTCTGTACTCATCACAGCTGGGACTTGCACCCTCTGTACTCATCACAGCTGGGACTTGCACCCTCTGTACTCATCACAGCTCTGGACTTGCACCCTCTGTACTCATCACAGCTCTGGACTTGCACCCTCTGTACTCATCACAGCTCTGGACGTGCACCCTCTGTACTCATCACAGCTCTGGACTTGCACCCTCTGTACTCATCACAGCTCTGGACTTGCACCCTCTGTACTCATCACAGCTCTGGACTTGCACCCTCTGTACTCATCACAGCTCTGGACTTGCACCCTCTGTACTCATCACAGCTCTGGACTTGCACCCTCTGTACTCATCACAGCTCTGGACTTGCACCCTCTGTACTCATCACAGCTCTGGACTTGCACCCTCTGTACTCATCACAGCTCTGGACTTGCACCCTCTGTACTCATCACAGCTCTGGACTTGCACCCTCTGTACTCATCACAGCTCTGGACTTGCACCCTCTGTACTCATCACAGCTCTGGACTTGCACCCTCTGTACTCATCACAGCTCTGGACTTGCACCCTCTGTACTCATCACAGCTCTGGACTTGCACCCTCTGTACTCATCACAGCTCTGGACTTGCACCCTCTGTACTCATCACAGCTGGGACTTGCACCCTCTGTACTCATCACAGCTCTGGACTTGCACCCTCTGTACTCATCACAGCTCTGGACTTGCACCCTCTGTACTCATCACACCTCTGGACTTGCACCCTCAGTACTCATCACAGATCTGGACGTGCACCCTCAGTACTCATCACAGCTGGGACTTGCACCCTCTGTACTCCTCACAGCTCTGGACTTGCGCCCTCTGTACTCCTCACAGCTCTGGACTTGCGCCCTCAGTACTCATCACAGCTGGGACTTGCACCCTCTGGACTCATCATAGCTGGGGACCTGCACCCTCTGTACTCATCACAGCTCTGGACTTGCGCCCTCTGTACTCCTCACAGCTCTGGACTTGCGCCCTCAGTACTCATCACAGCTGGGTCCTGCACCCTCTGTACTCATCATAGCTGGGGACCTGCACCCTCTGTACTCATCACAGCTCTGGACGTGCACCCTCTGTACTCATCACAGCTCTGGACTTGCACCCTCTGTACTCATCACAGCTCTGGACTTGCACCCTCTGTACTCATCACACCTCTGGACTTGCACCCTCAGTACTCATCACAGCTCTGGACGTGCGCCCTCTGTACTCATCACAGCTGGGACTTGCACCCTCTGTACTCATCACAGCTGGGTCCTGCACCCTCTGTACTCATCACAGCTCTGGACGTGCACCCTCTGGACTCATCACAGCTCTGGACGTGCACCCTCTGGACTCATCACAGCTCTGGACGTGCACCCTCTGGACTCATCACAGCTCTGGACTTGCACCCTCTGTACTCATCACAGCTGGGTCCTGCACCCTCTGTACTCATCACACCTCTGGACTTGCACCCTCAGTACTCATCACAGCTCTGGACGTGCGCCCTCTGTACTCATCACACCTCTGGACGTGCACCCTCTGGACTCATCACAGCTGGGACTTGCACCCTCTGTACTCATCACAGCTGGGTCCTGCACCCTCTGTACTCATCACAGCTCTGGACGTGCACCCTCTGTACTCATCACAGGTCTGGACGTGCACCCTCTGGACTCATCACAGCTGGGACTTGCACCCTCTGGACTCATCACAGCAGGGTCCTGCACCCTCTGTACTCATCACAGCTCTGGACGTGCACCCTCTGTACTCATCACAGCTGGGACTTGCACCCTCTGTACTCATCACAGCTCTGGACTTGCACCCTCTGTACTCATCACAGCTGGGTCCTGCACCCTCTGTACTCATCACAGCTGGGTCCTGCACCCTCTGTACTCATCACAGCTCTGGACTTGCGCCCTCTGTACTCATCACAGCTCTGGACGTGCACCCTCTGGACTCATCACAGCTCTGGACGTGCACCCTCTGGACTCATCACAGCTGGGACTTGCACCCTCTGTACTCATCACAGCTCTGGACTTGCACCCTCTGTACTCATCACAGCTGGGTCCTGCACCCTCTGTACTCATCACAGCTCTGGACTTGCGCCCTCTGTACTCATCACAGCTCTGGACTTGCGCCCTCTGTACTCATCACAGCTCTGGACTTGCGCCCTCTGTACTCATCACAGCTCTGGACGTGCACCCTCTGGACTCATCACAGCTGGGACTTGCACCCTCTGGACTCATCACAGCTGGGTCCTGCACCCTCTGTACTCATCATAGCTGGGGACCTGCACCCTCTGGACTCATCACAGCTCTGGACGTGCACCCTCTGTACTCATCACAGCTCTGGACTTGCACCCTCTGGACTCATCACAGCTCTGGACTTGCACCCTCTGTACTCATCACAGCTCTGGACTTGCACCCTCTGTACTCATCACAGCTCTGGACTTGCACCCTCTGTACTCATCACAGCTCTGGACTTGCACCCTCTGTACTCATCACAGCTCTGGACTTGCACCCTCTGTACTCATCACAGCTCTGGACTTGCACCCTCTGTACTCATCACAGCTCTGGACTTGCACCCTCTGTACTCATCACAGCTCTGGACGTGCACCCTCTGTACTCATCACACCTCTGGACTTGCACCCTCAGTACTCATCACAGCTCTGGACGTGCACCCTCAGTACTCATCACAGCTGGGACTTGCACCCTCTGTACTCATCACAGCTCTGGACGTGCACCCTCTGTACTCATCACAGCTGGGTCCTGCACCCTCTGTACTCATCACAGCTCTGGACTTGCACCCTCTGTACTCATCACAGCTCTGGACTTGCACCCTCTGTACTCATCACAGCTCTGGACTTGCACCCTCTGTACTCATCACAGCTCTGGACTTGCACCCTCTGTACTCATCACAGCTCTGGACTTGCACCCTCTGTACTCATCACAGCTCTGGACCTGCACCCTCTGTACTCATCACAGCTCTGGACCTGCACCCTCTGTACTCATCACAGCTCTGGACTTGCACCCTCTGTACTCATCACAGCTCTGGACGTGCACCCTCAGTACTCATCACAACTGGGACTTGCACCCTCTGTACTCATCACAGCTCTGGACGTGCACCCTCTGTACTCATCACAGCTGGGTCCTGCACCCTCTGTACTCATCACAGCTCTGGACTTGCACCCTCTGTACTCATCACAGCTCTGGACGTGCACCCCTGTACTCATCACAGCTCTGGACTTGCACCCTCTGTACTCATCACAGCTCTGGACGTGCACCCTCAGTACTCATCACAGCTGGGACTTGCACCCTCAGTACTCATCACAGCTCTGGACGTGCACCCTCTGTACTCATCACAGCTCTGGACGTGCACCCTCTGTACTCATCACAGCTCTGGACGTGCACCCTCTGTACTCATCACAGCTGGGTCCTGCACCCTCTGTACTCATCACAGCTCTGGACTTGCACCCTCTGTACTCATCACAGCTCTGGACTTGCACCCTCTGTACTCATCACACCTCTGGACGTGCACCCCTGTACTCATCACAGCTCTGGACTTGCACCCTCTGTACTCATCACAGCTCTGGACTTGCACCCTCTGTACTCATCACAGCTCTGGACGTGCACCCTCAGTACTCATCACAGCTGGGACTTGCACCCTCTGTACTCATCACAGCTCTGGACTTGCACCCTCTGTACTCATCACAGCTGGGTCCTGCACCCTCTGTACTCATCACAGCTCTGGACTTGCACCCTCTGTACTCATCACAGCTCTGGACGTGCACCCTCTGTACTCATCACAGCTGGGACGTGCACCCTCTGTACTCATCACAGCTGGGTCCTGCACCCTCTGTACTCATCACAGCTGTGGAGTTACACCCTCTGTACTCATCACAGCTGGGACTTGCACCCTCTGTACTCATCACAGCTCTGGACTTGCACCCTCTGTCCTCATCACAGCTGGGTCCTGCACCCTCTGTACTCATCACAGCTGGGACTTGCACCCTCTGTACTCATCACAGCTCTGGACTTGCACCCTCTGTACTCATCACAGCTCTGGACTTGCACCCTCTGTACTCATCACAGCTCTGGACTTGCACCCTCTGTACTCATCACAGCTCTGGACTTGCACCCTCTGTACTCATCACAGCTCTGGACTTGCACCCTCTGTACTCCTCACAGCTCTGGACTTGCACCCTCTGTACTCATCACAGCTCTGGACTTGCACCCTCTGTACTCATCACAGCTCTGGACTTGCACCCTCTGTACTCATCACAGCTCTGGACTTGCACCCTCTGTACTCATCACAGCTCTGGACTTGCACCCTCTGTACTCCTCACAGCTCTGGACTTGCACCCTCTGTACTCCTCACAGCTCTGGACTTGCACCCTCGGTACTCCTCACAGCTCTGGACTTGCACCCTCGGTACTCCTCACAGCTCTGGACTTGCACCCTCTGTACTCATCACAGCTCTGGACTTGCACCCTCGGTACTCATCACAGCTCTGGACTTGCACCCTCGGTACTCATCACAGCTCTGGACTTGCACCCTCTGTACTCATCACAGCTCTGGACTTGCACCCTCTGTACTCATCACAGCTCTGGACTTGCACCCTCTGTACTCATCACAGCTCTGGACGTGCACCCTCTGTACTCATCACAGCTCTGGACGTGCACCCTCAGTACTCATCACAGCTGGGATTTGCACCCTCTGTACTCATCACAGCTCTGGACTTGCACCCTCTGTACTCATCACAGCTGGGACTTGCACCCTCTGTACTCATCACAGCTCTGGACTTGCACCCTCGGTACTCATCACAGCTTTGGACTTGCACCCTCAGTACTCATCACAGCTCTGGACTTGCACCCTCTGTACTCATCACAGCTCTGGACGTGCACCCTCTGTACTCATCACAGCTCTGGACGTGCACCCTCTGTACTCATCACAGCTCTGGACGTGCACCCTCTGTACTCATCACAGCTCTGGACGTGCACCCTCTGTACTCATCACAGCTCTGGACGTGCACCCTCTGTACTCATCACAGCTCTGGACTTGCACCCTCTGTACTCATCACAGCTCTGGACTTGCACCCTCTGTACTCATCACAGCTCTGGACTTGCACCCTCAGTACTCATCACAGCTCTGGACTTGCACCCTCTGTACTCATCACAGCTCTGGACTTGCACCCTCTGTACTCATCACAGCTCTGGACTTGCACCCTCTGTACTCATCACAGTTGGGACTTGCACCCTCTGTACTCATCACACCTCTGGACTTCCACCATCTGTACTCATCACAGCTGGGGACTTGCACCCTCTGGACTCATCACAGCTCTGGACTTCCGCCCTCTGTACTCATCACAGCTGGGTCCTGCACCCTCTGTACTCATCACAGCTCTGGACGTGCATCCTCTGTACTCATCACAGCTCTGGACGTGCACCCTCTGTACTCATCACAGCTCTGGACTTGCACCCTCTGTACTCATCACAGCTCTGGACTTGCACCCTCTGTACTCATCACAGCTCTGGACGTGCACCCTCTGGACTCATCACAGCTGGGTCCTGCACCCTCTGTACTCATCACAGCTCTGGACGTGCACCCTCTGTACTCATCACAGCTCTGGACGTGCACCCTCTGTACTCATCACAGCTCTGGAAGTGCGCCCTCTGTACTCATCACAGCTCTGGACTTGCGCCCTCTGTACTCATCACAGCTCTGGACGTGCACCCTCTGGACTCATCACAGCTGGGACTTGCACCCTCTGTACTCATCACAGCTGGGTCCTGCACCCTCTGTACTCATCACAGCTGGGGACCTGCACCCTCTGTAATCATCATAGCTGGGGACCTGCACCCTCTGTACTCATCACAGCTCTGGACCTGCACCCTCTGTACTCATCACAGCTCTGGACTTGCACCCTCTGTACTCATCACAGATGAGTCCTGCACCCTCTGTACTCATCACAGCTGAGTCCTGCACCCTCTGTACTCATCACAGCTCTGGACTTGCGCCCTCTGAACTCATCACAGCTCTGGACTTGCGCCCTCTGTACTCATCACAGCTCTGGACTTGCGCCCTCTGTACTCATCACAGCTCTGGACTTGCGCCCTCTGTACTCATCACAGCTCTGGACTTCCGCCCTCTGTACTCATCACAGCTGGGACTTGCACCCTCTGTACTCATCACAGCTCTGGACTTGCACCCTCTGTACTCATCACAGCTCTGGACTTGCACCCTCTGTACTCATCACAGCTCTGGACTTGCACCCTCTGTACTCATCACAGCTCTGGACTTGCACCCTCTGTACTCATCACAGCTCTGGACTTGCACCCTCTGTACTCATCACAGCTCTGGACTTGCACCCTCTGTACTCATCACAGCTCTGGACTTGCACCCTCTGTACTCATCACAGCTGGGGACTTGCACCCTCTGGACTCATCACAGCTGGGACTTGCACCATCTGTACTCATCACAGCGGAGTCCTGCACCCTCTGTACTCATCACAGCTGAGTCCTGCACCCTCTGTACTCATCACAGCTCTGGACTTGCGCCCTCTGTACTCATCACAGCTCTGGACTTCCACCCTCTGTACTCATCACAGCTCTGGACTTGCACCCTCTGTACTCATCACAGCTGGGTCCTGCACCCTCTGGACTCATCATAGCTGGGGACCTGCACCCTCTGTACTCATCACAGCTCTGGACGTGCACCCTCTGTACTCATCACAGCTCTGGACTTGCACCCTCTGTACTCATCACAGCTCTGGACTTGCACCCTCTGTACTCATCACAGCTCTGGACTTGCACCCTCTGTACTCATCACAGCTCTGGACTTGCACCCTCTGTACTCATCACAGCTCTGGACTTGCACCCTCTGTACTCATCACAGCTCTGGACGTGCACCCTCTGTACTCATCACAGCTCTGGACGTGCACCCTCTGTACTCATCACAGCTCTGGACGTGCACCCTCTGTACTCATCACAGCTCTGGACGTGCACCCTCTGTACTCATCACAGCTGGGACTTGCACCCTCTGTACTCATCACAGCTCTGGACTTGCACCCTCTGTACTCATCACAGCTCTGGACTTGCACCCTCTGTACTCATCACAGCTCTGGACTTGCACCCTCTGTACTCATCACAGCTCTGGACTTGCACCCTCTGTACTCATCACAGCTCTGGACTTGCACCCTCTGTACTCATCACAGCTCTGGACTTGCACCCTCTGTACTCATCACAGCTCTGGACTTGCACCCTCTGTACTCATCACAGCTCTGGACCTGCACCCTCTGTACTCATCACAGCTCTGGACCTGCACCCTCTGTACTCATCACACCTCTGGACTTGCACCCTCTGTACTCATCACAGCTCTGGACGTGCACCCTCAGTACTCATCACAACTGGGACTTGCACCCTCTGTACTCATCACAGCTCTGGACGTGCACCCTCTGTACTCATCACAGCTGGGTCCTGCACCCTCTGTACTCATCACAGCTCTGGACTTGCACCCTCTGTACTCATCACAGCTCTGGACGTGCACCCCTGTACTCATCACAGCTCTGGACTTGCACCCTCTGTACTCATCACAGCTCTGGACGTGCACCCTCAGTACTCATCACAGCTGGGGCTTGCACCCTCAGTACTCATCACAGCTGGGGCTTGCACCCTCAGTACTCATCACAGCTCTGGACGTGCACCCTCTGTACTCATCACAGCTCTGGACGTGCACCCTCTGTACTCATCACAGCTGGGTCCTGCACCCTCTGTACTCATCACAGCTCTGGACTTGCACCCTCTGTACTCATCACAGCTCTGGACGTGCACCCCTGTACTCATCACAGCTCTGGACTTGCACCCTCTGTACTCATCACAGCTCTGGACTTGCACCCTCTGTACTCATCACAGCTCTGGACGTGCACCCTCAGTACTCATCACAGCTGGGACTTGCACCCTCTGTACTCATCACAGCTCTGGACTTGCACCCTCTGTACTCATCACAGCTGGGTCCTGCACCCTCTGTACTCATCACAGCTCTGGACTTGCACCCTCTGTACTCATCACAGCTGGGACGTGCACCCTCTGTACTCATCACAGCTGGGTCCTGCACCCTCTGTACTCATCACAGCTGTGGAGTTACACCCTCTGTACTCATCACAGCTGGGACTTGCACCCTCTGTACTCATCACAGCTCTGGACTTGCACCCTCTGTCCTCATCACAGCTGGGTCCTGCACCCTCTGTACTCATCACAGCTGAGTCCTGCACCCTCTGTACTCATCACAGCTCTGGACTTGCGCCCTCTGTACTCATCACAGCTCTGGACTTGCACCCTCTGTACTCATCACAGCTCTGGACTTGCACCCTCTGTACTTTTCACAGCTCTGGACTTGCACCCTCTGTACTCCTCACAGCTCGGTGCCTGCACCCCTGTACTCATAACAGCTCTGGACTTGCACCCTCTGTACTTATCACAGCTCTGGACTTGCACCCTCTGTACTCATCACAGCTCTGGACTTGCACCCTCTGTACTCATCACAGCTCTGGACGTGCACCCTCTGTACTCATCACAGCTGGGACTTGCACCCTCTGTACTCATCACAGCTGGGTCCTGCACCCTCTGTACTCATCACAGCTGGGTCCTGCACCCTCTGTACTCATCACAGCTCTGGACTTGCGCCCTCTGTACTCATCACAGCTCTGGACGTGCACCCTCTGGACTCATCACAGCTCTGGACGTGCACCCTCTGGACTCATCACAGCTGGGACTTGCACCCTCTGTACTCATCACAGCTCTGGACGTGCACCCTCTGTACTCATCACAGCTCTGGACTTGCACCCTCTGTACTCATCACAGCTGGGACTTGCACCCTCTGTACTCATCACAGCTCTGGACTTGCACCCTCTGTACTCATCACAGCTCTGGACTTGCACCCTCTGTACTCATCACAGCTCTGGACTTGCACCCTCTGTACTCATCACAGCTCTGGACTTGCACCCTCTGTACTCATCACAGCTCTGGACTTGCACCCTCTGTACTCATCACAGCTCTGGACGTGCACCCTCTGTACTCATCACAGCTCTGGACGTGCACCCTCTGTACTCATCACAGCTCTGGACTTGCACCCTATGTACTCATCACAGCTCTGGACTTGCACCCTCTGTACTCATCACAGCTCTGGACTTGCACCCTCTGTACTCATCACAGCTCTGGACTTGCACCCTCTGTACTCATCACAGTTCTGGACTTGCACCCTCTGTACTCATCACAGCTCTGGACTTGCACCCTCTGTACTCATCACAGCTCTGGACTTGCACCCTCTGTACTCATCACAGCTCTGGACTTGCACCCTCTGTACTCATCACAGCTCTGGACTTGCACCCTCTGTACTCATCACAGCTCTGGACTTGCACCCTCTGTACTCATCACAGCTCTGGACTTGCACCCTCTGTACTCATCACAGCTCTGGACTTGCACCCTCTGTACTCATCACAGCTCTGGACTTGCACCCTCTGTACTCATCACAGCTCTGGACTTGCACCCTCTGTACTCATCACAGCTCTGGACTTGCACCCTCTGTACTCATCACAGCTCTGGACTTGCACCCTCTGTACTCATCACAGCTCTGGACTTGCACCCTCTGTACTCATCACAGCTGGGTCCTGCACCCTCTGTACTCATCACAGCTCGGGACTTGCACCCTCTGTACTCATCACAGTTGGGACTTGCACCCTCTGTACTCATCACAGCTCGGGACTTGCACCCTCTGTACTCATCACAGCTCTGGACGTGCACCCTCAGTACTCATCACAGCTGGGACTTGCACCCTCTGTACTCATCACAGCTCTGGACTTGCACCCTCTGAACTCATCACAGCTGGGTCCTGCACCCTCTGTACTCATCACAGCTCTGGACTTGCACCCTCTGTACTCATCACAGCTCTGGACTTGCACCCTCTGTACTCAACAGCTGGGTCCTGCACCCTCTGTACTCATCACAGCTCTGGACTTGCGCCCTCTGTACTCATCACAGCTCTGGACGTGCACCCTCTGGACTCATCACAGCTGGGACTTGCACCCTCAGTACTCATCACAGCTGGGACTTGCACCCTCTGTACTCATCACAGCTCTGGACTTGCACCCTCTGTACTCATCACAGCTGGGTCCTGCACCCTCTGTACTCATCACAGCTCTGGACTTGCGCCCTCTGTACTCATCACAGCTCTGGACGTGCACCCTCTGGACTCATCACAGCTGGGACTTGCACCCTCTGTACTCATCACAGCTGGGTCCTGCACCCTCTGTACTCATCATAGCTGGGGACCTGCACCCTCTGTACTCATCACAGCTCTGGACGTGCACCCTCTGTACTCATCACAGCTCTGGACTTGCACCCTCTGTACTCATCACAGCTCTGGACTTGCACCCTCTGTACTCATCACACCTCTGGACTTGCACCCTCTGTACTCATCACACCTCTGGACTTGCACCCTCAGTACTCATCACAGCTCTGGACGTGCGCCCTCTGTACTCATCACAGCTGGGTCCTGCACCCTCTGTACTCATCACAGCTGGGTCCTGCACCCTCTGGACTCATCACAGCTCTGGACGTGCACCCTCTGGACTCATCACAGCTCTGGACGTGCACCCTCTGGACTCATCACAGCTCTGGACTTGCACCCTCTGTACTCATCACAGCTGGGTCCTGCACCCTCTGTACTCATCACACCTCTGGACTTGCACCCTCAGTACTCATCACAGCTCTGGACGTGCGCCCTCAGTACTCATCACAGCTCTGGACGTGCACCCTCTGGACTCATCACAGCTGGGACTTGCACCCTCTGTACTCATCACAGCTGGGTCCTGCACCCTCTGTACTCATCACAGCTCTGGACGTGCACCCTCTGTACTCATCACAGGTCTGGACGTGCACCCTCTGGACTCATCACAGCTGGGACTTGCACCCTCTGTACTCATCACAGCTGGGTCCTGCACCCTCTGTACTCATCACAGCTCTGGACGTGCACCCTCTGTACTCATCACAGCTCTGGACGTGCACCCTCTGTACTCATCACAGCTGGGACTTGCACCCTCTGTACTCATCACAGCTCTGGACTTGCACCCTCTGTACTCATCACAGCTGGGTCCTGCACCCTCTGTACTCATCACAGCTCTGGACTTGCGCCCTCTGTACTCATCACAGCTCTGGACGTGCACCCTCTGGACTCATCACAGCTCTGGACGTGCACCCTCTGGACTCATCACAGCTGGGACTTGCACCCTCAGTACTCATCACAGCTGGGACTTGCACCCTCTGTACTCATCACAGCTCTGGACTTGCACCCTCTGTACTCATCACAGCTGGGTCCTGCACCCTCTGTACTCATCACAGCTCTGGACTTGCGCCCTCTGTACTCATCACAGCTCTGGACGTGCACCCTCTGGACTCATCACAGCTGGGACTTGCACCCTCTGGACTCATCACAGCTGGGTCCTGCACCCTCTGTACTCATCATAGCTGGGGACCTGCACCCTCTGTACTCATCACAGCTCTGGACGTGCACCCTCTGTACTCATCACAGCTCTGGACTTGCACCCTCTGTACTCATCACAGCTCTGGACTTGCACCCTCTGTACTCATCACAGCTCTGGACTTGCACCCTCTGTACTCATCACAGCTGAGTCCTGCACCCTCTGTACTCATCACAGCTGAGTCCTGCACCCTCTGGATTCATCACAGCTCTGGACTTGCACCCTCTGTACTCATCACAGCTCTGGACTTGCACCCTCTGTACTCATCACAGCTGGGACTTGCACCCTCTGTACTCATCACAGCTCTGGACTTGCACCCTCTGTACTCATCACAGCTCTGGACTTGCACCCTCTGTACTCATCACAGCTCTGGACGTGCACCCTCTGTACTCATCACAGCTCTGGACTTGCACCCTCTGTACTCATCACAGCTCTGGACTTGCACCCTCTGTACTCATCACAGCTCTGGACTTGCACCCTCTGTACTCATCACAGCTCTGGACTTGCACCCTCTGTACTCATCACAGCTCTGGACTTGCACCCTCTGTACTCATCACAGCTCTGGACTTGCACCCTCTGTACTCATCACAGCTCTGGACTTGCACCCTCTGTACTCATCACAGCTCTGGACGTGCACCCTCTGTACTCATCACAGCTCTGGACGTGCACCCTCTGTACTCATCACAGCTCTGGACGTGCACCCTCTGTACTCATCACAGCTCTGGACGTGCACCCTCTGTACTCATCACAGCTCTGGACGTGCACCCTCTGTACTCATCACAGCTCTGGACTTGCACCCTCTGTACTCATCACAGCTGGGACTTGCACCCTCTGTACTCATCACAGCTCTGGACTTGCACCCTCTGTACTCATCACAGCTCTGGACTTGCACCCTCTGTACTCATCACAGCTCTGGACTTGCACCCTCTGTACTCATCACACCTCTGGACTTGCACCCTCAGTACTCATCACAGCTCTGGACTTGCGCCCTCTGTACTCCTCACAGCTCTGGACTTGCGCCCTCAGTACTCATCACAGCTGGGACTTGCACCCTCTGGACTCATCACAGCTGGGTCCTGCACCCTCTGTACTCATCATAGCTGGGGACCTGCACCCTCTGTACTCATCACAGCTCTGGACGTGCACCCTCTGTACTCATCACAGCTCTGGACTTGCACCCTCTGTACTCATCACAGCTCTGGACTTGCACCCTCTGTACTCATCACACCTCTGGACTTGCACCCTCAGTACTCATCACAGCTCTGGACGTGCACCCTCTGTACTCATCACAGCTGGGTCCTGCACCCTCTGTACTCATCACAGCTCTGGACGTGCGCCCTCAGTACTCATCACAGCTGGGACTTGCACCCTCTGTACTCATCACAGCTCTGGACGTGCACCCTCTGTACTCATCACAGCTGGGTCCTGCACCCTCTGTACTCATCACAGCTCTGGACGTGCGCCCTCTGTACTCATCACAGCTGGGACTTGCACCCTCTGTACTCATCACAGCTGGGTCCTGCACCCTCTGTACTCATCACAGCTCTGGACGTGCACCCTCTGGACTCATCACAGCTCTGGACGTGCACCCTCTGGACTCATCACAGCTCTGGACGTGCACCCTCTGGACTCATCACAGCTCTGGACTTGCACCCTCTGTACTCATCACAGCTGGGTCCTGCACCCTCTGTACTCATCACACCTCTGGACTTGCACCCTCAGTACTCATCACAGCTCTGGACGTGCGCCCTCTGTACTCATCACAGCTCTGGACGTGCACCCTCTGGACTCATCACAGCTGGGACTTGCACCCTCTGTACTCATCACAGCTGGGTCCTGCACCCTCTGTACTCATCACAGCTCTGGACGTGCACCCTCTGTACTCATCACAGGTCTGGACGTGCACCCTCTGGACTCATCACAGCTGGGACTTGCACCCTCTGTACTCATCACAGCAGGGTCCTGCACCCTCTGTACTCATCACAGCTCTGGACGTGCACCCTCTGTACTCATCACAGCTGGGACTTGCACCCTCTGTACTCATCACAGCACTGGACTTGCACCCTCTGTACTCATCACAGCTGGGTCCTGCACCCTCTGAACTCATCACAGCTGGGTCCTGCACCCTCTGTACTCATCACAGCTCTGGACTTGCGCCCTCTGTACTCATCACAGCTCTGGACGTGCACCCTCTGGACTCATCACAGCTGGGACTTGCACCCTCTGTACTCATCACAGCTCTGGACTTGCACCCTCTGTACTCATCACAGCTGGGTCCTGCACCCTCTGTACTCATCACAGCTCTGGACTTGCGCCCTCTGTACTCATCACAGCTCTGGACTTGCGCCCTCTGTACTCATCACAGCTCTGGACGTGCACCCTCTGGACTCATCACAGCTGGGACTTGCACCCTCTGGACTCATCACAGCTGGGTCCTGCACCCTCTATACTCATCATAGCTGGGGACCTGCACCCTCTGGACTCATCACAGCTCTGGACGTGCACCCTCTGTACTCATCACAGCTCTGGACTTGCACCCTCTGTACTCATCACAGCTCTGGACTTGCACCCTCTGTACTCATCACAGCTCAGGACTTGCACCCTCTGTACTCATCACAGCTCTGGACTTGCAACCTCTGTACTCATCACAGCTCTGGACTTGCAACCTCTGTACTCATCACAGCTCTGGACTTGCACCCTCTGTACTCATCACAGCTCTGGACTTGCACCCTCTGTACTCATCACAGCTCTGGACTTGCACCCTCTGTACTCATCACAGCTCTGGACTTGCACCCTCTGTACTCATCACAGCTCTGGACTTGCACCCTCTGTACTCATCACAGCTCTGGACCTGCACCCTCTGTACTCATCACAGCTCTGGACTTGCACCCTCAGTACTCATCACAGCTCTGGACGTGCACCCTCAGTACTCATCACAGCTGGGACTTGCACCCTCTGTACTCATCACAGCTCTGGACGTGCACCCTCTGTACTCATCACAGCTGGGTCCTGCACCCTCTGTACTCATCACAGCTCTGGACTTGCACCCTCTGTACTCATCACAGCTCTGGACTTGCACCCTCTGTACTCATCACAGCTCTGGACTTGCACCCTCTGTACTCATCACAGCTCTGGACTTGCACCCTCTGTACTCATCACAGCTCTGGACTTGCACCCTCTGTACTCATCACAGCTCTGGACTTGCACCCTCTGTACTCATCACAGCTCTGGACTTGCACCCTCTGTACTCATCACAGCTCTGGACCTGCACCCTCTGTACTCATCACAGCTCTGGACCTGCACCCTCTGTACTCATCACAGCTCTGGACCTGCACCCTCTGTACTCATCACACCTCTGGACTTGCACCCTCTGTACTCATCACAGCTCTGGACGTGCACCCTCAGTACTCATCACAACTGGGACTTGCACCCTCTGTACTCATCACAGCTCTGGACGTGCACCCTCTGTACTCATCACAGCTGGGTCCTGCACCCTCTGTACTCATCACAGCTCTGGACTTGCACCCTCTGTACTCATCACAGCTCTGGACGTGCACCCCTGTACTCATCACAGCTCTGGACTTGCACCCTCTGTACTCATCACAGCTCTGGACGTGCACCCTCAGTACTCATCACAGCTGGGACTTGCACCCTCAGTACTCATCACAGCTCTGGACGTGCACCCTCTGTACTCATCACAGCTCTGGACGTGCACCCTCTGTACTCATCACAGCTCTGGACGTGCACCCTCTGTACTCATCACAGCTGGGTCCTGCACCCTCTGTACTCATCACAGCTCTGGACTTGCACCCTCTGTACTCATCACAGCTCTGGACTTGCACCCTCTGTACTCATCACACCTCTGGACGTGCACCCCTGTACTCATCACAGCTCTGGACTTGCACCCTCTGTACTCATCACAGCTCTGGACTTGCACCCTCTGTACTCATCACAGCTCTGGACGTGCACCCTCAGTACTCATCACAGCTGGGACTTGCACCCTCTGTACTCATCACAGCTCTGGACTTGCACCCTCTGTACTCATCACAGCTGGGTCCTGCACCCTCTGTACTCATCACAGCTCTGGACTTGCACCCTCTGTACTCATCACAGCTCTGGACGTGCACCCTCTGTACTCATCACAGCTGGGACGTGCACCCTCTGTACTCATCACAGCTGGGTCCTGCACCCTCTGTACTCATCACAGCTGTGGAGTTACACCCTCTGTACTCATCACAGCTGGGACTTGCACCCTCTGTACTCATCACAGCTCTGGACTTGCACCCTCTGTCCTCATCACAGCTGGGTCCTGCACCCTCTGTACTCATCACAGCTCTGGACTTGCACCCTCTGTACTCATCACAGCTCTGGACTTGCACCCTCTGTACTCATCACAGCTGGGTCCTGCACCCTCTGTACTCATCACAGCTGGGTCCTGCACCCTCTGTACTCATCACAGCTCAGGACTTGCACCCTCTGTACTCATCACAGCTCTGGACGTGCACCCTCTGTACTCATCACAGCTGGGACTTGCACCCTCTGTACTCATCACAGCTCTGGACTTGCACCCTCTGTACTCATCACAGCTGGGTCCTGCACCCTCTGTACTCATCACAGCTCTGGACTTGCACCCTCTGTACTCATCACAGCTGGGTCCTGCACCCTCTGTACTCATCACAGCTCTGGACTTGCACCCTCTGTACTCATCACATCACAGCTGGGTCCTGCACCCTCTGTACTCATCACAGCTGGGTCCTGCACCCTCTGTACTCATCACACCTCTGGACTTGCACCCTCAGTACTCATCACAGCTCTGGACGTGCGCCCTCTGTACTCATCACAGCTCTGGACGTGCACCCTCTGTACTCATCACAGCTGGGACTTGCACCCTCTGTACTCATCACAGCTCTGGACTTGCACCCTCTGTACTCATCACAGCTCTGGACTTGCACCCTCTGTACTCATCACAGCTCTGGACTTGCACCCTCTGTACTCATCACAGCTCTGGACTTGCACCCTCTGTACTCATCACAGCTCTGGACTTGCACCCTCTGTACTCATCACAGCTCTGGACTTGCACCCTCTGTACTCATCACAGCTCTGGACTTGCACCCTCTGTACTCATCACAGCTCTGGACTTGCACCCTCTGTACTCATCACAGCTCTGGACTTGCACCCTCTGTACTCATCACAGCTCTGGACTTGCACCCTCTGTACTCATCACAGCTCTGGACTTGCACCCTCTGTACTCATCACAGCTCTGGACTTGCACCCTCTGTACTCCTCACAGCTCTGGACTTGCACCCTCTGTACTCCTCACAGCTCTGGACTTGCACCCTCGGTACTCCTCACAGCTCTGGACTTGCACCCTCGGTACTCCTCACAGCTCTGGACTTGCACCCTCTGTACTCATCACAGCTCTGGACTTGCACCCTCGGTACTCATCACAGCTCTGGACTTGCACCCTCGGTACTCATCACAGCTCTGGACTTGCACCCTCGGTACTCATCACAGCTCTGGACTTGCACCCTCTGTACTCATCACAGCTCTGGACTTGCACCCTCTGTACTCATCACAGCTCTGGACGTGCATCCTCTGTACTCATCACAGCTCTGGACGTGCACCCTCAGTACTCATCACAGCTGGGATTTGCACCCTCTGTACTCATCACAGCTCTGGACTTGCACCCTCTGTACTCATCACAGCTGGGACTTGCACCCTCTGTACTCATCACAGCTCTGGACTTGCACCCTCGGTACTCATCACAGCTTTGGACTTGCACCCTCAGTACTCATCACAGCTCTGGACTTGCACCCTCTGTACTCATCACAGCTCTGGACGTGCACCCTCTGTACTCATCACAGCTCTGGACGTGCACCCTCTGTACTCATCACAGCTCTGGATGTGCACCCTCTGTACTCATCACAGCTCTGGACGTGCACCCTCTGTACTCATCACAGCTCTGGACTTGCACCCTCTGTACTCATCACAGCTCTGGACTTGCACCCTCTGTACTCATCACAGCTCTGGACTTGCACCCTCAGTACTCATCACAGCTCTGGACTTGCACCCTCTGTACTCATCACAGCTCTGGACTTGCACCCTCTGTACTCATCACAGCTCTGGACTTGCACCCTCTGTACTCATCACAGTTGGGACTTGCACCCTCTGTACTCATCACACCTCTGGACTTCCACCATCTGTACTCATCACAGCTGGGGACTTGCACCCTCTGGACTCATCACAGCTCTGGACTTCCGCCCTCTGTACTCATCACAGCTGGGTCCTGCACCCTCTGTACTCATCACAGCTCTGGACGTGCATCCTCTGTACTCATCACAGCTCTGGACGTGCACCCTCTGTACTCATCACAGCTCTGGACTTGCACCCTCTGTACTCATCACAGCTCTGGACTTGCACCCTCTGTACTCATCACAGCTCTGGACGTGCACCCTCTGTACTCATCACAGTTGGGACTTGCACCCTCTGTACTCATCACAGCTCTGGACTTGCACCCTCTGTACTCATCACAGCTCTGGACGTGCACCCTCTGGACTCCTCACAGCTCTGGACTTGCACCCTCTGTACTCATCACAGCTGGGTCCTGCACCCTCTGTACTCATCACACCTCTGGACTTGCACCCTCAGTACTCATCACAGCTCTGGACGTGCGCCCTCTGTACTCATCACAGCTCTGGACGTGCACCCTCTGGACTCATCACAGCTGGGACTTGCACCCTCTGTACTCATCACAGCTGGGTCCTGCACCCTCTGTACTCATCACAGCTCTGGACGTGCACCCTCTGTACTCATCACAGCTCTGGACGTGCACCCTCTGGACTCATCACAGCTGGGTCCTGCACCCTCTGTACTCATCACAGCTCTGGACGTGCACCCTCTGTACTCATCACAGCTCTGGACGTGCACCCTCTGTACTCATCACAGCTCTGGACGTGCGCCCTCTGTACTCATCACAGCTCTGGACTTGCGCCCTCTGTACTCATCACAGCTCTGGACGTGCACCCTCTGGACTCATCACAGCTGGGACTTGCACCCTCTGTACTCATCACAGCTGGGTCCTGCACCCTCTGTACTCATCACAGCTGGGGACCTGCACCCTCTGTAATCATCACAGCTGGGGACCTGCACCCTCTGTACTCATCACAGCTCTGGACCTGCACCCTCTGTACTCATCACAGCTCTGGACTTGCACCCTCTGTACTCATCACAGATGAGTCCTGCACCCTCTGTACTCATCACAGCTGAGTCCTGCACCCTCTGTACTCATCACAGCTCTGGACTTGCGCCCTCTGTACTCATCACAGCTCTGGACTTGCGCCCTCTGTACTCATCACAGCTCTGGACTTGCGCCCTCTGTACTCATCACAGCTCTGGACTTGCGCCCTCTGTACTCATCACAGCTCTGGACTTCCACCCTCTGTACTCATCACAGCTGGGACTTGCACCCTCTGTACTCATCACAGCTCTGGACTTGCACCCTCTGTACTCATCACAGCTCTGGACTTGCACCCTCTGTACTCATCACAGCTCTGGACTTGCACCCTCTGTACTCATCACAGCTCTGGACTTGCACCCTCTGGACTCATCACAGCTGGGGACTTGCACCCTCTGGACTCATCACAGCTGGGGACTTGCACCCTCTGGACTCATCACAGCTGAGTCCTGCACCCTCTGTACTCATCACAGCTGAGTCCTGCACCCTCTGGACTCATCACAGCTGAGTCCTGCACCCTCTGGACTCATCACAGCTGAGTCCTGCACCCTCTGGACTCATCACAGCTGAGTCCTGCACCCTCTGGACTCATCACAGCTCTGGACTTGCACCCTCTGTACTCATCACAGCTGGGGACTTGCACCCTCTGGACTCATCACAGCTCTGGACTTGCACCCTCTGTACTCATCACAGCTCTGGACTTGCACCCTCTGTACTCATCACAGCTCTGGACTTGCACCCTCTGTACTCATCACAGCTCTGGACCTGCACCCTCTGTACTCATCACACCTCTGGACTTGCACCCTCTGTACTCATCACAGCTCTGGACGTGCACCCTCAGTACTCATCACAACTGGGACTTGCACCCTCTGTACTCATCACAGCTCTGGACGTGCACCCTCTGTACTCATCACAGCTGGGTCCTGCACCCTCTGTACTCATCACAGCTCTGGACTTGCACCCTCTGTACTCATCACAGCTCTGGACGTGCACCCCTGTACTCATCACAGCTCTGGACTTGCACCCTCTGTACTCATCACAGCTCTGGACGTGCACCCTCAGTACTCATCACAGCTGGGACTTGCACCCTCAGTACTCATCACAGCTCTGGACGTGCACCCTCTGTACTCATCACAGCTCTGGACGTGCACCCTCTGTACTCATCACAGCTCTGGACGTGCACCCTCTGTACTCATCACAGCTGGGTCCTGCACCCTCTGTACTCATCACAGCTCTGGACTTGCACCCTCTGTACTCATCACAGCTCTGGACTTGCACCCTCTGTACTCATCACACCTCTGGACGTGCACCCCTGTACTCATCACAGCTCTGGACTTGCACCCTCTGTACTCATCACAGCTCTGGACTTGCACCCTCTGTACTCATCACAGCTCTGGACGTGCACCCTCAGTACTCATCACAGCTGGGACTTGCACCCTCTGTACTCATCACAGCTCTGGACTTGCACCCTCTGTACTCATCACAGCTGGGTCCTGCACCCTCTGTACTCATCACAGCTCTGGACTTGCACCCTCTGTACTCATCACAGCTCTGGACGTGCACCCTCTGTACTCATCACAGCTGGGACGTGCACCCTCTGTACTCATCACAGCTGGGTCCTGCACCCTCTGTACTCATCACAGCTGTGGAGTTACACCCTCTGTACTCATCACAGCTGGGACTTGCACCCTCTGTACTCATCACAGCTCTGGACTTGCACCCTCTGTCCTCATCACAGCTGGGTCCTGCACCCTCTGTACTCATCACAGCTCTGGACTTGCACCCTCTGTACTCATCACAGCTCTGGACTTGCACCCTCTGTACTCATCACAGCTGGGTCCTGCACCCTCTGTACTCATCACAGCTGGGTCCTGCACCCTCTGTACTCATCACAGCTCAGGACTTGCACCCTCTGTACTCATCACAGCTCTGGACGTGCACCCTCTGTACTCATCACAGCTGGGACTTGCACCCTCTGTACTCATCACAGCTCTGGACTTGCACCCTCTGTACTCATCACAGCTGGGTCCTGCACCCTCTGTACTCATCACAGCTCTGGACTTGCACCCTCTGTACTCATCACAGCTGGGTCCTGCACCCTCTGTACTCATCACAGCTCTGGACTTGCACCCTCTGTACTCATCACATCACAGCTGGGTCCTGCACCCTCTGTACTCATCACAGCTGGGTCCTGCACCCTCTGTACTCATCACACCTCTGGACTTGCACCCTCAGTACTCATCACAGCTCTGGACGTGCGCCCTCTGTACTCATCACAGCTCTGGACGTGCACCCTCTGTACTCATCACAGCTGGGACTTGCACCCTCTGTACTCATCACAGCTCTGGACTTGCACCCTCTGTACTCATCACAGCTCTGGACTTGCACCCTCTGTACTCATCACAGCTCTGGACTTGCACCCTCTGTACTCATCACAGCTCTGGACTTGCACCCTCTGTACTCATCACAGCTCTGGACTTGCACCCTCTGTACTCATCACAGCTCTGGACTTGCACCCTCTGTACTCATCACAGCTCTGGACTTGCACCCTCTGTACTCATCACAGCTCTGGACTTGCACCCTCTGTACTCATCACAGCTCTGGACTTGCACCCTCTGTACTCATCACAGCTCTGGACTTGCACCCTCTGTACTCATCACAGCTCTGGACTTGCACCCTCTGTACTCATCACAGCTCTGGACTTGCACCCTCTGTACTCATCACAGCTCTGGACTTGCACCCTCTGTACTCCTCACAGCTCTGGACTTGCACCCTCTGTACTCCTCACAGCTCTGGACTTGCACCCTCGGTACTCCTCACAGCTCTGGACTTGCACCCTCGGTACTCCTCACAGCTCTGGACTTGCACCCTCTGTACTCATCACAGCTCTGGACTTGCACCCTCGGTACTCATCACAGCTCTGGACTTGCACCCTCGGTACTCATCACAGCTCTGGACTTGCACCCTCTGTACTCATCACAGCTCTGGACTTGCACCCTCTGTACTCATCACAGCTCTGGACTTGCACCCTCTGTACTCATCACAGCTCTGGACGTGCATCCTCTGTACTCATCACAGCTCTGGACGTGCACCCTCAGTACTCATCACAGCTGGGATTTGCACCCTCTGTACTCATCACAGCTCTGGACTTGCACCCTCTGTACTCATCACAGCTGGGACTTGCACCCTCTGTACTCATCACAGCTCTGGACTTGCACCCTCGGTACTCATCACAGCTTTGGACTTGCACACTCAGTACTCATCACAGCTCTGGACTTGCACCCTCTGTACTCATCACAGCTCTGGACGTGCACCCTCTGTACTCATCACAGCTCTGGACGTGCACCCTCTGTACTCATCACAGCTCTGGATGTGCACCCTCTGTACTCATCACAGCTCTGGACGTGCACCCTCTGTACTCATCACAGCTCTGGACTTGCACCCTCTGTACTCATCACAGCTCTGGACTTGCACCCTCTGTACTCATCACAGCTCTGGACTTGCACCCTCAGTACCCATCACAGCTCTGGACTTGCACCCTCTGTACTCATCACAGCTCTGGACTTGCACCCTCTGTACTCATCACAGCTCTGGACTTGCACCCTCTGTACTCATCACAGTTGGGACTTGCACCCTCTGTACTCATCACACCTCTGGACTTCCACCATCTGTACTCATCACAGCTGGGGACTTGCACCCTCTGGACTCATCACAGCTCTGGACTTCCGCCCTCTGTACTCATCACAGCTGGGTCCTGCACCGTCTGTACTCATCACAGCTCTGGACGTGCATCCTCTGTACTCATCACAGCTCTGGACGTGCACCCTCTGTACTCATCACAGCTCTGGACTTGCACCCTCTGTACTCATCACAGCTCTGGACTTGCACCCTCTGTACTCATCACAGCTCTGGACGTGCACCCTCTGTACTCATCACAGTTGGGACTTGCACCCTCTGTACTCATCACAGCTCTGGACTTGCACCCTCTGTACTCATCACAGCTCTGGACGTGCACCCTCTGGACTCCTCACAGCTCTGGACTTGCACCCTCTGTACTCATCACAGCTGGGTCCTGCACCCTCTGTACTCATCACACCTCTGGACTTGCACCCTCAGTACTCATCACAGCTCTGGACGTGCGCCCTCTGTACTCATCACAGCTCTGGACGTGCACCCTCTGGACTCATCACAGCTGGGACTTGCACCCTCTGGACTCATCACAGCTGGGTCGTGCACCCTCTGTACTCATCACAGCTCTGGACGTGCACCCTCTGTACTCATCACAGCTCTGGACGTGCACCCTCTGGACTCATCACAGCTGGGTCCTGCACCCTCTGTACTCATCACAGCTCTGGACGTGCACCCTCTGTACTCATCACAGCTCTGGACGTGCACCCTCTGTACTCATCACAGCTCTGGACGTGCGCCCTCTGTACTCATCACAGCTCTGGACTTGCGCCCTCTGTACTCATCACAGCTCTGGACGTGCACCCTCTGGACTCATCACAGCTGGGACTTGCACCCTCTGTACTCATCACAGCTGGGTCCTGCACCCTCTGTACTCATCACAGCTGGGGACCTGCACCCTCTGTAATCATCACAGCTGGGGACCTGCACCCTCTGTACTCATCACAGCTCTGGACCTGCACCCTCTGTACTCATCACAGCTCTGGACTTGCACCCTCTGTACTCATCACAGATGAGTCCTGCACCCTCTGTACTCATCACAGCTGAGTCCTGCACCCTCTGTACTCATCACAGCTCTGGACTTGCGCCCTCTGTACTCATCACAGCTCTGGACTTGCGCCCTCTGTACTCATCACAGCTCTGGACTTGCGCCCTCTGTACTCATCACAGCTCTGGACTTCCACCCTCTGTACTCATCACAGCTGGGACTTGCACCCTCTGTACTCATCACAGCTCTGGACTTGCACCCTCTGTACTCATCACAGCTCTGGACTTGCACCCTCTGTACTCATCACAGCTCTGGACTTGCACCCTCTGTACTCATCACAGCTCTGGACTTGCACCCTCTGGACTCATCACAGCTGGGGACTTGCACCCTCTGGACTCATCACAGCTGAGTCCTGCACCCTCTGTACTCATCACAGCTGAGTCCTGCACCCTCTGGACTCATCACAGCTGAGTCCTGCACCCTCTGGACTCATCACAGCTGAGTCCTGCACCCTCTGGACTCATCACAGCTGAGTCCTGCACCCTCTGGACTCATCACAGCTCTGGACTTGCACCCTCTGTACTCATCACAGCTGGGGACTTGCACCCTCTGGACTCATCACAGCTCTGGACTTGCACCCTCTGTACTCATCACAGCTCTGGACTTGCACCCTCTGTACTCATCACAGCTCTGGACTTGCACCCTCTGTACTCATCACAGCTCTGGACTTGCACCCTCTGTACTCATCACAGCTCGGGACTTGCACCCTCTGTACTCATCACAGCTCTGGACTTGCACCCTCTGTACTCATCACAGCTGGGGACTTGCACCCTCTGGACTCATCACAGCTGGGACTTGCACCCTCTGTACTCATCACAGCGGAGTCCTGCACCCTCTGTACTCATCACAGCTGAGTCCTGCACCCTCTGTACTCATCACAGCTCTGAACTTGCGCCCTCTGTACTCATCACAGCTCTGGACTTGCGCCCTCTGTACTCATCACAGCTGGGACTTGCACCCTCTGTACTCATCACAGCTCTGGACTTGCACCCTCTGTACTCATCACAGCTCTGGACTTGCGCCCTCTGTACTCATCACAGCTCTGGACTTCCACCCTCTGTACTCATCACAGCTGGGACTTGCACCCCTGTACTCATCACAGCTCTGGACTTGCACCCTCTGTACTCATCACAGCTCTGGACTTGCACCCTCTGTACTCTTCACAGCTCTGGACTTGCACCCTCTGTACTCCTCACAGCTCGGTGCCTGCACCCCTGTACTCATAACAGCTCTGGACTTGCACCCTCTGTACTCATCACAGCTCTGGACTTGCACCCTCTGTACTCATCACAGCTCTGGACTTGCACCCTCTGTACTCATCACAGCTCTGGACTTGCACCCTCTGTACTCATCACAGCTGGGTCCTGCACCCTCTGTACTCATCACAGCTCTGGACTTGCACCCTCTGTACTCATCACAGCTCTGGACATGCACCCTCTGTACTCATCACAGCTCTGGACTTGCACCCTCTGTACTCATCACAGCTCTGGACTTGCACCCTCTGTACTCATCACAGCTCTGGACTTGCACCCTCTGTACTCATCACAGCTCTGGACTTGCACCCTCTGTACTCATCACAGCTCTGGACTTACACCCTCTGTACTCATCACAGCTCTGGACGTGCACCCTCTGTACTCATCACAGCTCTGGAGTTACACCCTCTGTACTCATCACAGCTCTGGACGTGCACCCTCTGTACTCATCACAGTTCTGGACGTGCACCCTCTGTACTCATCACAGCTCTGGACGTGCACCCTCTGTACTCATCACAGCTGGGTCCTGCACCCTCTGTACTCATCACAGCTCTGGACTTGCACCCTCTGTACTCATCACACCTCTGGACGTGCACCCCTGTACTCATCACAGCTCTGGACTTGCACCCTCTGTACTCATCACAGCTCTGGACGTGTACCCTCAGTACTCATCACAGCTGGGTCCTGCACCCTCTGTACTCATCACAGCTCTGGACTTGCACCCTCTGTACTCATCACAGCTGGGTCCTGCACCCTCTGTACTCATCACAGCTGTGGAGTTACACCCTCTGTACTCATCACAGCTGGGACTTGCACCCTCTGTACTCATCACAGCTCTGGACGTGCACCCTCTGTACTCATCACAGCTCTGGACGTGCACCCTCTGTACTCATCACAGCTCTGGACGTGCACCCTCTGTACTCATCACAGCTGGGTCCTGCACCCTCTGTACTCATCACAGCTCTGGACTTGCACCCTCTGTACTCATCACACCTCTGGACGTGCACCCTCTGTACTCATCACAGCTCTGGACTTGCACCCTCTGTACTCATCCCAGCTGGGTCCTGCACCCTCTGTACTCATCACAGCTCTGGACTTGCACCCTCTGTACTCATCACAGCTCTGGACGTGCACCCTCTGTACTCATCACAGCTGGGACTTGCACCCTCTGTACTCACCACAGCTCTGGACTTGCACCCTCTGTACTCATCACAGCTGGGACTTGCACCCTCTGTACTCATCACAGCTGTGGACTTGCACCGTCTGTACTCATCACAGCTCGGTACCTGCACCCTCTGTACTCATCACAGCTCTGGACCTGCACCCTCGGTACTTATCACAGCTGGGACTTGCACCCTCTGTACTCATCACAGCTCTGGACTTGCACCCTCTGTACTCATCACAGCTCTGGACGTGCACCCTCTGTACTCATCACAGCTCTGGACGTGCACCCTCTGTACTCATCACAGCTCTGGACGTGCACCCTCTGTACTCATCACAGCTCTGGACGTGCACCCTCTGTACTCATCACAGCTGGGTCCTGCACCCCTGTACTCATCACAGCTCTGGACTTGCACCCTCTGTACTCATCACAGCTCTGGACGTGCACCCTCTGTACTCATCACAGCTCTGGACTTGCACCCTCTGTACTCATCACAGCTGGGACTTGCACCCTCTGTACTCATCACAGCTGGGTCCTGCACCCTCTGTACTCATCACAGCTCTGGACGTGCGCCCTCTGTACTCATCACAGCTCTGGACTTGCACCCTCTGTACTCATCACAGCTGGGACTTGCACCCTCTGTACTCATCACAGCTCGGTGCCTGCACCCTCTGTACTCATCACAGCTGGGACTTGCACCCTCTGTACTCATCACAGCTCGGTGCCTGCATCCTCTGTACTCATCACAGCTCGGTGCCTGCACCCTCTGTACTCATCACAGCTCTGGACGTGCACCCTCTGTACTCATCACAGCTCTGGACGTGCACCCTCTGTACTCATCACAGCTCTGGACGTGCACCCTCTGGACTCATCACAGCTCGGTGCCTGCACCCTCTGTACTCATCACAGCTCTGGACGTGCACCCTCTGTACTCATCACAGCTCTGGACTTGCACCCTCTGTACTCATCACAGCTCTGGACGTGCACCCTCTGTACTCATCACAGCTCTGGACTTGCACCCTCTGTACTCATCACAGCTCTGGACGTGCACCCTCTGTACTCGTCACAGCTCTGGACGTGCACCCTCTGGACTCATCACAGCTCTGGACTTGCACCCTCTGTACTCATCACAGCTCTGGACTTGCACCCTCTGTACTCATCACAGCTCTGGACTTGCACCCTCTGTACTCATCACAGCTCTGGACTTACACCCTCTGTACTCATCACAGCTCTGGATGTGCACCCTCTGTACTCATCACAGCTCTGGACGTGCACCCTCTGTACTCATCACAGCTCTGGACGTGCACCCTCTGTACTCATCACAGCTGGGACTTGCACCCCTGTACTCATCACAGCTCTGGACGTGCACCCTCTGTACTCATCACAGCTGGGACTTGCACCCTCTGTACTCATCACAGCTCTGGACGTGCACCCTCTGTACTCATCACAGCTCTGGACTTGCACCCTCTGTACTCATCACAGCTCTGGACTTACACCCTCTGTACTCATCACAGCTCTGGACGTGCACCCTCTGTACTCATCACAGCTCTGGACGTGCACCCTCTGTACTCATCACAGCTCTGGACGTGCACCCTCTGTACTCATCACAGCTGGGACTTGCACCCCTGTACTCATCACAGCTCTGGACGTGCACCCTCTGTACTCATCACAGCTGGGACTTGCACCCCTGTACTCATCACAGCTCTGGACGTGCACCCTCTGTACTCATCACAGCTGGGACTTGCACCCCTGTACTCATCACAGCTCTGGACTTCCGCCCTCTGTACTCATCACAGCTGGGACTTGCACCCTCTGTACTCATCACAGCTCTGGACTTGCACCCTCTGTACTCATCACAGCTCTGGACTTGCACCCTCTGTACTCATCACAGCTCTGGACTTGCACCCTCTGTACTCATCACAGCTCTGGACTTGCACCCTCTGTACTCATCACAGCTCTGGACTTGCACCCTCTGTACTCATCACAGCTCTGGACTTGCACCCTCTGGACTCATCACAGCTGGGGACTTGCACCCTCTGGACTCATCACAGCTGAGTCCTGCACCCTCTGTACTCATCACAGCTGAGTCCTGCACCCTCTGGACTCATCACAGCTGAGTCCTGCACCCTCTGGACTCATCACAGCTGAGTCCTGCACCCTCTGGACTCATCACAGCTGAGTCCTGCACCCTCTGGACTCATCACAGCTCTGGACTTGCACCCTCTGTACTCATCACAGCTCTGGACTTGCACCCTCTGTACTCATCACAGCTGGGGACTTGCACCCTCTGGACTCATCACAGCTCTGGACTTGCACCCTCTGTACTCATCACAGCTCTGGACTTGCACCCTCTGTACTCATCACAGCTCTGGACTTGCACCCTCTGTACTCATCACAGCTCTGGACTTGCACCCTCTGTACTCATCACAGCTCGGGACTTGCACCCTCTGTACTCATCACAGCTCTGGACTTGCACCCTCTGTACTCATCACAGCTGGGGACTTGCACCCTCTGGACTCATCACAGCTGGGACTTGCACCCTCTGTACTCATCACAGCGGAGTCCTGCACCCTCTGTACTCATCACAGCTGAGTCCTGCACCCTCTGTACTCATCACAGCTCTGAACTTGCGCCCTCTGTACTCATCACAGCTCTGGACTTGCGCCCTCTGTACTCATCACAGCTGGGACTTGCACCCTCTGTACTCATCACAGCTCTGGACTTGCACCCTCTGTACTCATCACAGCTCTGGACTTGGGCCCTCTGTACTCATCACAGCTCTGGACTTCCACCCTCTGTACTCATCACAGCTGGGACTTGCACCCCTGTACTCATCACAGCTCTGGACTTGCACCCTCTGTACTCATCACAGCTCTGGACTTGCACCCTCTGTACTCTTCACAGCTCTGGACTTGCACCCTCTGTACTCCTCACAGCTCGGTGCCTGCACCCCTGTACTCATAACAGCTCTGGACTTGCACCCTCTGTACTCATCACAGCTGGGTCCTGCACCCTCTGTACTCATCACAGCTCTGGACTTGCACCCTCTGTACTCATCACAGCTCTGGACTTGCACCCTCTGTACTCATCACAGCTCTGGACTTGCACCCTCTGTACTCATCACAGCTCTGGACTTGCACCCTCTGTACTCATCACAGCTCTGGACTTGCACCCTCTGTACTCATCACAGCTGGGTCCTGCACCCTCTGTACTCATCACAGCTCTGGACTTGCACCCTCTGTACTCATCACAGCTGGGTCCTGCACCCTCTGTACTCATCACAGCTCTGGACTTGCACCCTCTGTACTCATCACAGCTCTGGACTTGCACCCTCTGTACTCATCACAGCTCTGGACTTGCACCCTCTGTACTCATCACAGCTCTGGACTTGCACCCTCTGTACTCATCACAGCTCTGGACTTGCACCCTCTGTACTCATCACAGCTCTGGACTTGCACCCTCTGTACTCATCACAGCTCTGGACTTACACCCTCTGTACTCATCACAGCTCTGGACGTGCACCCTCTGTACTCATCACAGCTCTGGAGTTACACCCTCTGTACTCATCACAGCTCTGGACGTGCACCCTCTGTACTCATCACAGTTCTGGACGTGCACCCTCTGTACTCATCACAGCTCTGGACGTGCACCCTCTGTACTCATCACAGCTGGGTCCTGCACCCTCTGTACTCATCACAGCTCTGGACTTGCACCCTCTGTACTCATCACACCTCTGGACGTGCACCCCTGTACTCATCACAGCTCTGGACTTGCACCCTCTGTACTCATCACAGCTCTGGACGTGTACCCTCAGTACTCATCACAGCTGGGTCCTGCACCCTCTGTACTCATCACAGCTCTGGACTTGCACCCTCTGTACTCATCACAGCTGGGTCCTGCACCCTCTGTACTCATCACAGCTGTGGAGTTACACCCTCTGTACTCATCACAGCTGGGACTTGCACCCTCTGTACTCATCACAGCTCTGGACGTGCACCCTCTGTACTCATCACAGCTCTGGACGTGCACCCTCTGTACTCATCACAGCTCTGGACGTGCACCCTCTGTACTCATCACAGCTGGGTCCTGCACCCTCTGTACTCATCACAGCTCTGGACTTGCACCCTCTGCACTCATCACACCTCTGGACGTGCACCCTCTGTACTCATCACAGCTCTGGACTTGCACCCTCTGTACTCATCCCAGCTGGGTCCTGCACCCTCTGTACTCATCACAGCTCTGGACTTGCACCCTCTGTACTCATCACAGCTCTGGACGTGCACCCTCTGTACTCATCACAGCTGGGACTTGCACCCTCTGTACTCATCACAGCTGGGACTTGCACCCTCTGTACTCATCACAGCTCTGGACTTGCACCCTCTGTACTCATCACAGCTGGGACTTGCACCCTCTGTACTCATCACAGCTGTGGACTTGCACCGTCTGTACTCATCACAGCTCGGTACCTGCACCCTCTGTACTCATCACAGCTCTGGACCTGCACCCTCGGTACTTATCACAGCTGGGACTTGCACCCTCTGTACTCATCACAGCTCTGGACTTGCACCCTCTGTACTCATCACAGCTCTGGACGTGCACCCTCTGTACTCATCACAGCTCTGGACGTGCACCCTCTGTACTCATCACAGCTCTGGACGTGCACCCTCTGTACTCATCACAGCTCTGGACGTGCACCCTCTGTACTCATCACAGCTGGGTCCTGCACCCCTGTACTCATCACAGCTCTGGACTTGCACCCTCTGTACTCATCACAGCTCTGGACGTGCACCCTCTGTACTCATCACAGCTCTGGACTTGCACCCTCTGTACTCATCACAGCTGGGTCCTGCACCCTCTGTACTCATCACAGCTCTGGACGTGCGCCCTCTGTACTCATCACAGCTCTGGACGTGCGCCCTCTGTACTCATCACAGCTCTGGACTTGCACCCTCTGTACTCATCACAGCTGGGACTTGCACCCTCTGTACTCATCACAGCTCGGTGCCTGCACCCTCTGTACTCATCACAGCTGGGACTTGCACCCTCTGTACTCATCACAGCTCGGTGCCTGCACCCTCTGTACTCATCACAGCTCGGTGCCTGCATCCTCTGTACTCATCACAGCTCGGTGCCTGCACCCTCTGTACTCATCACAGCTCTGGACGTGCACCCTCTGTACTCATCACAGCTCTGGACGTGCACCCTCTGTACTCATCACAGCTCTGGACGTGCACCCTCTGGACTCATCACAGCTCGGTGCCTGCACCCTCTGTACTCATCACAGCTCTGGACGTGCACCCTCTGTACTCATCACAGCTCTGGACTTGCACCCTCTGTACTCATCACAGCTCTGGACGTGCACCCTCTGTACTCATCACAGCTCTGGACTTGCACCCTCTGTACTCGTCACAGCTCTGGACGTGCACCCTCTGTACTCGTCACAGCTCTGGACGTGCACCCTCTGGACTCATCACAGCTCTGGACTTGCACCCTCTGTACTCATCACAGCTCTGGACTTGCACCCTCTGTACTCATCACAGCTCTGGACTTGCACCCTCTGTACTCATCACAGCTCTGGACTTACACCCTCTGTACTCATCACAGCTCTGGATGTGCACCCTCTGTACTCATCACAGCTCTGGACGTGCACCCTCTGTACTCATCACAGCTCTGGACGTGCACCCTCTGTACTCATCACAGCTGGGACTTGCACCCCTGTACTCATCACAGCTCTGGACGTGCACCCTCTGTACTCATCACAGCTGGGACTTGCACCCTCTGTACTCATCACAGCTCTGGATGTGCACCCTCTGTACTCATCACAGCTCTGGACTTGCACCCTCTGTACTCATCACAGCTCTGGACTTACACCCTCTGTACTCATCACAGCTCTGGACGTGCACCCTCTGTACTCATCACAGCTCTGGACGTGCACCCTCTGTACTCATCACAGCTCTGGACGTGCACCCTCTGTACTCATCACAGCTGGGACTTGCACCCCTGTACTCATCACAGCTCTGGACGTGCACCCTCTGTACTCATCACAGCTGGGACTTGCACCCCTGTACTCATCACAGCTCTGGACGTGCACCCTCTGTACTCATCACAGCTCTGGACTTGCACCCTCTGTACTCATCACAGCTCTGGACTTGCACCCTCTGTACTCATCACAGCTCTGGACTTGCACCCTCTGTACTCATCACAGCTCGGTGCCTGCACCCTCTGTACTCATCACAGCTCGGTGCCTGCACCCTCTGTACTCATCACAGCTCTGGACTTGCACCCTCTGTACTCATCACAGCTCTGGACGTGCACCCTCTGTACTCATCACAGCTCTGGACGTGCACCCTCTGTACTCATCACACCTCTGGACTTGCACCCTCTGTACTCATCACAGCTCTGGACTTACACCCTCTGTACTCATCACAGCTCTGGACGTGCACCCTCTGTACTCATCACAGCTCTGGACGTGCACCCTCTGTACTCATCACAGCTCTGGACGTGCACCCTCTGTACTCATCACAGCTCTGGACGTGCACCCTCTGTACTCATCACAGCTGGGACTTGCACCCCTGTACTCATCACAGCTCTGGACGTGCACCCTCTCTACTCATCACAGCTGGGACTTGCACCCTCTGTACTCATCACAGCTCTGGACGTGCACCCTCTGTACTCATCACAGCTCGGGACTTACACCCTCTGTACTCATCACAGCTCTGGACGTGCACCCTCTGTACTCATCACAGCTCGGGACGTGCACCCTCTGTACTCATCACAGCTCGGTGCCTGCACCCTCTGTACTCATCACAGCTCGGTGCCTGCACCCTCTGTACTCATCACAGCTCTGGACTTGCACCCTCTGTACTCATCACAGCTCTGGACGTGCACCCTCTGTACTCATCACAGCTCTGGACGTGCACCCTCTGTACTCATCACAGCTCTGGACTTGCACCCTCTGTACTCATCACAGCTCTGGACTTGCACCCTCTGTACTCATCACAGTTCTGGACTTGCACCCTCTGTACTCATCACAGCTCTGGACTTGCACCCTCTGTACTCATCACAGCTCTGGACTTGCACCCTCTGTACTCATCACAGCTCTGGACTTGCACCCTCTGTACTCATCACAGCTCTGGACGTGCACCCTCTGTACTCATCACAGCTCTGGACGTGCACCCTCTGTACTCATCACAGCTCTGGACGTGCACCCTCTGTACTCATCACAGCTCTGGACGTGCACCCTCTGTACTCATCACAGCTCGGGACGTGCACCCTCTGTACTCATCACAGCTCGGGACGTGCACCCTCTGTACTCATCACAGCTCGGTGCCTGCACCCTCTGTACTCATCACAGCTCTGGACTTGCACTCTCTGTACTCATCACAGCTGGGTCCTGCACCCTCTGTACTCATCACAGCTCTGGACTTGCACCCTCTGTACTCATCACAGCTCTGGACGTGCACCCTCTGTACTCATCACAGCTGGGACTTGCACCCTCTGTACTCATCCCAGCTGGGTCCTGCACCCTCTGTACTCATCCCAGCTCTGGACTTGCACCCTCTGTACTCATCACAGCTCTGGACGTGCACCCTCTGTACTCATCACAGCTCTGGACGTGCACCCTCTGTACTCATCACAGCTGGGACTTGCACCCTCTGTACTCATCACAGCTCTGGACTTGCACCCTCTGTACTCATCACAGCTCTGGACTTGCACCCTCTGTACTCATCACAGCTCTGGACTTGCACCCTCTGTACTCATCACAGCTCTGGACGTGCACCCTCTGTACTCATCACAGCTGGGACTTGCACCCTCTGTACTCATCACAGCTCTGGACTTGCACCCTCTGTACTCATCACAGCTGTGGACTTGCACCGTCTGTACTCATCACAGCTCGGTACCTGCACCCTCTATACTCATCACAGCTCTGGACCTGCACCCTCTATACTCATCACAGCTCTGGACCTGCACCCTCTGTACTCATCACAGCTCTGGACGTGCACCCTCTGTACTCATCACAGCTCTGGACGTGCACCCTCTGTACTCATCACAGCTCTGGACTTGCACCCTCTGTACTCATCACAGCTGGGACTTGCACCCTCTGTACTCATCACAGCTGGGTCCTGCACCCTCTGTACTCATCACAGCTCTGGACGTGCGCCCTCTGTACTTATCACAGCTCTGGACTTGCACCCTCTGTACTCATCACAGCTGGGACTTGCACCCTCTGTACTCATCACAGCTCGGTGCCTGCACCCTCTGTACTCATCACAGCTGGGACTTGCACCCTCTGTACTCATCACAGCTCGGTGCCTGCACCCTCTGTACTCATCACAGCTCGGTGCCTGCACCCTCTGTACTCATCACAGCTCTGGACGTGCACCCTCTGTACTCATCACAGCTCTGGACGTGCACCCTCTGGACTCATCACAGCTCGGTGCCTGCACCCTCTGTACTCATCACAGCTCTGGACGTGCACCCTCTGTACTCATCACAGCTCTGGACTTACACCCTCTGTACTCATCACAGCTCTGGACTTGCACCCTCTGTACTCATCACAGCTCTGGACGTGCACCCTCTGTACTCATCACAGCTCTGGACTTGCACCCTCTGTACTCATCACAGCTCTGGACTTGCACCCTCTGTACTCATCACAGCTCTGGACTTGCACCCTCTGTACTCATCACAGCTCTGGACTTGCACCCTCTGTACTCATCACAGCTCTGGACTTGCACCCTCTGTACTCATCACAGCTCTGGACTTGCACCCTCTGTACTCATCACAGCTCTGGAGTTGCACCCTCTGTACTCATCACAGCTCTGGAGTTACACCCTCTGTACTCATCACAGCTCTGGACGTGCACCCTCTGTACTCATCACAGCTCTGGACGTGCACCCTCTGTACTCATCACAGCTCTGGACGTGCACCCTCTGTACTCATCACAGCTGGGACTTGCACCCCTGTACTCATCACAGCTCTGGACGTGCACCCTCTGTACTCATCACAGCTGGGACTTGCACCCTCTGTACTCATCACAGCTCTGGACGTGCACCCTCTGTACTCATCACAGCTCTGGACTTGCACCCTCTGTACTCATCACAGCTCTGGACTTGCACCCTCTGTACTCATCACAGCTCTGGACGTGCACCCTCTGTACTCATCACAGCTCTGGACGTGCACCCTCTGTACTCATCACAGCTCTGGACGTGCACCCTCTGTACTCATCACAGCTCTGGACGTGCACCCTCTGTACTCATCACAGCTGGGACTTGCACCCCTGTACTCATCACAGCTGGGACTTGCACCCTCTGTACTCATCACAGCTCTGGACGTGCACCCTCTGTACTCATCACAGCTCTGGACGTGCACCCTCTGTACTCATCACAGCTCTGGACTTGCACCCTCTGTACTCATCACAGCTCGGTGCCTGCACCCTCTGTACTCATCACAGCTCTGGACTTGCACCCTCTGTACTCATCACAGCTCTGGACTTGCACCCTCTGTACTCATCACAGCTCTGGACTTGCACCCTCTGTACTCATCACACCTCTGGACTTGCACCCTCTGTACTCATCACAGCTCTGGACTTACACCCTCTGTACTCATCACAGCTCTGGACGTGCACCCTCTGTACTCATCACAGCTCTGGACGTGCACCCTCTGTACTCATCACAGCTCTGGACGTGCACCCTCTGTACTCATCACAGCTCTGGACGTGCACCCTCTGTACTCATCACAGCTGGGACTTGCACCCTCTGTACTCATCACAGCTCTGGACGTGCACCCTCTGTACTCATCACAGCTGGGACTTACACCCTCTGTACTCATCACAGCTCGGGACTTGCACCCTCTGTACTCATCACAGCTCGGGACCTGCACCCTCTGGACTCATCACAGCTCTGGACCTGCACCCTCTGTACTCATCACAGCTCTGGACTTGCACCCTCTGTACTCATCACAGCTCTGGACTTGCACCCTCTGTACTCATCACAGCTCTGGACTTGCACCCTCTGTACTCATCACAGCTCGGGACGTGCACCCTCTGTACTCATCACAGCTCTGGACTTGCACCCTCTGTACTCATCACAGCTCTGGACCTGCACCCTCTGTACTCATCACAGCTCTGGACCTGCACCCTCTGTACTCATCACAGCTCTGGACCTGCACCCTCTGTACTCATCACAGCTCTGGACCTGCACCCTCTGTACTCATCACAGCTCTGGACCTGCACCCTCTGTACTCATCACAGCTCGGGACGTGCACCCTCTGTACTCATCACAGCTCGGGACGTGCACCCTCTGTACTCATCACAGCTGGGTCCTGCACCCTCTGTACTCATCACAGCTGGGTCCTGCACCCTCTGTACTCATCACAGCTCTGGACCTGCACCCTCTGTACTCATCACAGCTGGGTCCTGCACCCTCTGTACTCATCACAGCTCTGGACTTGCACCCTCTGTACTCATCACAGCTCGGGACGTGCACCCTCTGTACTCATCACAGCTCTGGACGTGCACCCTCTGTACTCATCACAGCTCTGGACGTGCACCCTCTGTACTCATCACAGCTCTGGACTTGCACCCTCTGTACTCATCACAGCTCTGGACTTGCACCCTCTGTACTCATCACAGCTCTGGACCTGCACCCTCTGTACTCATCACAGCTCTGGACTTGCACCCTCTGTACTCATCACAGCTCGGGACTTGCACCCTCTGTACTCATCACAGCTCTGGACATGCACCCTCTGTACTCATCACAGCTCGGGACGTGCACCCTCTGTACTCATCACAGCTCGGTGCCTGCACCCTCTGTACTCATCACAGCTCTGGACTTGCACCCTCTGTACTCATCACAGCTCTGGACTTGCACCCTCTGTACTCATCACAGCTCTGGACTTGCACCCTCTGTACTCATCACAGCTCTGGACTTGCACCCTCTGTACTCATCACAGCTCTGGACTTGCACCCTCTGTACTCATCACAGCTCTGGACGTGCACCCTCTGTACTCATCACAGCTCGGGACGTGCGCCCTCTGGACTCATCACAGCTGGGACTTGCACCCTCTGTACTCATCACAGCTCTGGACTTGCACCCTCTGGACTCATAACAGCTGGGACTTGCACCCTCTGTACTCATCACAGCTCTGGACTTGCACCCTCTGTACTCATCACAGCTCTGGACGTGCACCCTCTGTACTCATCACAGCTCTGGACGTGCACCCTCTGTACTCATCACAGCTCGGGACGTGCACCCTCTGTACTCATCACAGCTCTGGACTTGCACCCTCTGTACTCATCACAGCTCTGGACTTGCACCCTCTGTACTCATCACAGCTCTGGACTTGCACCCTCTGTACTCATCACAGCTCTGGACTTGCACCCTCTGTACTCATCACAGCTCGGGACGTGCACCCTCTGTACTCATCACAGCTCGGGACGTGCACCCTCTGTACTCATCACAGCTCGGGACGTGCACCCTCTGTACTCATCACAGCTCGGTGCCTGCACCCTCTGTACTCATCACAGCTCTGGACTTGCACCCTCTGTACTCATCACAGCTCTGGACTTGCACCCTCTGTACTCATCACAGCTCTGGACTTGCACCCTCTGTACTCATCACAGCTCTGGACTTGCACCCTTTGTACTCATCACAGCTCTGGACTTGCACCCTCTGTACTCATCAAAGCTCTGGACTTGCACCCTCAGTACTCATCACAGCTCTGGACTTGCACCCTCTGTACTCATCACAGCTCGGGACGTGCACCCTCTGTACTCATCACAGCTCGGTGCCTGCACCCTCTGTACTCATCACAGCTCTGGACTTGCACCCTCTGTACTCATCACAGCTCTGGACTTGCACCCTCTGTACTCATCACAGCTCGGTGCCTGCACCCTCTGTACTCATCACAGCTCTGGACTTGCACCCTCTGTACTCATCACAGCTGGGGACGTGCACCCTCTGTACTCATCACAGCTCTGGACGTGCACCCTCTGTACTCATCACAGCTCTGGACGTGCACCCTCTGTACTCATCACAGCTCTGGACTTGCACCCTCAGTACTCATCAGAGCTGGGACTTGCACCCTCTGTACTCATCACAGCTCTGGACTTACACCCTCTGTACTCATCACAGCTCTGGACGTGCACCCTCTGTACTCATCACAGCTCTGGACTTGCACCCTCTGTACTCATCACAGCTCTGGACTTGCACCCTCTGTACTCATCACAGCTCTGGACTTGCACCCTCTGTACTCATCACAGCTCTGGACTTGCACCCTCTGTACTCATCACAGCTCTGGACTTGCACCCTCTGTACTCATCACAGCTCTGGACTTGCACCCTCTGTACTCATCACAGCTCTGGACTTGCACCCTCTGTACTCATCACAGCTCTGGACGTGCACCCTCTGTACTCATCACAGCTCTGGACTTGCACCCTCTGTACTCATCACAGCTCTGGACGTGCACCCTCTGTACTCATCACAGCTCTGGACGTGCACCCTCTGTACTCATCACAGCTGGGACTTGCACCCTCTGTACTCATCACAGCTCTGGACGTGCACCCTCTGTACTCATCACAGCTCTGGACTTGCACCCTCTGTACTCATCACAGCTCTGGACGTGCACCCTCTGGACTCATCACAGCTGGGACTTGCACCCTCTGTACTCATCACAGCTCTGGACTTGCGCCCTCTGTACTCATCACAGCTCTGGACGTGCGCCCTCTGGACTCATCACAGCTGGGACTTGCACCCTCTGTACTCATCACAGCTCTGGACGTGCACCCTCTGTACTCATCACAGCTGGGTCCTGCGCCCTCTGTACTCATCACAGCTCTGGACGTGCACCCTCTGTACTCATCACAGCTCTGGACGTGCACCCTCTGTACTCATCACAGCTCTGGACGTGCACCCTCTGTACTCATCACAGCTCTGGACGTGCACCCTCTGTACTCATCACAGCTCTGGACGTGCACCCTCTGTACTCATCACAGCTCTGGACTTGCACCCTCTGTACTCATCACAGCTCTGGACTTGCACCCTCTGTACTCATCACAGCTCTGGACTTGCACCCTCTGGACTCATCACAGCTCTGGACGTGCACCCTCTGGACTCATCACAGTTGGGACTTGCACCCTCTGTACTCATCACAGCTCTGGACTTGCACCCTCTGTACTCATCACAGCTCTGGACTTGCACCCTCTGTACTCATCACAGCTCTGGACTTGCACCCTCTGTACTCATCACAGCTCTGGACTTGCGCCCTCTGTACTCATCACAGCTCTGGACGTGCGCCCTCTGGACTCATCACAGCTGGGACTTGCACCCTCTGTACTCATCACAGCTCTGGACTTGCACCCTCTGTACTCATCACAGCTGGGTCCTGCACCCTCTGTACTCATCACAGCTCTGGACGTGCACCCTCTGTACTCATCACAGCTCTGGACGTGCACCCTCTGGACTCATCACAGCTCTGGACTTGCACCCTCTGTACTCATCACAGCTCTGGACGTGCACCCTCTGTACTCATCACAGCTCTGGACTTGCACCCTCTGTACTCATCACAGCTCTGGACTTGCACCCTCTGTACTCATCACAGCTCGGGACGTGCACCCTCTGGACTCATCACAGCTCTGGACTTGCACCCTCTGGACTCATCACAGCTCTGGACCTGCACCCTCTGTACTCATCACAGCTCTGGACTTGCACCCTCTGTACTCATCACAGCTCTGGACTTGCACCCTCTGTACTCATCACAGCTCTGGACTTGCACCCTCTGTACTCATCACAGCTCTGGACGTGCACCCTCTGGACTCATCACAGCTCTGGACTTGCACCCTCTGTACTCATCACAGCTGGGACTTGCACCCTCTGTACTCATCACAGCTGGGACTTGCACCCTCTGTACTCATCACAGCTCTGGACGTGCACCCTCTGTACTCATCACAGCTGGGACTTGCACCCTCTGTACTCATCACAGCTGGGACTTACACCCTCTGTACTCATCACAGCTGGGACTTGCACCCTCTGGACTCATCACAGCTCTGGACTTGCACCCTCTGTACTCTTCACAGCTCTGGACTTGCACCCTCTGTACTCCTCACAGCTCTGGACTTGCACCCTCTGTACTCATCACAGCTCTGGACGTGCACCCTCTGGACTCATCACAGCTGGGACTTGCACCCTCTGTACTCATCACAGCTCTGGACTTGCGCCCTCTGTACTCATCACAGCTCTGGACGTGCGCCCTCTGGACTCATCACAGCTGGGACTTGCACCCTCTGTACTCATCACAGCTCTGGACGTGCACCCTCTGTACTCATCACAGCTGGGTCCTGCGCCCTCTGTACTCATCACAGCTCTGGACGTGCACCCTCTGTACTCATCACAGCTCTGGACGTGCACCCTCTGTACTCATCACAGCTCTGGACGTGCACCCTCTGTACTCATCACAGCTCTGGACGTGCACCCTCTGTACTCATCACAGCTCTGGACGTGCACCCTCTGTACTCATCACAGCTCTGGACTTGCACCCTCTGTACTCATCACAGCTCTGGACTTGCACCCTCTGTACTCATCACAGCTCTGGACTTGCACCCTCTGTACTCATCACAGCTCTGGACGTGCACCCTCTGGACTCATCACAGTTGGGACTTGCACCCTCTGTACTCATCACAGCTCTGGACTTGCACCCTCTGTACTCATCACAGCTCTGGACTTGCACCCTCTGTACTCATCACAGCTCTGGACTTGCGCCCTCTGTACTCATCACAGCTCTGGACGTGCGCCCTCTGGACTCATCACAGCTGGGACTTGCACCCTCTGTACTCATCACAGCTCTGGACTTGCACCCTCTGTACTCATCACAGCTGGGTCCTGCACCCTCTGTACTCATCACAGCTCTGGACGTGCACCCTCTGTACTCATCACAGCTCTGGACGTGCACCCTCTGGACTCATCACAGCTCTGGACTTGCACCCTCTGTACTCATCACAGCTCTGGACGTGCACCCTCTGTACTCATCACAGCTCTGGACCTGCACCCTCTGGACTCATCACAGCTCTGGACTTGCACCCTCTGTACTCATCACAGCTCTGGACTTGCACCCTCTGTACTCATCACAGCTCTGGACCTGCACCCTCTGTACTCATCACAGCTCTGGACTTGCACCCTCTGTACTCATCACAGCTCTGGACTTGCACCCTCTGTACTCATCACAGCTCTGGACTTGCACCCTCTGTACTCATCACAGCTCTGGACGTGCACCCTCTGGACTCATCACAGCTCTGGACTTGCACCCTCTGTACTCATCACAGCTGGGACTTGCACCCTCTGTACTCATCACAGCTGGGACTTGCACCCTCTGTACTCATCACAGCTCTGGACGTGCACCCTCTGTACTCATCACAGCTGGGACTTGCACCCTCTGTACTCATCACAGCTCTGGACTTGCACCCTCTGTACTCATCACAGCTCGGGACGTGCACCCTCTGTACTCATCACAGCTCGGGACGTGCACCCTCTGGACTCATCACAGCTCTGGACTTGCACCCTCTGGACTCATCACAGCTCTGGACTTGCACCCTCTGTACTCATCACAGCTCTGGACCTGCACCCTCTGGACTCATCACAGCTCTGGACCTGCACCCTCTGTACTCATCACAGCTCTGGACCTGCACCCTCTGTACTCATCACACCTCTGGACTTGCACCCTCTGGACTCATCACAGCTCTGGACTTGCACCCTCTGTACTCATCACAGCTCTGGACTTGCACCCTCTGTACTCATCACAGCTCTGGACCTGCACACTCTGTACTCATCACAGCTCTGGACTTGCACCCTCTGTACTCATCACAGCTCTGGACTTGCACCCTCTGTACTCATCACAGCTCTGGACTTGCACCCTCTGTACTCATCACAGCTCTGGACGTGCACCCTCTGTACTCATCACAGCTCTGGACTTGCACCCTCTGTACTCATCACAGCTGGGACCTGCACCCTCTGTACTCATCACACCTCTGGACTTGCACCCTCTGGACTCATCACAGCTCTGGACCTGCACCCTCTGTACTCATCACAGCTCTGGACCTGCACCCTCTGTACTCATCACACCTCTGGACTTGCACCCTCTGGACTCATCACAGCTCTGGACTTGCACCCTCTGTACTCATCACAGCTCTGGACTTGCACCCTCTGTACTCATCACAGCTCTGGACCTGCACACTCTGTACTCATCACAGCTCTGGACTTGCACCCTCTGTACTCATCACAGCTCTGGACGTGCACCCTCTGTACTCATCACAGCTGGGTCCAGCACCCTCTGTACTCATCACAGCTCTGGACTTGCACCCTCTGTACTCATCACAGCTCTGGACTTGCACCCTCTGTACTCATCACAGCTGGGTCCTGCACCCTCTGTACAGCTCTGGACAGTTGGGGGTCTGCACCCCTGTACTCATCACAGCTGGGGGTCTGCACCCCTGTACTCATCACAGCTGGGTCCTGCACCCCTGTACTCATCACAGCTGGGGTCTGCACCCCTGTACTCAGGCCAGGCCCCCACTCTGCCCCCAGCCCTCGGTACTCACCGGAGCCCGGACTCGCCCCCTCCGTACTCACCATGGTTCTGGCCACGAATGACCACATCTCTCCGGCTGGCTGGGCTCCTGGGAGGAGCAAGGTCCCGCCGCGGTGTAGTGGGGGGGGAGTGTCCGGGAGCGGAGCGCCGCGGGGAGGTCACTGTGCCACGGGAGGAACAGGGTGAGGGGGGCGGAGCCAGAGAGCAGCTGAGTGGGGTAAGGGTCAGGGACTGGGGCAAGAGTCCCCCGGGAGGCGGGCTCAGCAGGGGAGGGGCCACGAGGCATAAACTTCAGAGGCGTCAGCCAATCGGCTGGCAGGGCGCGGTCAGGCGCCCTGTCTGTGCGTGGCACAGGAGCCAATCAGTGCAGATGGGGCAGAAGCACGCCTGACAAAGATAAAAGCAACCAATCAGCATAGAGAGACAGCTGACTGTCACAACACAGTCTGTCAAAGATGTGACAGACCAATGAATAAAGAGGGCGCCATGTGTGTGCGGAGACACGCACGAAGTTTTTGCTTGCCACAGGAACCAATCACTTCGGAAGGGGCAGAAACATGCTTCTCAAAGATAGAAGGACCAATCAGCATGGCGAGACAGGCTGCCTGTCAAAAACAAGAATGACCAATGAATAAAGAGGGCGGGTTCAGCATCCATGTCCGTCAAGCGAGATCCACGATCCAGAAGCGAGAGGCGGGTCGCGGTGACATGGAAATGAGCGGGAGGGGCGGAGCAACACCTGTCAAAGCCCCAATCTGTGGAAGAGAGGCGGTGGATAGAAGATGGAGAGTTAAAGTTCTTGTTCGTTTGGAAGTGTCCGGTAGCGGACACCGTCTCCCTCGGGTGCCTTCCTCCCACCTCCTTTGACGCCCCTTCACAAGCCCACCCGCGCTCCTCCTCCTATCAGCCCCCAGTTCTGTCCCCGCGAACCCAGACCCACAGGGAGACACTACACTCACTTCCGGGAGCGCCCGTGGCCTGAGCATTTATCTAGCATGATGTCGAAGTCCTTCATTTTTACCTAACGGTAACCGTTGGCAGCGTCGCGCGCCCCTCATAAACATGGCAACCTCAGTGGTAGCGGCCGCATTACCCTTACAAAGATGGCGGCAGAAAAGTCAGGCGTCTCACACAAAGATGGCCGCCACGCCCCTCACAACGATGGACGCCAAAGTACTCGCACCTCAGCCACAATAGTGGCGTAAATCGTCTGCGGCAATATAACGCTCCTTTCACAAACATGGCTGCCAAGGTACAAGGGGGCCCACGTGACAAAAGCCTACGAACGCGTATGTCTCACAAAGTGGCGTCGGTAGGGATTGAAGGTCCCAAAGCTCAACTCTTTAGCTATCAGGTGCACGTGGCCCAAACCAAGATGGCCGCCCACACCCTGACGCAGTAAGATGGAGGCTGTGCGGCCGTCAGACGCACCTGAGCAAGATGGCGGCGCGCGCGGAAGGCGAGGAGTGACGTCAGTAACCGGCGGGGCGGCGAGCTCCAGTGTATCCGGACGCGCCGGGGCGGCGCGGGGAGGGCCGAGGATGGCGGGAAGCGAGGCGCAGGCAGGTGTGAGCCGGAGGGGCGGGGAGGTTCCGCCAGGGTGCGGTGCCGGGGGTTAACTTCAGCCGGGTCCACCCCGAGCGCTCGTGTGTAGCGCCTCGACACCCGGTAGCGGGCAGTCCTCGCAGCCCCTTCCCTGGGCCGCCCACCGCCGTCCTGCGGAATGTAGAGCGCCTCTGGGGGGCCTTTCACTGACTTCATTGTGCTAGTGCTGTGGGTCACGGCCTCCGCCCCGGCCCCCCTGTCTGTCCTGAAACTGTGGCCGTGGCTGGTCCGGGACCCCCCCCCCCCCCCCCCCCCCCGGGGCTCACATGGGTCTCCATCCGAAAGGAAGTGAACGAGAGGGTGCACCCCATCTTTCACTTCTCTAAATACTCGCAGGCGCTACTATTCCCAGATGTTGCAAGTGGTGCCCTTTCACGCTTGCACCAGACCCTCTCTTGTGATACTTGCACCAGACCATCTCTTGTGATAATACTCACACACTACTATTCCCAGATGTTGCCATCTGTGCCCTCTCACGCGCTTGCACCAGACCCTCTCTTGTGATAATACCTGCAGACACTACTATTCCCAGATGTTGCCATGTGCGCCCTCTCATGCTTGCACCAGACCCTCTCTTGTGATAATACTCACACACTACTATTCCCAGATGTTGCCATGTGTGCCCTTTCACGCTTGCACCAGACCCTCTCTTGTGATAATACCTGCAGACACTACTATTCCCAGATGTTGCCATCTGTGCCCTTTCACGCTTGCACCAGACCCTCTCTTGTGATAACACTCACACACTACTATTCCCAGATGTTGCCATGTGTGCCCTTTCACACGCTTGCACCAGACCCTCTCTTGTGATAATACTCACACACTACTATTCCCAGATGTTGCCATGTGTGCCCTTTCACGCTTGCACCAGACCCTCTCTTGTGATAATACTCACACACTACTATTCCCAGATGTTGCCATCTGTGCCCTCTCACGCGCTTGCACCAGACCCTCTCTTGTGATAATACTCAGACACTGCTATTCCCAGATGTTGCCATCTGTGCCCTCTCATGCTTGCACCAGACCCTCTCTTGTGATAATACTCAGACACTGCTATTCCCAGATGTTGCCATGTGTGCCCTCTCATGCTTGCACCAGACCCTCTCTTGTGATAATACCTGCAGACACTACTATTCCCAGATGTTGCCATCTGTGCCCTTTCATGCTTGCACCAGACCTTCTCTTGTGATACTCGCAGGCGCTACTATTCCCAGATGTTGCCATGTGTGCCCTTTCTCGCACTTACACCAGACCTTCTCTTGTGATACTCGCAGGCACTACTATTCCCAGATGTTGCAAGTGGTGGCCTTTCTCACGCTTGCACCAAACCCTCTCTTGTGATACTTGCACCAGACCATCTCTTGTGATAATACTTGCAGACATCACTGTTCCCAGATATTGCCATGTGTGCCCTTTCTCATGCTTGCACCAGACCCTCTCTTGTGATAATACTCAGACACTACTATTCCCAGATGTTGCCATCTGTGCCCTCTCATGCTTGCACCAGACCTTCTCTTGTGATAATACTCACACACTACTATTCCCAGATGTTGCCATCTGTGCCCTCTCATGCTTGCACCAGACCTTCTCTTGTGATAATACTCACACACTACTATTCCCAGATGTTGCCATGTGTGCCCTCTCATGCTTGCTCCAGACCCTCTCTTGTGATAATACCTGCAGACACTACTATTCCCAGATGTTGCCATCTGTGCCCTCTCATGCTTGCACCAGACCTTCTCTTGTGATAATACTCACACACTACTATTCCCAGATGTTGCCATGTGTGCCCTCTCCTGCTTGCACCAGACCCTCTCTTGTGATAATACCTGCAGACACTACTATTCCCAGATGTTGCCATCTGTGCCCTTTCACGCTTGCACCAGACCCTCTCTTGTGATACTTGCACCAGACCATCTCTTGTGATAATACTTGCAGACATCACTGTTCCCAGATATTGCCATGTGTGCCCTTTCACGCACTTGCACCAGACCTTCTCTTGTGATACTCGCAGGCGCTACTATTCCCAGATGTTGCCATGTGTGCCCTTTCACGCACTTGCACCAGACCTTCTCTTGTGATACTCGCAGGCGCTACTATTCCCAGATGTTGCCATGTGTGCCCTTTCTCGCACTTACACCAGACCTTCTCTTGTGATACTCGCAGGCACTACTATTCCCAGATGTTGCAAGTGGTGCCCTTTCTCACGCTTGCACCAAACCCTCTCTTGTGATACTTGCACCAGACCATCTCTTGTGATAATACTTGCAGACATCACTGTTCCCAGATATTGCCATGTGTGCCCTTTCTCACACTTGCACCGGACCTTCTCTTGTGATAATACTCGCATACCCTACTATTCCCAGATGTTGCCATGTGTGCCCTTTCTCGCACTTGCACCAGACCCTCTCTTGTGATAATACCTGCAGACACTACTATTCCCAGATGTTGCCATGTGTGCCCTTTCTCACGCTTGCACCAGACCTTCTCCTGTGACACCTGCAGACACTACTATTCCCAGATGTTGCAAGGGGTACCCTTTCTTATGCTTGCACCAGTCCCTCTCTTGTGATACTTGCAGACGCTACTATTCCCAGATGTTGCCATGTGTGCCCTTTCTCACGCTTGCTCCAGACCCTCTCTTGTGATACTTGCAGACACTACTATTCCCAGATATTGCCATGTCTGCCCTTTCTCACACTTGCACCAGACCCTCTCTTGTGATAATACCTTCAGACGCTACTATTCCCAGATATTGCCACATGTGCCCTTTCTCACGCTTGCACCAGACCCTTTTGTGTGGTAATACCTGCAAACTCTATTCCCAGATGTTGCCATGTGTGCCCTTTCTCACACTTGCACCAGACCTTCTCTTGTGATAATACTCGCAGACATTACTATTCCCAGATATTGTTGTGTGCTCCTTCTCACGCTTGCACTATACCTTCGCATGCGATAATACTTGCAGACATCACTATTCTCAGATATTACCAGTTGTGCCCCTTGCTCACCAGACCTCCTCTTGTGATATGTGAAGACACTACTACTCCCAGATATTGCCATGTGTGCCCTTTCTCATACTTGCACCAACTAGACCGTCTCTTGTGATACTTGCAGATACTACTATTCCCAGATGTTGCCATGTGTGCCTTTTCTCACACTTGCACTAGACTTTCTCTTGTGATACTCGCAGACCCTACTATTCCCACAAATTGCCATGTGTGGCCTTTCTCGCACTTGCACCAGACCCTCTCATGATAATACCTGCAGACACTACTATTCCAATATATTGACATATGTGCCCTCTCATGCTTTCACCACATCCTCTTTTGATACTTGAAGATGCTACTATTCCCAGATGTTGCCATGTGTGCCCTTTCTCACGCTTGCACCACGCGCTCTTGTGATAATACCTGCAGACACTACTATTCCCAGATATTGCCATCTTTGCCCTTTATCACACTTGCACCAGACCCTCTTGTGATACTAGCAGACACTACTATTCCCAGATACTGCCATTTCTGCCCTTTCTCGTGCTTTCACCAGACCCTCTTGTGATACTCGGACACTACTTATCCCGGCTATTGCCATGTCTTCTCTTTCTCATACTTGCTCTATACCTTCTCTTCTGATAATACCTGCAGACACTACTATTCCCAAATGTTGCCATGTGTGCCCATTCTCACACTTGCACCAGACCTTCTCTTGTGATAATACTCACAGACACTACTTTTCCCAGATGTTGCTGTGTCTGCCCTTTTTCCCCCTCGCACCAGACCCTCTCTTGCGAGGCGCCAGTTAAACCTGGCCGCGTTCCAGGAGGGAAGTAGCTTTGCCAGTTGAATATGAAGAAACAAACCTGGAAGTTGCCGACAAGGGCGGACCCAAATAAGTGTATCACAAAGGGGTGTTTGTTTGTCAGGTGTTTCCTTTTGATTTGCTTACCATTCTGGGGCGCTCACACCCTTTCCTTTTTGTTCTTTTAGTTATCCCTCGTTGTAGGAAAGTACCATCTTGCCTGGCATGTTACCCCCCCTTTTTCACTGTATATATGTTGTTTTAGTTGTATGTGTCACTGGGACCCTGGTAACCCAGGGCCCCAGTGCTCATAAGTGTGCCTGAATGTGTTACCTGTGTAGTGACTAACTGTCTCACTGAGGCTCTGCTAATCAGAACCTCAGTGGTTATGCTCTCTCACTTCTTTCCAAATTGTCACTAACAGGCTAGTGACCATTTTTACCAATTTACATTGGCTTACTGGAACACCCTTATAATTCCCTAGTATATGGTACTGAGGTACCCAGGGTATTGGGGTTCCAGGAGATCCCTATGGGCTGCAGCATTTCTTTTGCCACCCATAGGGAGCTCTGACAATTCTTACACAGGCCTGCCACTGCAGCCCGAGTAAAATAACGTCCACGTTATTTCACAGCCATTTTACACTGCACTTAAGTAACTTATAAGTCACCTATATGTCTAACCTTTACCTGGTAAAGGTTAGGTGCAAAGTTACTTAGTGTGAGGGCACCCTGGCACTAGCCAAGGTGCCCCCACATTGTTCAGGGCCAATTTCCCTGACTTTGTGAGTGCGGGGACACCATTACACGCGTGCACTACATATAGGTCACTACCTATATGTAGCTTCACAATGGTAACTCCGAATATGGCCATGTAACATGTCTATGATCATAGAATTGCCCCCTCTATGCCATCCTGGCATAGTTGGCACAATCCCATGATCCCAGTGGTCTGTAGCACAGACCCTGGTACTGCCAAACTGCCCTTCCTGGGGTTTCACTGCAGCTGCTGCTGCCGCCAACCCCTCAGACAGGCATCTGCCCTCCTGGGGTCCAGCCAGGCCTGGCCCAGGATGGCAGAACAAAGAACTTCCTCTGAGAGAGGGTGTGGCACCCTCTCCCTTTGGAAAATGGTGTGAAGGCAGGGGAGGAGTAGCCTCCCCCAGCCTCTGGAAATGCTTTCTTGGGCACAGATGTGCCCAATTCTGCATAAGCCAGTCTACACCGGTTCAGGGGACCCCTTAGCCCTGCTCTGGCGCGAAACTGGACAAAGGAAAGGGGAGTGACCACTCCCCTGACCTGCACCTCCCCTGGGAGGTGTCCAGAGCTCCTCCAGTGTGCTCCAGACCTCTGCCATCTTGGAAACAGAGGTGCTGCTGGCACACTGGACTGCTCTGAGTGGCCAGTGCCACCAGGTGACGTCAGAGACTCCTTCTGATAGGCTCCTTCAGGTATTGCTAGCCTATCCTCTCTCCTAGGTAGCCAAACCCTCTTTTCTGGCTATTTAGGGTCTCTGGGGAAACTTGAGATAACGAATGCAAGAGCTCATCCGAGTTCCTCTGCATCTCTCTCTTCACCTTCTGCCAAGGAATCGACTGCTGACCGCGCTGGAAGCCTGCAAACCTGCAACATAGTAGCAAAGACGACTACTGCAACTCTGTAACGCTGATCCTGCCGCCTTCTCAACTGTTTTCCTGGTGGTGCATGCTGTGGGGGTAGTCTGCCTCCTCTCTGCACTAGAAGCTCCGAAGAAATCTCCCGTGGGTCGACGGAATCTTCCCCCTGCAACCGCAGGCACCAAAAAGCTGCATTACCGGTCCCTTGGGTCTCCTCTCAGCACGACGAGCGAGGTCCCTCGAATCCAGCAACGCTGTCCAAGTGACTCCCACAGTCCAGTGGCTCTTCAGTCCAAGTTTGGTGGAGGTAAGTCCTTGCCTCACCTCGCTAGACTGCATTGCTGGGAACCGCAACTTTTGCAGCTACTCCGGCCTCCGTGCACTTCCGGCGGAAATCCTTTGTGCACAGTCCAGCCTGGGTCCACGGCACTCTAACCTGCATTGCACGACCTCCTAAGTTTTTCTCCGGCGACGTGGGACTTCTTTGTGCGACTTCGGGTGAGCACCGTTTCACGCATCCTCGTAGTGCCTGTTTCTGGCACTTCTCTGGGTGCTACCTGCTGCTAAGAGGGCTCCTTGTCTTGCTCGACGTCCCCTCTACCTCCCGGTCCAATTTGCGACCTCCTGGTCCCTCCTGGGCCACATCAGCATCCAAAAACGCTAACCGCACGATTTGCAGCTAGCAAGGCTTGTTGGCGTTCTTTCGGCGGGAAAACACTTCTGCACGACTCTACAAGGCGAGAGGGATCCGTCCTCCAAAGGGGAAGTCTCTAGCCCTTTGCGTTCATGCAGAAACCGCAGCTTCTTCTGCTAAGTAGAAGCTTCTTTGCACCCGCAGCTGGCATTTCCTGGGCATCTGCCCATCTCCGACTTGCTTGTGACTTTTGGACTTGGTCCCCTTGTTCCACAGGTACCCCACATTGGAAATCCAGCGTTGTTGCATTGTTGGTTTGTGTCTTTCCTGCATTATTCCTCTAACACGACTTCTTTATCCTTAGGGGAACTTTAGTGCACTTTGCACTCACTTTTCAGGGTCTTGGGGAGGGTTATTTTTCTAACTCTCACTATTTTCTAATAGTCCCAGCGATCCTCTACAAGGTCACATAGGTTTGGGGTCCATTCGTGGTTCGCATTCCACATTTGGAGTATATGGTTTGTGTTGCCCCTATCCCTATGTTTCCCCATTGCATCCTATTGTAACTATACATTGTTTGCACTGTTTTCTAAGACTATACTGCATATTTTTGCTATTGTGTATATATATATCTTGTGTATATTTCCTATCCTCTCACTGAGGGTACACTCTAAGATACTTTGGCATATTGTCATAAAAATAAAGTACCTTTATTTTTAGTATAACTGTGTATTGTGTTTTCTTATGATATTGTGCATATGACACTAAGTGGTACTGTAGCAGCTTCACCCGTCTCCTAGTTCAGCCTAAGCTGCTCTGCTAAGCTACCATTATCTATCAGCCAAAGCTGCTAGACACCCTATACACTAATAAGGGATACCTGGGCCTGGTGCAAGGTGCAAGTACCCCTAGGTACTCACTACAAGCCAGTCCAGCCTCCTACACTTGTGTCTGAGGAACGTATTTAACGGGGGTACAAGGTCATGAAACCAATACCTTTTGGTTTAAAGGTGTACATTGGTTCCGTGCACATCTCTGAATATTCACTTGTGTGTCCTACATAAACAATGCCGGGTGTCTGCTGGCGGTACTCTATAGTACCTACCCGAGTGGAAGAATTACCTGCCACACACTGCTTCACGCCCGAGGTACTTGGCATGGCAGTTGCTCAACAGGAGACAAAGAATGGTCACAACAGATGCACATTATCTGTGAAAACCAAGAGATCATAACAATAACATTTTGAAAGCTCGCTCAATACTCTAGCAAGGTGTCGGTCCGTTATTAAAAAAATATATAGATATCTGGATGGTTGGGTCAGGGAGAACCTTACCAGACCTTCGCAGGCGCCAGTTTAAAAATAAAGCACTCTGATTGGACCACGGAGTGTTCTTCCCTTGGGCCAATTTGCTCTGCTGGAGTTAGCGTTCTGATTGGCTGCTAGCAACATCAGAAAATAGTTGCTGGCAACTGTTACTGGAGTTGGGGACTTAATTCCCTGTTCTACAGTAGTAAGTATAAAAAAAGAAAAGATGAGGGGGGTACGCTTGGTATAACCTGCCTCCCAAGCCCCCATGGGGTGCACCCAGAGGGAAACTCCTGGGGCCAAAATAATAATAATAATTATTATTAAAAAAGTAATCAGCAGTTTCTGTCACAGTCCCGCAGGACTACTGTGGAATTGGGGGGGGGGGGGTAACAATTAGCGGCCTGGGGTCGTTTTCATTATTTAAAGGGAGTGCGTGTGAAGCCCTCCTTTCTGAGCCATTATAGGTCCCGGGGAGTCAACCCCCGGGGACGAAATTCACTTGAAAGGGGGAGGGGAGCCCTTGAGAAAACGCCCTGGGGCTCCCCCCCCATCTCCCAGCATAGAGCATGGTGGGCCCGAGGGCATCCTTCTTTTAAATAGTGTAATGGGACCCGGGGGATGGGGTGTTTGGGGCCGACAATGGTTTGGGGATGTTGGACGTGTGCTCCCCCCCCCATTTCAGTTAAGCAGCAGCTCTTGGGGTTAGTGGTCTCTAGGGTCTAAGGAGGCTCAGGGAGGACGACCACACGGTCCCGTCCCCTTTTCTCTTGTATTTGGGCCCCTTGGGGTCCCTGGGGGCCAAAGGCCAACCTTAGGCGGTGGGTGGGGGGGGCTAGGTGGCATATTAAGCACAGTTTTAATGTTGTATAAAAACATTTTTTTATTTATGCGGTGCATTGTTTCCTGCGTAATTATTATTTTAATAGATGTTTGTTTTCATAAGTTTGATAAAGGAAATGATACCTTGATGCTACTTGCTGAAATCTTTTGCTGTAGCAGGAAGGTCCTTTGTTTAATTTGTGCTTTGCTGAGAAAGATAGACTTAATAAATACATAAATGCCACCAAAACACATCGCATAATAAAAAAAATAAAAATACATTCTGTATGGACATGATTTGAGTCTGATATTATCAACTCTTTCTGTAATTATCTGTCCGTATGAGTATTTAAGCGATTATCCTTATCTCAACAATGTTTTATGTATTGCCCTCCAGTTCAGTGATTTTAGTGTAACAATTGTGTTGGTACAAGCAATATATGTATTTTATATGCTAATTTTTAATAAGTGAAATATTAAAATGTTTCGTTTGTCGTGTTACTGCATTGTATGGTGTGAACACTAGCCTGTATTCTTTTGTATTAATTGTTTATTTAAAAACAAAGGGAAATGTTTTGGTTCTTTTGTCAATTAAGACCCCTGGTCCCTTGGATTGGAGGAGCTATTCTGGTAGACCTGGTTTCTGCTACACTGCAGGGAGAGGAAGGGATGTTGCGCCCCAGATGGTAGCATGGGTACTGCTGTGGCCGAGGCTTGATACAGGGGCTGTTGTAGCATGACTTCTGCTGTGGCCCAGGGTTGATACAGGGGCTGTTGTAGCATGGCTACAGCTGTGGCCCAGGGTTGATACAGGGGCTGTTGTAGCATGACTGCCGCTGTGGCCCAGGGTTGATACAGGGGCTGTTGTAGCATGACTACTGCTGTGGCCCAGGGTTGATACAGGGGCTGTTGTAGCATGACTACTGCTGTGGCCCAGGGTTGATACAGGGGCTGTTGTAGCATGACTACCGCTGTGGCCCAGGGTTGATACAGGGGCTGTTGTAGCATGACTACCGCTGTGGCCCAGGGTTGATGCAGAGGATGTTGTAGTATGACCACTGCTGTGGCACAGGGTTGATACAGAGGCTGGTGTAGCATGACTACTGTTGTGGCACAGGGTTGATACAGAGGCTGTTGTAGCATGACTTCTGCTGTGGCACAGGGTTGATACAGAGGCTGTTGTAGCATGACTTCTGCTGTGGCACTGGGTTGGTATAGAGGCTGGTGTAGCATGACTACCGCTGTGGCCCAGGGTTGATACAGAGGCTGTTGTATCATGACTACTGCTGTGGCAGAGGCTTGATACAGGGGCTGTTGTAGCATGACTACTGCTGTGGCACATGGTTGATACAAAGGCTGTTGTAGCATGACTACCGCTGTGGCACAGGTTTGATACAGAAGCTGTTGTAGCATGATTACTGCTGTGGCAGAGGGTTGATACAGGGGCTGTTGTAGCATGGCTACTGCTGTGGCAGAGGGTTGATACAGGGGCTGTTGTAGCATGGCTACTGCTGTGGCAGAGGGTTGATACAGGGGCTGTTGTAGCATGGCTACTTCTGTGGCACAGGGTTGATACAAAGGCTGTTGTAGCTGGACTACCGATGTGGCCCAGGGTTGATACAGAACAAGGAGGAGTCACCCACCAGTCAGGACAGCCCATAAGGTGTCCTGAGCTGAGGTGACTCTTACTTTTAGAAATCCTCCATCTTGTGGATGGAGGATTCCCCCAATAGGATTAGGGATGTGCCCCCCTCCCCTCAGGGAGGAGGCACAAAGAGGGTGTAGCCACCCTCAAGGACAGTAGCCATTGGCTACTGCCCTCCCATACCTAAGCACACCCATAAATTCAGTATTTAGGGGCTCCCCAGATCCTAGGAAATCAGATTCCTGCCACCTGAAGAAAGAAGAAGGACTGCTGACCTACAAGCCTGCAGAGAAGGAGGAAGACAGCTGCTTTGACCCCAGCCCTACCGGCCTGTCTCCAACTTCGAAAACCTGCTCCAGCGATGCATCCGACAGGGACCAGCGACCTCTGAAGCCTCAGAGGACTGCCCTAGAATGCAGGACCAAGAAACTCCAGTGAACAGCGGCCCTGTTCAAAACCAGCTACTTCTTTGCAACAAAGAAGCAACTTCCAAAGACTTCATGTTTCCCGCCAGAAGCGTGAGACTCTGCACCAGATGCCCCCGGCTCGACCTGCAGAAAACCAACACCTCAGGGAGGACTCCCCGGCAACTGCGAGCCCGTGAGTAACCAGAGACGACCCCCTTTATCCCCCACAGCGATGCCTGCAGAGAGAATCCAGAGGCTCCTCCTGACTGCCTGCAACAAGGGACCCGACGCCCGGAACCAACACTGCACCCGCAGCCTCTAGGACCTGAAGGAACCGAACTTCGACGCAGGAGTAACCCCCAGGCGACCCTCTACCTTGCCCAGGTGGTGGCTGTCCCGAGAAGCCCACCCCCCTGTGCCTGCCTGCACCGCTAGAGTGATCCCCGGTCCCTCCATTATTTCCTACCTGAAACCCGACACCTGCTTTGCACACTGCACCCGGCCGCCCCTGTGCCGCTGAGGGTGTGTTTTGTGTGCCTACTTGTGTCTCTAGCCCCCCTCCCCCCCCAAGTGCTCTACAAAACCCCCCTGGTCTGCCCCCCGAGGACGCAGGTACTTACCTGCTGGACAGACTGGAAACGGAGCACCCGTGTTCTCCATAGGCGCCTATGTGTTTTGGGCACCTCTTTGACCTCTGCACCTGACTGTCCCTGAGCTGCTGGTGTGGTAACTTTAGGGTTGCCTTGAACCGCCAACAGTGGGCTGCCTATGCCCCAGAACTGAGACTTGTAAGTGTTTTACTTACCTCCTAATCTAACCTTTATTTACCTATGCCAGGAACTGTTGATTTTTGCACTGTGTCCACTTTGAAAATAGCTTATTGCCATTTTTACAAAGACTGTACATGATATTGTTTTCATTCAAAGTTCCTAAAGTATCTAAGTGAAGTACCTTACATTTAAAGTGTTTAATGTAAATCTTGAACCTGTGGATCTTAAAATAAACTAAGAAAATATATTTTTCAATATAAAAACCTATTGGCCTGGAGTAAGTCTTTGAGTGTGTGTTCCTCATTTATTGCCTGCGCGTGTACAACAAATGCTTAACACTACCCTCTGATAAGCCTACTGCTCGACCACACTACCACAAAATAGAGCATTAGAATGATCTACTTTTGCCACTATCTTACCTCTAGGGGGAACCCTTGGACTCTGTGCACACTATTTCTTATTTTGAAATTGTATATACAGAGCCAACTTCCTACATTTCCCATCTTATATTATAGTTAGCCCTGAAGAATGTATGTTTTCCTGAAAGGTATTGTGTTATTGGAAGTAACTGTGTATACAAGAAGATTGCTACACTGATATATTGTCACCAGTCGATTCTACAAGTGTGGAGTAACATTTGTGCACAAGTCAAGACAGGTGACACGATCAAGCTAGAAAAACAGTTTGGAGCATTGTAAATCATCAGTTTCATTTCTTAGGAAGAGCTTGTTCTGCATTAAAAAACTGGGCTAAAGATTGGCTGCATTGGAAGCCCGTGGGCCATAGAGTTGTGCCCTTTGGGTCTGGTCACTTCTGTGGTCCAGCTACTGATGAATGATTGTGCGAGCAGTCGACAGAGCTCGTGCCATCGCAGCATGCTAAGAATAGTTTACAATGTTGAAGTACTTTGGTTATAAGACACCTGTTCTCGATGCGTTTGCCCTAATGCTGCCTGCTTTTCTCTCCTAGACCCCGCTCTGGAGGATGGACCATCCCTCCTCGCGAGTCACAGTTTCATCCTCCCCAAGAAGGAGATCCACGTGGTACAGGATATGGCCAAGTGGAAGCGCTCCCAGGTAGGATGATCTCATGCATCATACTTCAGTCTTTTCATTCTTTTTCTTTTCTTGTTTTAAACCCCATGACATAACACTAATCAGGGCTGTAGCACGTTGGCACTGTAAAATAAAATAGTCCAAATGCGACTGCTTCATTGTATGTTAGCATATTATCAATGAAGTGCTTTTCCGGTGGTATTGGAGTCACTTATTAGGAAGTCCACACAGGGAAACACCCCTCCTGAAAACAGCTTTTAGTTTTTCCCTTCCTCGGGGTAGAATGATGAAGGCCGAGCATGTCCTTGCAGCTTGCTTGTTGATCAAGGAGTCTTCTCGGAGGTTCAACACTGAATATTTTTACTCTCTTGTGGGATTCTGTGTTACCTGCAAGAGATGGCGTCCTGTAATTTCTATTTAGCACTAGAAGCACCCTCAGGCACATTAGTCGCTTGTAGGTAAAAGGCAGACAAAGAAGATAAAACGTTCTTTGTGTTCTTAAGGCAGAATGGTAAAAAAAGAAGAATCAAGCTTTGCGGCAGCACTTTCTAGTGCCTCTGTGTATCTGTCTTCTAGTGGGGGTAAGAAACCGCATCGCTTGTAGTGATGGAACAAGCCTACTACTGTGCGAGGGTAAGACAACGCAGCACTTGTAGTGATGGAACGAGCCTACTACTGTGCGAGGGTAAGACAACGCAGCGCTTGTAGTGATGGAACGAGCCTACTACTGTGCGAGGGTAAGACACTGCAGCGTTTGTAGTGAAGGAAAGAGCCTACTACTGTGCGAGGGTAAGACACCGCAGCGTTTGTAGTGATGCAAAGAGCCTGCTACTGTGCGAGGGAAAGACACCGCAGCGCTTGTAGTGATGGAACGAGCCTACTACTGTGTGAGGGTAAGACACCGCAGCGCTTGTAGTGATGGAACGAGCCTACTACTGTGCGAGGGTAAGACACCGCTGCGCTTGTAGTGATGGAACGAGCCTACTACTGTGCGAGGGTAAGACAACGCAGCGCTTGTAGTGATGGAACGAGCCTACTACTGTGCGAGGGTAAGACACCGCAGCGCTTGTAGTGATGGAACGAGCCTACTACTTTGCGAGGGTAAGACACTGCAGCGCTTGTAGTGATGGAACGAGCCTACTACTGTGCGAGGGTAAGACAACGCAGCGCTTGTAGTGATGGAACGAGCCTACTACTGTGCGAGGGTAAGACAACGCAGCGCTTGTAGTGATGGAACGAGCCTACTACTGTGCGAGGGTAAGACAACGCAGCGCTTGTAGTGATGGAACGAGCCTACTACTGTGCGAGGGTAAGACACCGCAGCGTTTGTAGTGATGGAAAGAGCCTACTACTGTGCGAGGGTAAGACACCGCGGCGTTTGTAGTGATGGAACGGGCCTACTACTGTGCGAGGGTAAGACACTGCAGCGCTTGTAGTGATGGAACGAGCCTACTACTGTGCGAGGGTAAGACACCGCTGCACTTGTAGTGATGGAAAGAGCCTACTACTGTGCGAGGGTAAGACACTGCAGCGCTTGTAGTGATGGAACGGGCCTACTACTGTGCAAGGGTAAGACACTGCAGCGCTTGTAGTGATGGAACGAGCCTACTACTGTGCGAGGGTAAGACATGCAGCGCCTGTAGTGATGGAAAGAGCCTACTACTGTATGGATGCAGCCAGGGAATCCCAATACTCTGTTAGAGACTAGTTCTTCTTTTATTTTCTCAGGATTGATCCCTTCAGTAGGTTATTGGCTTTACCATTTTTATCTGACAGTTTTTTTTTTATATTTGCTATGATCATTTTACTATCTTTGATCGCAAGATTCTTTCATTTTACCTGCCCTGAAAAAAATAACTGTTATATCGATAAATATCAGCAGGCCCGGCATGGCTTTTGAACAGTGTGGTCGGTTCGACAGTAATTCCGCACAGGAATGTGAGTTTTGTTAGGTTGTGTCTAAGATGGTGCTGAAGGGTAAAGAAGTTATCAGGTTCAGAGGGTAAAAATTCTATTTAAAAAAAGCTCAGAGTGACACAGTCTAAAATCGAACACTTAGCGGAAGTAAGTGTAGGAGGCTGGACTGGCTTGTAGTGAGTACCTAGGGGTACTTACACCTTGCACCAGGCCCAGTTATCCCTTATTAGTGTATAGGGTGTCTAGCAGCATAGGATGATAGATAATGGTAGCTTAGCAGAGCAGCTTAGGCTGAACTAGGAGACAAGTGAAGCTCCTACAGTACCACTAGTGTTATATGCACAATATCATAAGAAAACACAATACACAGATATACTAAAAATAAAGGTACTTTATTTTTATGACTATATGCCAAAGTATCTCAGAGTGTACCCTCAGTATGAGGATAGCAAATATACACAAGATATATGTACACAATACCAAAATATGCAGTAATAGTATTAGAAAACAGTGCAAACAATGTATAGTTACAATAGGATGCAATGGGGACACATAGGGATAGGGGCAACACAAACCATATACTCCAAAAGTGGAATGCGAACCACGAATGGACCCCAAACCTATGTGACCTTGTAGAGGGTCGCTGGGACTATTAGAAACTAGTGAGGGTTAGAAAAATAGCCCACCCCAAGACCCTGAAAAGTGAGTGCAAAGTGCACTAAAGTTCCCCAAAGGACATAGACGTCGTGATAGGGGAATTCTGCAGGAAAGACACAAACCAACCATGCAACAACAATGGATTTCCAGTCGAGGGTACCTGTGGAACAAGGGGACCAAGTCCAAAAGTCACAAGCAAGTCGGAGATGGGCAGATGCCCAGGAAATGCCAGCTGTGGGTGCAAAGAAGCTGCTACTGGACAGTAGAAGCTTAGGTTTCTGCAGGAACGACAAGGGCTAGAGACTTCCCCTTTGGAGGACCGGATCCCTCACGCCGTGGAGAGTCGTGCAGAAGTGTTTTTCTGCCGAAAGACCGCCAACAAGCCTTGCTAGCTGCAAATCGTGCGGTTAGTGTTTTTGGATGCTGCTGTGGCCCAGGAGGGACCAGGATGTCGCCAATTGCGTCAGGGGACAGAGGGGGCGTTGAGCAAGACAAGGAGCCCTCTCAGCAGCAGGCAGCACCCGCAGAAGTGCCAGAAACAGGCACTACGAGGATGCGTGAAACGGTCCTCACCCGAAGTCGCACCAAGGAGTCCCACGTCGCCGGAGAACAACTTAGGAGGTCGTGCAATGCAGATTAGAGTGCCGTGGACCCAGGCTGGATTGTGCACAAAGGATTTCCGCCGGAAGTGCACGGAGGCCGGAGTAGCTGCAAAAGTCGCGGTTCCCAGCAATGCAGTCTGGCGTGGGGAGGCAAGGACTTACCTCCACCAAACTTGGACTGAAGAGTCACTGGACTGTGGGAGTCACTTGGACAGAGTTGCTGGATTCAAGGGACCTCGCTCATCGTGCTGAGAGGAGACCCAAGGTACCGGTGATGCAGTTCTTTGGTGCCTGCGGTTGCAGGGGGACGATTCCGTCGACCCACGGGAGATTTCTTCGGAGCTTCTAGTGCAGAGAGGAGGCAGACTACCCCCACAGCATGCACCACTGTGAGAAAGTAGCCTCTTTCTAGCCTTGTTACCCCCACTTTTGGCCTGTTTGTGAGTGTATGTCAGGGTGTTTTCACTGTCTCACTGGGATCCTGCTAGCCAGGGCCCAGTGCTCATAGTGAAAACCCTATGTTTTCAGTATGTTTGTTATGTGTCACTGGGACCCTGCTAGTCAGGACCCCAGTGCTCATAAGTTTGTGACCTATAGGTATGTGTTCCCTGTGTGATGCCTAACTGTCTCACTGAGGCTCTGCTAACCAGAACCTCAGTGGTTATGCTCTCTCTTTACAAATTGTCACTAACAGGCTAGTGACCAATTTTACCAATTTACATTGGCTTACTGGAACACCCTTATAATTCCCTAGTATATGGTACTGAGGTACCCAGGGTATTGGGGTTCCAGGAGATCCCTATGGGCTGCAGCATTTCTTTTGCCACCCATAGGGAGCTCTGACAATTCTTACACAGGCCTGCCACTGCAGCCTGAGTGAAATAACGTCCACGTTATTTCACAGCCATTTTACACTGCACTTAAGTAACTTATAAGTCACCTATATGTCTAACCTTTACCTGGTAAAGGTTGGGTGCTAAGTTACTTAGTGTGAGGGCACCCTGGCACTAGCCAAGGTGCCCCCACATTGTTCAGGGCCAATTCCCCGGACTTTGTGAGTGCGGGGACACCATTACACACGTGCACTACATATAGGTCACTACCTATATGTAGCTTCACAATGGTAACTCCGAATATGGCCATGTAACATGTCTATGATCATGGAATTGCCCCCTCTATACCATCCTGGCATAGTTGGCACAATCCCATGATCCCAGTGGTCTGTAGCACAGACCCTGGTACTGCCAAACTGCCTTTCCCGGGGTTTCACTGCAGCTGCTGTTGCTGCCAACCCCTCAGACAGGCTTCTGCCCTCCTGGGGTCCAGCCAGGCCTGGCCCAGGATGGCAGAACAAAGGACTTCCTCTGAGAGAGGGTGTTACACCCTCTCCCTTTGGAAAATGGTGTGAAGGCAGGGGAGGAGTAGCCTCCCCCAGCCTCTGGAAATGCTTTGATGGGCACAGATGGTGCCCATCTCTGCATAAGCCAGTCTACACTGGTTCAGGGATCCCTCAGCCCTGCTCTGGTGCGAAACTGGACAAAGGAAAGGGGAGTGACCACTCCCCTGACCTGCACCTCCCCTGGGAGGTGCCCAGGGCTCCTCCAGTGTGCTCCAGACCTCTGCCATCTTGGAAACAGAGGTGCTGCTGGCCCACTGGACTGCTCTGAGTGGCCAGTGCCAGCAGGTGACATCAGAGACTCCCCCTGATAGGCTCTTACCTGTGTTGCTAGCCTATCCTCTCTCCTAGGTAGCCAAACCTCCTTTTCTGGCTATTTAGGGTCTCTGCTTTGGGGAATTCCTTAGATAACGAATGCAAGAGCTCATCAGAGTTCCTCTGCATCTCTCTTTTCACCTTCTGCCAAGGAATCGACTGCTGACCGCGCTGGAAGCCTGCAAAACTGCAACAAAGTAGCAAAGACGACTACTGCGACACTGTAACGCTGATCCTGCCGCCTTCTCGACTGTTTTCCTGTTGGTGCATGCTGTGGGGGTAGTCTGCCTCCTCTCTGCACTAGAAGCTCCGAAGAAATCTCCAGTGGGTCGACGGAATCTTCCCCCTGCAACCGCAGGCACCAAAGAACTGCATCACCGGTCCTCTGGGTCTCCTCTCAGCACGACGAGCGAGGTCACTGGCTCGGAACTCAGCAACTCTGTCCAAGTGACTCCCACAGTCCAGTGACTCTTCAGTCCAAGTTTGGTGGAGGTAAGTCCTTGCCTCCCCACGCCAGACTGCATTGCTGGGAACCGCGTGTTTTGCAGCTACTCCAGCTCCTGTGCACTCACCGAGGATTTCCTTTGTGCACAGCCAAGCCTAGGTCCACGGCACTCTAACCTGCATTGCACGACCTCCTGAGTTGTCCTCCGGCGGCGTGGGACTCTCTTGTGCAACTTCGGGTGAGCACCGATTCACTCCACTCCGGCACTTTTGCGGGTGCTGCTTGCTTCTGAGTGGGCTCTTTGTCTTGCTGGACGCCCCCTCTGTCCCCTCACGCAATTGGTGACATCCTGGTCCCTCCTGGGCCACAGCAGTATCCAAAAACCCTAACCGCGACCCTTGCAGCTAGCAAGGCTTGTTTGCGCTCTTTCTGCGGGAAAACACTTCTGTACGACTCTTCACGACGTGGGACATCCATACTCCAAAGGGGAAGTTTCTAGCCCTTGTCGTTCATGCAGAATCCTCAGCTTCTACCATCCGGTGGCAGCTTCTTTGCACCCACAGCTGGCATTTCCTGGGCATCTGCCCACTCCCGACTTGATCATGACTTTTGTACTTGGTCCCCTTGTTCCACAGGTACCCTCATCTGGAAATCCATCGTTGTTGCATTGCTGGTGTTGGTCTTTCCTGCAGAATTTCCCTATCACGACTTCTGTGCTCTTTGGGTCTCAGGGTCTTGGGGTGCGCTATTTTTCTAACCCTCACTGTTTTCTTACAGTCCCAGCGACCCTCTACAAGGTCACATAGGTTTGGGGTCCATTCGTGGTTCGCATTCCACTTCTAGAGTATATGGTTTGTGTTTTGCCCCTATCCCTATGTGTTTCCATTGCATCCTATTGTAACTATACATTGCTTGCACTGTTTTCTATTGCTATTACTGCATATTTTGGTATTGTGTACATATATCTTGTGTATATTTGCTATCCTCATACTGAGGGTACTCACTGAGATACTTTTGGCATATTGTCATAAAAATAAAATACCTTTATTTTTAGTATATCTGTGTATTCTGTTTTCTTATGATATTGTGCATATGACACTAGTGGTACTGTAGGAGCTTCACTCGTCTCCTAGTTCAGCCTAAGCTGCTCTGCTAAGCTACCTTTTCTATCAGCCTAAGCTGCTAGGCACCCCTCTACACTAATAAGGGATACCTGGGCCTGGTGCAAGGTGTAAGTACCCCTTGGTACTCACTACCAGCCAGTCCAGCCTCCTACAGGAAGCCAGTGTTTTCTCCACTGGTAACTTCAGACAGTCTGCTGCTGTTTTAAAGCGATTTGTTTATTTGCTGAAAAGGTCCACGTGTGATACATTTGAAGCAAATACAGAAACATGTTTTACAAGCGGACAAACACTACTTTTCAATAATAACCAGTGGGGTTTCTAGTTGGGTCCACGTACGTTTCTACACAAGCTCTATAGGTGATGAGTGCGTGTGCACTTTATCTTTGATGGTGATTTAAGTGTGGGTGCGCTTTGCTGAGCAGTTCCTTCGTTTGGTCCGAAGGCACAAGCGCCTGCCTCTCACACGGATGTACAACACTGGAACAAGCGCCTGCCTCTCACACGGATGCTCAACACTGGAACAAGCGCCTGCCTCTCACACGGATGTACAACACTGGAACAGGCGCCTGCCTCTCACACGGATGTACAACAGTGGAGCAGGCGCCTGCCTCTCACACGGATGTACAACAGTGGAGCAGGCGCCTGCCTGTCACACGGATGTACAACAGTGGAGCAGGCGCCTGCCTGTCACACGGATGTACAACAGTGGAGCAGGCGCCTGCCTGTCACACGGATGTACAACAGTGGAGCAGGCGCCTGCCTGTCACACGGATGTACAACAGTGGAGCAGGCGCCTGCCTGTCACACGGATGTACAACAGTGGAGCAGGCGCCTGCCTCTCACACGGATGTACAACAGTGGAGCAGGCGCCTGCCTCTCACACGGATGTACAACAGTGGAACAAGCGCCTGCCTCTCACACGGATGTACAACAGTGGAACAAGCGCCTGCCTCTCACACGGATGTACAACAGCGGAACAAGCGCCTGCCTCTCACACGGATGTACAACAGCGGAACAAGCGCCTGCCTCTCACACGGATGTACAACAGCGGAACAAGCGCCTGCCTCTCACACGGATGTACAACAGCGGAACAAGCGCCTGCCTCTCACACGGATGTACAACAGCGGAACAAGCGCCTGCCTCTCACACGGATGTACAACAGCGGAACAAGCGCCTGCCTCTCACACGGATGTACAACAGCGGAACAAGCGCCTGCCTCTCACACGGATGTACAACACTGGAACAAGCGCCTGCCTTTCACACGGATGTACAACAGTTGAACAAGCGCCTGCCTCTCACACGGATGCACAACAGTGGAACAAGCGCCTGCCTCTCACACGGATGCACAACAGTGGAACAAGCGCCTGCCTCTCACACGGATGCACAACAGTGGAACAAGCGCCTGCCTCTCACACGGATGCACAACAGTGGAACAAGCGCCTGCCTCTCACACGGATGCACAACAGTGGAACAAGCGCCTGCCTCTCACACGGATGCACAACAGTGGAACAAGCGCCTGCCTCTCACACGGATGTACAACAGTGGAACAGGCGCGTGCCTCTCACACGGATGTACAACAGTGGAACAGGCGCCTGCCTCTCACACGGATGTACAACAGTGGAACAGGCGCCTGCCTCTCACACAGATGTACAACAGTGGAACAGGCGCCTGCCTCTCACACGGATGTACAACAGTGGAACAGGCGCCTGCCTCTCACACGGATGTACAACAGTGGAACAGGCGCCTGCCTCTCACACGGATGTACAACAGCGGACCAAGCGCCTGCCTCTCACACGGATGTACAACAGCGGAACAAGCGCCTGCCTCTCACGCCGGCCTCTCACACGGATGTACAACAGTGGGACAAGCGCCGGCCTCTCACACGGATGTACAACAGTGGGACAAGCGCCGGCCTCTCACACGGATGTACAACAGTGGGACAAGCGCCGGCCTCTCACACGGATGTACAACAGTGGAACAAGGCTCAGCCGCAGCCTTTGCGTAGGACCGAAGGTGTGTACAGCTCGGGACACTCACCCCATGCGACCTACACACTCAAGCAGTGCATGTTTGCACAGCTTGCACAACCTTTCTTCTCTTGTTTGTGAATCTTAGGCCTGCGAGGCATCCAATAAGCATATAAAGATGTTTCAGAAGCAGACAGAGGCGCCTTGGAAGCGACATGAAACGTGTTTATAGTTTGGCCAACACTCGCTTCTGTGCAACTTGTACAATGTTAGGACACGATGGGGGACTCTCGTCGGTTCTTTTGTTCTGCCTGTGAGGCTCTTGATTTTTTTATTTATAAAAAGTAAATTAGTAATGTGTGTGGTCAAGGCTTAATTATGCATTGGTTGATGTCATGCAGATAGTGTGTGTGCACTTTAGCACCTTCTTTTTAAATTTTTTTATTTCTTTGTACGGTTAAGACTCAGTCATTTATTGTTTTCTGTCCTTTGTATGTGCGCTTTGTAATGTTTTTTTAATTTCCTTCTAAGGGATAAAGACAATGGCTTATAACAAAAAATACAGATATGTAAATCATAAAGACGCGATATTCCAAACTATGGGTGCAGGTAAAACCTTCTCAGAATGGTGAGGCCACTGGTAAGGTACCGTGTGCCCTGTGGAAACCAATTCTGTTTATACCCTCAGTAGGGGAGACGTGCGAAGCAGCTCTAGCAGAGAAACACGCAATGCAACCTATAAATACGCAGAACGTGTTTTTGAGTTGGTTAATGCGCTCTTAAACTATTTCAGTATTAGAAGGCTTCACATACTTTCTTCTTTTTTGCTTAATGTATGGCACAACTAGCATTGATGTACATTGCACCTACAGGTGTTGCTGTACTTTGTGCTTAATAGCCCACAGTTACACAACAAATGAGCGTAGTTTTACATTACCAGCAAAAAAAAAACTACCAATTGCTTTTCTGCAGAAAACCCAACCATCCAGTTCCATCTCGAACGCGCCTCCACATTTCTGTGCATTCAAAGACCCACCTCTGATACCAGGCTGTGTCTTCTAGGGATTTAATACCATCAAAACGAATCAATACACTAGGTGGTTGCACTTCCACCTATTATCATGTGTGCGCAGTAAAACTGGATGTGCGTGCAAATAAAATGGCTATTTTCAATTGGTAATCCGTTGTCTGTAATAGTGCGCTATCACGCATGTGTACTCAATGCTACGCCGTTCCACTTTACACCACTCCACTCTGTTCCACTCCATGCCACTCCACTCTGTTCCACTCCATGCCACTCCACTCTGTTCCATGCCACTCCACTCTGTTCCATGCCACTCCACATTACTCCACTGTAAAGCACTTTACGACACAGCTCGCTCCTCCATGCCCCTCCACTCTACCCTCCTCCAGTCTTCCCCACTCCCTCAATATACCCCACTCCACCTCAATATACCGCACACCACCTCACTCCAGTCTACCATACTCTAATTCACCCAGTCTACTCTACTCCAATGTATCCTGCTCCACTCTAATCCACCCTACTCTGCTCCTTTCTAATCCACCCTACTCTGCTCCACAGTAATCCACCCTACTCTGCTCCACAGTAATCCACCCTACTCTGCTCCACAGTAATCCACCCTACTCTGCTCCACAGTAATCCACCCTACTCTGCTCCACAGTAATCCACCCTACTCTGCTCCACAGTAATCCACCCTACTCTGCTCCACAGTAATCCACCCTACTCTGCTCCACAGTAATCCACCCTACTCTGCTCCACAGTAATCCACCCTACTCTGCTCCACAGTAATCCACCCTACTCTGCTCACAGTAATCCACCCTACTCTGCTCACAGTAATCCACCCTACTCTGCTCCACAGTAATCCACCCTACTCTGCTCCACTCTAATCCACCCTACTCTGCTCCTTTCTAATCCACCCTACTCTGCTCCACAGTAATCCGCCCTACTCTGCTCCACAGTAATCCGCCCTACTCTGCTCCACAGTAATCCGCCCTACTCTGCTCCACAGTAATCCGCCCTACTCTGCTCCACAGTAATCCGCCCTACTCTGCTCCACAGTAATCCGCCCTACTCTGCTCCACAGTAATCCACCCTACTCTGCTCCACAGTAATCCACCCTACTCTGCTCCACAGTAATCCACCCTACTCTGCTCCACTCTAATCCACCCTACTCTGCTCCACTCTAATCCACCCTACTCTGCTCCACTCTAATCCACCCTACTCTGCTCCACTCTAATCCACCCTACTCTGCTCCACTCTAATCCACCCCACTCTGCTCCACTCTAATCCACCCCACTCTGCTCCACTCTAATCCACCCCACTCTGCTCCACTCTAATCCGCTCCACTCTAATCCACCCCACTCTGCTCCACTCTAATCCACCCCACTCTGCTCCACTCTAATCCGCCCCACTCTGCTCCACTCTAATCCGCCCCACTCTGCTCCACTCTAATCCGCCCCACTCTGCTCCACTCTAATCCGCTCCACTCTAATCCGCTCCACTCTGCTCCACTCTAATCCGCTCCACTCTGCTCCACTCTAATCCGCTCCACTCTGCTCCACTCTAATCCGCTCCACTCTGCTCCACTCTAATCCGCTCCACTCTGCTCCACTCTAATCCGCTCCACTCTGCTCCACTCTAATCCGCTCCACTCTGCTCCACTCTGCTCCGCCCCACTCTGCTCCACTCTGCTCCGCCCCACTCTGCTCCACTCTGCTCCGCCCCACTCTGCTCCACTCTGCTCCGCCCCACTCTGCTCCACTCTGCTCCGCCCCACTCTGCTCCACTCTGCTCCGCCCCACTCTGCTCCACTCTGCTCCGCCCCACTCTGCTCCACTCTGCTCCGCCCCACTCTGCTCCACTCTGCTCCGCCCCACTCTGCTCCACTCTGCTCCGCCCCACTCTGCTCCACTCTGCTCCGCCCCACTCTGCTCCACTCTGCTCCGCCCCACTCTGCTCCACTCTGCTCCGCCCCACTCTGCTCCACTCTGCTCCGCCCCACTCTGCTCCACTCTGCTCCGCCCCACTCTGCTCCGCCCCACTCTGCTCCGCCCCACTCTGCTCCGCCCCACTCTGCTCCGCCCCACTCTGCTCCGCCCCACTCTGCTCCGCCCCACTCTGCTCCGCCCCACTCTGCTCCGCCCCACTCTGCTCCACTCTGCTCCGCCCCACTCTGCTCCACTCTGCTCCGCCCCACTCTGCTCCACTCTGCTCCGCCCCACTCTGCTCCACTCTAATCCGCCCCACTCTGCTCCACTCTAATCCGCCCCACTCTGCTCCACTCTAATCCGCCCCACTCTGCTCCACTCTAATCCGCCCCACTCTGCTCCACTCTAATCCGCCCCACTCTGCTCCACTCTAATCCGCCCCACTCTGCTCCACTCTAATCCGCCCCACTCTGCTCCACTCTAATCCGCCCCACTCTGCTCCACTCTAATCCGCCCCACTCTGCTCCACTCTAATCCGCCCCACTCTGCTCCACTCCAATCCGCCCCACTCTGCTCCACTCCAATCCGCCCCACTCCCATCCACCCTACTCTGCACCACTCCCATCCACCCTACTCTGCACCACTCCCATCCACCCTACTCTGCACCACTCCCATCCACCCTACTCTGCACCACTCCCATCCACCCTACTCTGCACCACTCCCATCCACCCTACTCTGCACCACTCCCATCCACCCTACTCTGCACCACTCCCATCCACCCTACTCTGCACCACTCCCATCCACCCTACTCTGCACCACTCCCATCCACCCTACTCTGCACCACTCCCATCCACCCTACTCTGCACCACTCTCATCCACCCTACTCTGCACCACTCTCATCCACCCTACTCTGCACCACTCTCATCCACCCTACTCTGCACCACTCCCATCCACCCTACTCTGCACCACTCTCATCCACCCTACTCTGCACCACTCTCATCCACCCTACTCTGCACCACTCTCATCCACCCTACTCTGCACCACTCTCATCCACCCTACTCTGCACCACTCTCATCCACCCTACTCTGCACCACTCTCATCCACCCTACTCTGCACCACTCTCATCCACCCTACTCTGCACCACTCTCATCCACCCTACTCTGCACCACTCTCATCCACCCTACTCTGCACCACTCTCATCCACCCTACTCTGCACCACTCTCATCCACCCTACTCTGCACCACTCTCATCCACCCTACTCTGCACCACTCTCATCCACCCTACTCTGCACCACTCTCATCCACCCTACTCTGCTCCACTCTCATCCACCCTACTCTGCTCCACTCTCATCCACCCTACTCTGCTCCACTCTCATCCACCCTACTCTGCTCCACTCTCATCCACCCTACTCTGCTCCACTCTCATCCACCCTACTCTGCTCCACTCTCATCCACCCTACTCTGCTCCACTCTCATCCACCCTACTCTGCTCCACTCTCATCCACCCCACTCTGCCCCACTCTGCCCCACCCCACTCTGCCCCACCCCGCCCCGCCCCACTCTGCCCCACCCCACTCTGCCCCACTCTGCTCCACCCCACTCTGCCCCACTCTGCTCCGCCCCACTCTGCTCCACCCCACTCTGCTCCACCCCACTCTGCTCCACCCCACTCTGCTCCACCCCACTCTGCTCCACCCCAGTCTAGTCTACTCAACTCTTCCCCACTTCAATCTAGACTACTCTAATCCATTCAATCTACCCCACTCCTAGTACCCCACCCCACTCTGCCCCTCTCCACCCCACCGTAGCCAAAGCCACCCTTCCGCAGTCTAGCCCAAAGTAACTCCGTCTATTCTTCCCCAATCTTCTCCGATCTACTGCAGTCCACCCAAAGGTACTCCTATCTACCCAAATCTGCCACACTACACTCCAATTTACCCCACGCCACCTACTCCACTCTACACCACTTCAATCTACTCGAATCTCACCCGGTCTTCCTCGCTCTACTTAATATACCTCACTACAATCTACCTCACTCCACTCTACACCAATCTACCCCACTCCAAGCTACCCCAATCTACTCCACTCCACTCTAAACTGATCTCCCACTCATTTCTACCCCACTCCACCCCACTCCAGTCTACCTTACTGTACCCAATATACCCCACTACAGTCTACCCCACTCTAAACTAACCTACCTCTGTCTACCCCCACACCACAATACTCAAATCTACCCCATTGTACTCTACCCAAGTCTATCCCACTGCAATCCACTCCACATTATACACTAACATTTACCCATGCAGATCAGCAACCACTCTAGTGTAGAATCTGGCTAAAACACATTGCCAAAGCCAGTAGCTGTCTCTCATAGACAAGACCTATTGGCTTTGCCAGTGCTTGTTTTACATGGCGTTCAGCTATGCTGAACACCAGCAATGCTGCTTTTCAGCATGGCTAAAAGACATTGACCATGCCAACAGCTCTTGGATTTCGACCTATTGCCTTTGCCAATGCTTGTTTAAGCTCCTTCAGTTATTTCAAGAAGTGGAATTTCTTCACATAGTCATTTGAAATCGCGTTCTTCTGGTTTTCTTCAATAGGGATGCATTTTAGGTTTTTCTTATTCTCTTTCAATTATATCCTTGTTGTACTGAAGTAAATTATCAGCACTGATTAGGCAATGGCATATTCTGCACCATCGGGGATTATGCTGGTAATTTTCTTTCTGTCCTTCTTGAACATTGCCCGATATTCCTTATCGCTGCCCTTTGCTTTTGCATATATTTTCCTATGCGTTCTGTTGAGCCTTTCATTTTTCTTATCTTTTTCTGGATCATGACGCTCTACTGTGCCTCTTGAGCACTACTCAAAGGCTGATTACCAGTTTCATTTGGATGTTCATTGAGATTGACTGGCTTTGGATTTATATTGCGGGTATTTTCTGAGAGGTAAATCATAGTTTCTTCCATCAGGTCCAAAACATCTTCGTGATGCTGTAGATTTTTTTTTTTTTTTTTTATTTTTTTTAAAATTTTCTTCTAATCTGTGATTTAGATCATTAAAGTTAGTGATTTTAGGCGCACTTTCTGTTGGTAGCCTTTACACCTTTCTTTTGTTAGTTCCACTGACATCGTTGGAGTCCCTTTCAGTGCCATTGGATGCTCGCTCTACCTTCTTTGCCAGTTTTTAGGGTTTTTTCTGTTCTGTCTCTTCTTTTTTCTGAGGTTTTGTGCTTCTATTGTCAAAATGCTGAACCATGAGAGCATGTATATTTCTTTTGTTTTCGTACACTATTTCCAGTTCCACTAGCAGCGGTATCTTTTGACCGTACTTTGGATGGTTTGCTGCTTGCCGGAGCTGCGAGTCTAGCATTGCTTTGTTCCTTTGGATGTGATGCCTCCTGCGTTGCAACTTTCCAATTTCAGTTCCCAATCAGATCTGAGAAGCTGCAGCGGAAGGGCTGCTCTCCTCTCTTTAATCTGCCCTTGCGTTTCGCACAGTAGCACGCAATATTGTGGAAGTCAGCTTCCTTGTCACATGTGGAGCAATGTATTTATTGGTAGAATCCTTTGGGTTTACCGGAGACATGTTTAAGTTGTTTCAAAGTTCCTATTATGTCTTCACTCAAATCACTTGTATTTTTCATTGAGATGCTTCCATTATTTGACATTTTTGGTGAAATCACTTCACTGGTTAGGTATGTTATTTTCTTTCTTTTTTTAAAACTGATTATATTCAACTTTTTATGGTAATCACAATACATCACTCATCAATAACGGGCAATCATCTTTGCATTAGTATCTGTCCTCAGTGAACCACCAACAACCATATTGGTATCCCATCCCCTCCCGTTTCTCACACTAAGTTGCACCCCATTTTACAGTTTATTTGAGAGCATGAGAGGTGACCCAAGTAGATCACTGCTGTTCCTCCAGATGAAAGGCAGAAGGTCTACCTATTCCCAGAGGCTCTTGGACATCAAGCGGGGTGCCCTGATTCATGTACTTGTTCAGTCACTCACTGTTTCACCTGAGTGGGTGTGGGGACAGGAGAGCCTCCCGGGGGTGTAGGCTGCACCTGCAACGGGGATTCTGGGTTCTTCAAGCAATCTACCAAGGCCTCCCAGGCAGCACCTGCAACGGGGATTCTGGGTTCTTCAAGCAATCTACCAAGGCCTCCCAGGCTGCACCTGCAACGGGGATTCTGGGTTCTTCAAGCAATCTACCAAGGCCTCCCAGGCAGCACCTGCAACGGGGATTCTGGGTTCTTCAAGCAATCTACCAAGGCCTCCCAGGCTGCACCTGCAACGGGGATTCTGGGTTCTTCAAGCAATCTACCAAGGCCTCCCAGGCTGAACCTGCAACAGGGATTCTGGGTTCTTCAAGCAATCTACCAAGGCCTCCCAGGCTCATGCCGTGCAACGGGGATTCTGGGTTCTTCAAGCAATCTACCAAGGCCTCCCAGGCTCATGCCGTGCAACGGGGATTCTGGGTTCTTCAAGCAATCTACCAAGGCCTCCCAGGCTGCACCTGCAACGGGGATTCTGGGTTCTTCAAGCAATCTACCAAGGCCTCCCAGGCAGCACCTGCAACGGGGATTCTGGGTTCTTCAAGCAATCTACCTAGGCCTCCCAGGCTGCACCTGCAACGGGGATTCTGGGTTCTTCAAGCAATCTACCAAGGCCTCCCAGGCTGCACCTGCAACGGGGTGTCTGCGTTCTTCAAGCAATCTACCAAGGCCTCCCAGGCTGCACCTGCAACGGGGTGTCTGCGTTCTTCAAGCAATCTACCAAGGCCTCCCAGGCTGCACCTGCAACGGGGATTCTGGGTTCTTCAAGCAATCTACCAAGGCCTCCCAGGCAGCACCTGCAACGGGGATTCTGGGTTCTTCAAGCAATCTACCAAGGCCTCCCAGGCAGCACCTGCAACGGGGATTCTGGGTTCTTCAAGCAATCTACCAAGGCCTCCCAGGCAGCACCTGCAACGGGGATTCTGGGTTCTTCAAGCAATCTACCAAGGCCTCCCAGGCTGCACCTGCAACGGGGTGTCTGGGTTCTTCAAGCAATCTACCAAGGCCTCCCAGGCTGCACCTGCAACGGGGTGTCTGCGTTCTTCAAGCAATCTACCAAGGCCTCCCAGGCTGCACCTGCAACGGGGATTCTGGGTTCTTCAAGCAATCTACCAAGGCCTCCCAGGCAGCACCTGCAACGGGGATTCTGGGTTCTTCAAGCAATCTACCAAGGCCTCCCAGGCAGCACCTGCAACGGGGATTCTGGGTTCTTCAAGCAATCTACCAAGGCCTCCCAGGCTGCACCTGCAACGGGGATTCTGGGTTCTTCAATCAATCTACCAAGGCCTCCCAGGCTGCACCTGCAACGGGGATTCTGGGTTCTTCAAGCAATCTACCAAGGCCTCCCAGGCAGCACCTGCAACGGGGATTCTGGGTTCTTCAAGCAATCTACCAAGGCCTCCCAGGCTGCACCTGCAACGGGGATTCTGGGTTCTTCAAGCAATCTACCAAGGCCTCCCAGGCTGAACCTGCAACAGGGATTCTGGGTTCTTCAAGCAATCTACCAAGGCCTCCCAGGCTCATGCCGTGCAACGGGGATTCTGGGTTCTTCAAGCAATCTACCAAGGCCTCCCAGGCTCATGCCGTGCAACGGGGATTCTGGGTTCTTCAAGCAATCTACCAAGGCCTCCCAGGCTGCACCTGCAACGGGGATTCTGGGTTCTTCAAGCAATCTACCAAGGCCTCCCAGGCAGCACCTGCAACGGGGATTCTGGGTTCTTCAAGCAATCTACCAAGGCCTCCCAGGCTGCACCTGCAACGGGGATTCTGGGTTCTTCAAGCAATCTACCAAGGCCTCCCAGGCTGCACCTGCAACGGGGTGTCTGCGTTCTTCAAGCAATCTACCAAGGCCTCCCAGGCTGCACCTGCAACGGGGTGTCTGCGTTCTTCAAGCAATCTACCAAGGCCTCCCAGGCTGCACCTGCAACGGGGATTCTGGGTTCTTCAAGCAATCTACCAAGGCCTCCCAGGCAGCACCTGCAACGGGGATTCTGGGTTCTTCAAGCAATCTACCAAGGCCTCCCAGGCAGCACCTGCAACGGGGATTCTGGGTTCTTCAAGCAATCTACCAAGGCCTCCCAGGCAGCACCTGCAACGGGGATTCTGGGTTCTTCAAGCAATCTACCAAGGCCTCCCAGGCTGCACCTGCAACGGGGTGTCTGGGTTCTTCAAGCAATCTACCAAGGCCTCCCAGGCTGCACCTGCAACGGGGTGTCTGCGTTCTTCAAGCAATCTACCAAGGCCTCCCAGGCTGCACCTGCAACGGGGATTCTGGGTTCTTCAAGCAATCTACCAAGGCCTCCCAGGCAGCACCTGCAACGGGGATTCTGGGTTCTTCAAGCAATCTACCAAGGCCTCCCAGGCAGCACCTGCAACGGGGATTCTGGGTTCTTCAAGCAATCTACCAAGGCCTCCCAGGCTGCACCTGCAACGGGGATTCTGGGTTCTTCAAGCAATCTACCAAGGCCTCCCAGGCTGCACCTGCAACGGGGATTCTGGGTTCTTCAAGCAATCTACCAAGGCCTCCCAGGCAGCACCTGCAACGGGGATTCTGGGTTCCTCAAGCAATCTACCAAGGCCTCCCAGGCTGCACCTGCAACGGGGATTCTGGGTTCCTCAAGCAATCTACCAAGGCCTCCCAGGCTGCACCTGCAACGGGGATTCTGGGTTCTTCAAGCAATCTACCAAGGCCTCCCAGGCTGCACCTGCAACGGGGATTCTGGGTTCTTCAAGCAATCTACCAAGGCCTCCCAGGCAGCACCTGCAACGGGGATTCTGGGTTCTTCAAGCAATCTACCAAGGCCTCCCAGGCTGCACCTGCAACGGGGATTCTGGGTTCTTCAAGCAATCTACCAAGGCCTCCCAGGCTGCACCTGCAACGGGGATTCTGGGTTCTTCAAGCAATCTACCAAGGCCTCCCAGGCAGCACCTGCAACGGGGATTCTGGGTTCCTCAAGCAATCTACCAAGGCCTCCCAGGCAGCACCTGCAACGGGGATTCTGGGTTCTTCAAGCAATCTTCCAAGGCCTCCCAGGCTGCACCTGCAACGGGGATTCTGGGTTCTTCAAGCAATCTACCAAGGCCTCCCAGGCTGCACCTGCAACGGGGATTCTGGGTTCCTCAAGCAATCTACCAAGGCCTCCCAGGCTGCACCTGCAACCGGGATTCTGGGTTCCTCAAGCAGTCTACCAAGGCCTCCCAGGCTCATGCCGTGTCTATTGTGCCAATGCCCTGCCTGACATCCCTTAGTAACACTTCCCCCTCGTAGCTGGCCCATCTCTCTAACTCCCTTCTCATGACAGTCACTCGAAGCCCTAACGGGGACTTCCAGTTCCTAGTGACTTTCCTCTTTCCCAGTACAAACACCAAGTCCTGAAATCTACTTGTGACCTTGGTTTTGGATGTATGAGGGCAGCATCCCAGTAAACAATGTCTCAGGGACAAAGCAAAATCTGTCTCACTTGTTCCCAGAATCACTGCAGCAGCGGGCATTGCCAGAGAATATGTAGGAAATCTGCTCTCACTTCTACACACCTCAGGCAGGCTGAGTCTCCTATACTGTAGTATCTATTGATACTGTCAGCGGTGAGAAGCTCTGTTTTAATATGTAGAAGTTAATCAGTTTAAATGTCACATTTCTGGATATTTTCGGTGTCCTGTTGAGTATTCTAGCTCAGTCGTCCTTAGGGATGCACCCCTCAGGTCGCCCTCCCACTTGTTACGTCTTCCCATACTGCTCTGTAGGGTACCATCACTGCTCTATAAGTGCCTGCGGCTGCCACGCTGTATTAGCAGGACCTACGGGTTGTGGCTCTGTCCAACGTGTTTGCCTGTGCTTGCGGAGTGCAGCTGTCGCCGCCCTGTGGAGAAGAAAGTGCCCTTGAGGTAGGTCAATTCCATTCTAAATTCCCCAAAGGGTAGGAGCTCTCTATTAGAAGTCCCTCACTGACGCTGCACCAGCTGTTGCTTAGTCCGCCGGTCTTCTCCAGTCCCACGATGGGGCAGCGCTGTGAGCTCCATAATGGGTAGATCAGGTGACTATGGTACTTTGATGCGCCTTCTGGAGACGGAGAGTCCAGCACCGGAGCTCACCAGCGTTATCCCCACCGGGGCATCCCGTCCTTAACAGGAGTCCCATCAGCCTGGCCAATGACGTGACACATTGCCCTAGTGCCCGCTGCAGGTTCTGTCTTACCCATTGGGTAAGCCATTGCAGTTGAGCGGCAGTATAGTAGGACTCTAGTGCAGGCAATGCCAGAGCCCCAGCAGTCACCGAACACTGCAACAAAGTCCTCTTCCTGATCCCCATATAAATCCCATAATCCGGGAATCTAGTTCCCTGAATCGCCCTCTAGGGATCCATACAGGTAATGTTGAAAAATAGTACAGCAGCCTTGGGAGTGCCACCATTTTAAGTATCTCTACTCTTCCCGCTCCATGTTTTTCCACGAGTTAATGGCCTGTCCCACATTTTCCTCCAAGAGGTCCGGCGGTTTGTGGAAGATGCGGACACGCAGGCATCTGGACTCCCACTGTAGCATGTCCAGCTCCACTGGGGGGATCTTGGCCTATGTGAGACAGAAATAGTTTAGATTTTTGCCAATTTACTATTAAGCCAGATAAAGTCCTGACTTTCTCCAACATGTTTCTGGCTCCGTCCAAGTCTTGTGCCCTGTTCCGCAGAAAAAGCAGTAAATCATCCCCATATAGACACATTCTGTGAGAACAGTTCCCACTTCTACTTAATGGTACCAAGTTCCCAGTCTGGCCTGACAGGCCAATGGTTCCATCACCAGTACAAATATTAAAGGAGACGGGGCAGCCTTGCCTCCTTTTGTGGCCTACACTATAGCGCTTTGAAATGGTTTTCCCACTGCAGACTGTAGCCGTAGGGTCACAATAGAGCAGCTCGATCCATTGCAAGAAGCCTTGCCTCTTTGCAAACACTCAAGTGCTCCATATAAACAGTCCCACTATAAGCTGTTGAAAGCTTTTTCATTATCGACAGCGAAGATGGCTGCCTGGTGCCGTCTGGTGGTCTCCAGTGGGGTCCGTAGTCTCCTGATATTGTGTGCCGTGCTTCGGCCCGAAATAAATCCCGCTTGGTCTGAGTGCACTAAGTCGTGGTAGTAACCTGGTTGCCAAGATTTTACTTAGGATTGTTGAGCATGGAGAAGGGCCTGTGGGCTTTATGGTCATGGACTGGTTTGCCCAGTTTTAGCAGTGGAATCACCGATACCTTGTGGCGTCAGGGAGACTGTTTCTCCAGCCGTTTTGAACAAATCCAATAGTTTCGGGGCCAATTCATCCCTGTAGGTGGCAAAGAATTTGACTGGGAATCCATTGGATCCTGGTGTTTCTCCCCTAGCTAACCCTTTTATCGCCGCTCTGATCTCCTGTATAGAGACGTCATTCCCTAATGCATCAGCTTCACCCTGTGTAAGTGTGTGTGGTGGGCGTGGTGCCTGGCATTGCTCCAGGGCTTCCCTATTGTGTTCTGTGGAGCACCTGTATAACTCTGCATAATAACCGAGAAATCGGTGCCTAATCTCCTCTTGTATATAATAATTTGGTGCCCAGATCAGAAGTAATTTCTGCGATCGTCGAGCCCCGTTTGCCTGAGTTAGCCAGCCAGGCCAGCAGGGTGCCCACCCGGTTACGCTCAGCGTGTGCTTTGACCGTATAGCGCTTAGAATCGAAACACCGCAGGCGTTCCACCTGTTCCTCACATCCCGAGTCTCGACTGGGACTCCGCTCCCCCGTTCTGCGTCGTTCCATATCCCACAATGCTAGCTCAGCTTCCTGGACCTCCCGCAGGAGTGTGTTCCTGACCCCCGCTGATTCAGCCATATACTTTTCCCTTATTAGCCCTTCAAAAGCATCCCATTCAATTTGTGGGGAGACGCCGGGCCACTGTCGACTGTACAGTATTGTCTAATGAGCTCCCTGATTGTTTCCTGCTCGTATGGGCCTTCCAGGGATTTGGGTTTTAAGTGCCACGTGGGGATGCGCAGCCCTGGTCGCTCCCACTGCAGGTGTAACAGTACTGTGGTGTGATCAGAGATGGTATCCTTCAAGAATTCTGCTTCGTGTACTGATGCATGTACATCTGGAGAGCATAAGAAGATATACAGTAGTGCGTCTGTGTCCATGATCCTGCCAGTGGCTGGTACCCTGCACCCCTAAATTCACTGGTTTCCTACCTCGTGTGTCCCTGATGGAACCAGTGCGTCTGTTTCCATGATCCTGTGCCTCCCCGTGGCTGGTACCCTGCACCTCTAAATTCACAGGTTGGTTTCCTACTTCATGTTTCCCCTGAAAGAACCAGTGCGCCTCCCAGTGGCTGGTACCTTGCACCCCAATATTCACAGGTTGGTTTCCTACTTCATGTTTCCCTGAAGGAACCAATGTGTCTGTGTAGGAGGCTGGACTGGCTTGTAGTGGGTACCAAGAGGTACTTACACCTTGCACCAGGCCCAGGTATCCCTTATTAGTGTAGAGGGGTGTCTAGCAGCTTAGGCTGATAGAAAAGGTAGCTTAGCAAAGCAGCTTAGGCTGAACTAGGAGACGAGTGAAGCTCCTACAGTACCACTAGTGTCACATGCACAATATCATAAGAAAACACAATACACAGATATACTAAAAATAAAGGTACTTTATTTTTATGACAACATGCCAAAGTATCTCAGTGAGTACCCTCTGTATGAGGATAGCAAATATACACAAGATATATGTACACAATACCAAAATATGCAGTAATAGAAAACAGTGCAAACAATGTATAGTCACAATAGAATGCAATGGGGGCACATAGTGATAGGGGCAACACAAACCATATACTCTAGAAGTGGAATGCGAACCACGAATGGACCCCAAACCTATGGGACCTTGTAGAGGGTCGCTGGGACTGTAAGAAAACAGTGAGGGTTAGAAAAATAGCCCACCCCAAGACCCTGAAAAGTGGGTGCAAAGTGCACCTAAGTTCCCCAAAGAGTACAGAAGTCGTGATAGGGGAATTCTGCAAGGAAGACCAACTCCAGCAATGCAACAACGATGGATTTCCTGACGAGAGTACCTGTGGAACAAGGGGACCAAGTCCAAGAGTCACGATCAAGTCGGGAGTGGGCAGATGCCCAGGAAATGCCAGTTGTGGGTGCAAAGAAGCTGCCACCGGATGGAAGAAGCTGTGGATTCTGCAAGAACGACAAGGGCTAGAAACTTCCCCTTTGGAGGATGGATGTCCCACGTCGTGAAGAGTAGTACAGAGGTGTTTCCGTGCAGAAAGACCACAAACAAGCCTTGCTAACTGCAAGGGTCGCGGTTAGGGTTTTTGGATGCTGCTGTGGCCCAGGAGGGACCAGGATGTCACCAATTGCGTGAGGGGACAGAGGGGACGTCCAGCAAGACAAAGAGCCCACTCAGAAGCAAGCTGCACCCGGAGAAGTGCCGGAACAGGCACTACGAAGTGGAGTGAACCGGAGCTCACCCGAAGTCACAAAGTAAGGTCCCACGACGCCGGAGGACAACTCAGGAGATCGTGCACTGCAGGTTAGAGTGCCGGGGACCCAGGCTTGGTTGTGCACAAAGGAAATCCTGGAAGAGTGCACAGGAGCCGGAGTAGCTGCAAAACACGCGGTTCCCAGCAATGCAGTCTAGCGTGGGGAGGCAAGGACTTATCTCCACCAAACTTGGACTGAAGAGTCACTGGACTGTGGGAGTCACTTGGACAGAGTTGCTGAGTTCAAGGGACCTCGCTCGTCGTGCTGAGGAGACCCAGAGGACCGGTGATGCAGTTCTTTGGTGCCTGCGGTTGCAGGGGGAAGATTCTGTCGACCCACGGGAGATTTCTTCGGAGCTTCTAGTGCAGAGAGGAGGCAGACTACCTCCACAGCATGCACCACCAGGAAAACAGTCGAGAAGGCGGCAGGATCAGCGTTACAAGGTTGCAATAGTCGTCTTTGCTACTTTGTTGCAGTTTTGCAGGCTTCCAGCGTGGTCAGCAGTCGATTCCTTGGCAGAAGGTGAAGAGAGAGATGCAGAGGAACTCTGATGAGCTCTTGCATTCGTTATCTAAGGAATTCCCCAAAGCAGAGACCCTAAATAGCCAGAAAAGGAGGTTTGGCTACCTAGGAGAGAGGATAGGCTAGCAACACCTGAAGGGGCCTATCAGGAGGAGTCTCTGACGTCACCTGCTGGCACTGGCCACTCAGAGCAGTCCAGTGTGCCAGCAGCACCTCTGTTTCCAAGATGGCAGAGGTCTGGAGCACACTGGAGGAGCTCTGGGCACCTCCCAGGGGAGGTGCAGGTCAGGGGAGTGGTCACTCCCCTTTCCTTTGTCCAGTTTCGCGCCAGAGCAGGGCTGAGGGATCCCTGAACCGGTGCAGACTGGCTTATGCAGAGATGGGCACCATCTGTGCCCATCAAAGCATTTCCAGAGGCTGGGGGAGGCTACTCCTCCCAAGCCCTAACACCTTTTTCCAAAGGGAGAGGGTGCAACACCCTCTCTCTGAGGAAGTCCTTTGTTCTGCCATCCTGGGCCAAGCCTGGCTGGACCCCAGGAGGGCAGAAACCTGTCTGAGGGGTTGGCAGCAGCTGCAGTGAAATCCCGGGAAAGGCAGTTTGGCAGTACCTGGGTCTGTGCTACAGACCACTGGGATCATGGGATTATGCCAATTATGCCAGGATGGCATAGAGGGGGCAATTCCATGATCATAGACATGTTACATGGCCATATTCGGAGTTACCATTGTGAAGCTACATATAGGTAGTGACCTATATGTAGTGCACGCGTGTAATGGTGTCCCCGCACTCACAAAGTCCGGGGAATTGGCCCTGAACAATGTGGGGGCACCTTGGCTAGTGCCAGGGTGCCCACACACTAAGTAACTTTGCACCTAACCTTTACCAGGTAAAGGTTAGACATATAGGTGACTTATAAGTTACTTAAGTGCAGTGTAAAATGGCTGTGAAAGGCCTGTGTAAGAATTGTCAGAGCTCCCTATGGGTGGCAAAAGAAATGCTGCAGCCCATAGGGATCTCCTGGAACCCCAATACCCTGGGTACCTCAGTACCATATACTAGGGAATTATAAGGGTGTTCCAGTATGCCAATGTAAATTGGTGAAATTGGTCACTAGCCTGTTAGTGACAATTTGTACAGAGAGAGCATAACCACTGAGGTTCTGGTTAGCAGAGCCTCAGTGAGACAGTTAGGCACCACACAGGGAACACATACATATAGGCCACAACCTTATGAGCACTGGGGTCCTGGCTAGCAGGGTCCCAGTGACACATAACAAACATACTGAAAACATAGGGTTTTCACTATGAGCACTGGGCCCTGGCTAGCAGGATCCCAGTGAGACAGTGAAAACACTCTGACATACACTCACAAACAGGCTAAAGGTGGGGGTAACAAGGCTAGAAAGAGGCTACTTTCTCACACTGGTACCTTGCACCCCAATGTTCACAGCTTGGTGTCCTGCCTCATGTGTCCCTGGTGGGACCAGTGCGTCTGGATCTGTGACCCTGCGCCTCCCAGTGGCTGGTACCTTGCACCCCAATATTCACAGGTTTGTTTCCTGCCTCGTGTCCCTGGTGTGACCAGTGTGTCTGGATCTGTGATCCTGCGCCTCCCAGTGGCTGGTACCCTGCACCCCAATGTTCACAGCTTGGTGTCCTGCCTCATGTGTCCCTGGTTAGACCAGTGTGTGTTGGTTTCCTGCCTCGTGTGTCCCTGGTGTGACCAGTGCGTCTGGTTCTGTGACCCTGCGCCTCCCAGTGGCTGGCACTGTGCACCCCAATATTCACAGGTTGGTGTCGTGCCTCGTGTGTCCCTGGTGTGACCAGTGCATCTGGATCTGTGACCCTGCGCCTCCCAGTGGCTAGCACCCTGCACCCCAATATTCACAGGTTGGTTTCCTGGCTAGTGTCCCAGTGCGTTTGGATCTGTGATCCTGCGCCTCCCAGTGGCTGGCACTGTGCACCCCAATATTCACAGGTTGGTTTCCTGCCTCATGTGTCCCTGGTGGGACCAGTGTCTGTGTCCATGATCCTGCGCCTCCCAGTGGCTGGTACCCTGCACCCCAATGTTCACGGGTTGGTTTCCTGCCTCATGTGTCCCTGGTGGGACCACTGCATCTGTGTCCGTGATCCTGCGCCTCCCAGTGGCTGGCACCCTGCACCCCTGTAGACACGGACCCGGGGGTGCAGGTGACGGAATGGTTCCAGGGTCCCTTCTGAGGCTCGAGTGCGGTCGCTGCCCCGGGGCTAGAATCCACCATGAATAACGCCCACAAACCTCCCCCATTTCTGAAGGAAATCCGAGCCTGAAGCATGAGGCTTGGCGCGGGGGGGGCCTTGTGTGACTGTCCAGGCTGCAATGGACCTGCTCATGCTGGGGCAGGTCTTGTCCACACCTGAAAGGGCAAAGTGGGTGGACAACGGTGGAGGGGAATGTGTCCCGAGCCGTTGAAGGTGGAGAGAGAGCTGCTGTAAGGGTGGATCCGGGGTGTCTTGGCTGGAAGAAGCTGGAAAGGGCGGTGGCGTCTTCAGAGGGGTTCTCTGCCCCTTGGAGAGGGCGCAGGAGTCTCCAGCGGGAGTACGGAGGCTACCCACTGCCCTGTGCTATATCTGAAGTGCAATGCTGCCACCCTGTGGCTTGCAAGGAAACCACATTTGCACGATCCCTTGGAAAGGAGACTTGCCACCTTGTGTCGTAGGCGGAGGAATCTCCCTTTCATAAGCGTTGGCAAAGCCAATAGGTCTCGGCAATGCCAGAGCTATTGGCTTCGTCAGTGTAAACGTCTTTCAGCCGTGTTGGGCAGCATTATAACACAGCCTTGTCCTACTTTCACCTATTTTTCACTCTTTACATTTCACCAAATGAATTGCTGTATATCCAGTATACAATGAAAACCCATTGCAAGGTGCAACTCATTTATTGGCTCTGTGTACCAAGAGTTCTTGATGAACCTACAAGCCCTATATATCCCGCTACCAGAAGAGTCCAGCAGACGTAACGGTATATTGCTTTCAAAAATCTGCCATAGGAAAAAGTAATAGAAGAAAACGTGGACAGAAATGGCTCTTTTTTTTACCTCTATTTCAATGTTTTTTTTATTTTAGCTGTTACTTTCTGTAGGAAAACCTTGAAGGATCTACACAAGTGACCCCTTGCTAAATTCAGAATGTTGCCTTCTTTAAGAAATGTTTACCTGTCCGGGATCCAGCATTGGTTTCTCACCCATTTCTGTCACTAACTGGAAGGAGGCTGAAAGCACAAATAATAATAAAAATGGGGTATGTCCCAGTAAAATGCCAAAATTGTGTTGAAAAATGTGTTTTTCTGATTCAAGTCTGCCTGTTCCTGAAAGCTGTGAAGATGGTGATTTTAGCACCGCAAGCCCTTTGTTGATGCCATTTTCAGGGGAAAAAAAACACACGCTTTCTTCTGCAGCACTTTTTTGGCATTTTTGTGAAAACAAAATTTTAGCTATATGTTGGCTAATTTCTTGGTCTCCTCTAGAGAAACCCACAAGCTCTGAGTACCTCTAGATTCCTAGGGTGTTGGAAAATGGGACGCAAATTTGCAGTGGGTAGCCTATGTGGACAAAAAGTTATGAGGGCCTAAGCGCAGACTGCACCAAACAACCAAAATAAAGGCTCGGCACAGGAGGGGGAAAGGCCTGGCAGCGAAGGGGTTAAGATACTTCCTTGACCCAGATGCGTAAATATTGTTTTACTGTTGCTTTGCACACATTACATGGCACGTAGTGCTGCCAGGACAGCTCTCAGCACCTTGTGTCATTAATGAAATGCAGAAAGCAGCACATGGATAATTCTTGAAGCCTCGGTGTGTTTTGAACTTCAAAGTTGGAGCAGTACACTTGCAAGCAACGTGCTTTCTTTATTGACGCAAGCCTTGAAAACAATTGCTGACTTCTGTGTACTTTCTATGCAGCGTTACAACCTGTGTGAACATTGAAGCTTAAAAGCAACTTCACTGTGCTGTTCTTATTGTGCATACGAACAAATGCACTAAAAGTGCTGAGATGAGGGCGTGAGGCTAAAAACGGACATGTAGGGAAGATTTCTCATGGCCGGGGAGAAGGTTGTATAGAGAGGGCACGACGGCGAGAAGTCCATGTATGTTTCGTTATCGGGCGAGTTTGTGCTATGTGAAAAAAGAAAAAAAACTGCAATGTTCAGTTACAACACGAGCGAGGGTGGGTGGAGGGGATTTTAAGAAACAGGAAGTGGGTAGTCGAGGGTTTAGAAGTAACAGACTGGGGCAGAGGGAAAACACAAGCACTCCTATGCTGTGCTGAAACACAGGAAAACTATATGGTGCATGCTTTAGGGGAGAGCCAAACACCAGAAGAGAACATGGCCCAGGCTTGCCTTGACAAACCAGAACAAATGAAGTGAGCGACGCTGAAGCAGACTAGTGATAAGGACCGGCTGTAGGCCCACTGTCTGTAAATATGATGTCTCTAGGAACACAGCATACGTACTTTCTTCTCTTGACTAAATTTACTTTCTCTTCACCTGTTGATACACCCACAGGCCTACTCTTCAGAGGGTTGTAACTGGAGATCCACAGTGCATTTTAATGGGTTGTCACTTTCCAACCTTTCTTTTATCCCGAAAGGCACTAGTTGCCTAGCCAGGAGCTCGGAGAGAAAGACATAGACTTTGGTTTAATGCCCTTTGCAGGTCAGGGGGAATGAATATTCCTTCTCTTTTGCAAGAAACACTATTTGTGCTGATACCAATTTGTAAGCTGACACAAATTCCTGCATTATATGCCTCCCTCTCTCCTGGAAGACTATATCAAGAGGCTCTCCTAAGCCACTAATAGTGAAATCACCCACCATTATGATTTCGTGGCCGGGGTGATCCAAAATGAGAGATTCTAGACTGTCCACCAATTCTTGGATCACCTTCAGCTTGGATTTTGTAGCGGCATTGATGTAGCAGTTTGAGGATCACATCTGTGTTCTTACTATTTAGTTTCAGGGCTCTGATGGAGACTGCTTGGGCCATCCTATTGTCGATGGCCAGTATGGCAGCCTCTAGGTCGGCTGTGTGCTTGATGAAAGCTGATAGGCCCCAGATGAACAACTGAGCATACTTGTTTGTAGGGCAGCGGTGAAGATCTTGTGGAAGCCTGGCAATGGCTAAGGGGCAAGCTCCCAGGTTTCCGGAAGGCAGAGGATGTCCTTTATTTCCAAATAAGCCAGCACTTCCCTGCTTGATCTAATACTACTGAGGCCTGCTACGTTCCAAGAAAGTATTGATAGCGATTTGTTTGGTCTCTAGGTCAAGTGTGAGGACCTCTCCCTCGAGGCTAGGGCCTGTACCTCTTTGTTTTTGGTACAAATGACCCCCAACTTCCCCCAGACGCCATCTATAGCTTTTCCTGTCGCTGGATGCACCTCCCTCTGATTGTGCGTGCAAAGAATAAAAACCCCTAAGCCGTCTGGGTCTGAGGCCCAACCTCGGTTTCCCCCACTTTTTCCTTTCAGCACACTTGTTGCAATGTCCCAGGGATGTGAGGATAACAGGACATATGGTATTTTGCTGGCGATGGTATGTGTAAGTCAAGGCCTCCTTCTGCAAAAGTTGCTCTTTCAGCCCAGATTGCATCTCTGTGGCATTCTCTTCCATGTTGCCTTGGTTACTTCCCCAGTCCGCCCGTCCATCTCGTTTGGTGCTTGAATTGACGGCTGCTGGACTTTGAAATGCTCAGTAGGAGAACCGCTGATGGGCAGGCCTGAATGAGCCGGATCATCAATTCGAATGGGGCTTTTACACATGCTCTGCTCACTTTAGCACCTCACTACTGCTAAAGTGCAGTTGCAGTCCGGGGTTATCTGAGGACTGGAATCCCCTCTCGCTGCCTTTCCATGGGGCTCTGCGTTTTCTGCCATGTGGGGTGAGTGTTACCGATCCTAGCTGACGGCCTTCTGACACCACTTCAGGAGGATTCAATTCAGATTGTGTGCCTCGGTCTGATGCTGTTTGAGTTCCTGGACACCCCGCTGAGGAAGCGGGGGTGGGGGGTGAATGAATGAGACCTCCGCTTAGGGTCCCACTGACTGTCTTTCAATGTTGTACCTGGCAAGCTGCACCTTCCCTGTTCAGCTTTGAGTTTTTTTCATTGAATATATATATATATATAATAATAATAATAATATCGCTTTATCACTGTGAAAAATCTATTTGAAAAATTTCAGATGGTAGACATGCTATGCATGCAGGCTGCTGATGAACTGGTGAATAGTATTTCAAGGCCAAAAGCATTTCAAGCAAACCCTTTTTCCACTCCTGAATGTAGCAATTCTTGGTAATCATGCAGGAATAAAGCAAGTACTAAACCCAAATGCATAAGTTGACCGGGGGCCTGTGTCTTAAGTTACTGCATCGTTTGTACCTTCCCACTGTTGTATTAGTTTTGAAAATGTTTTCAGTGTGTGTTTTAGATCTAAGCGTGTTGGTGTGTTCAACGTACTGGCCAATGCGCATCAATGAGGATGCTGGTGTCCCAGCTCACTGGTTTCCCTGTTTCTCTTCACAGGCTTACGCAGAGTACATTGGTTTCATCCTCACCCTGAACGAAGCAGTCAAGGGCAAGAAGCTGACCTGTGAATACAAAGTCTCCGAGGTGGGTTGCAGGTGAGGGGTGGAGGGCTGGGGACCCTACTGTCAACCTCCCCTGTTCATAGACACATGGAGAATGCAGCCAGCATTGCCCTGGGAATTTGGGGTAAATTGGGGTTAGACTCTCTAAGGCTACTTGAGGAGTGGGTAGCATCCCTGGGAACATTGCCGGCAGCCCATTGTCATCCTCCGAGAGAGGTAGCGGTAGGCACTCAGACCCTAAGAGCTCACTCTATAATGTCACTCTGCTCTTCATTACACACGGTTGCCAAAGTTATCCTAAGAGTTGGACCGGGACTACTGTCTACCTGCTCTCCAAGAGAGACTGTAATTAAAGTCATTCTAAAGGTTGATCCAACAGTCCTTCCACCCTATGCTTCAGGAGAGGCTGCAGCCAAAGGGCCCAAGGGTTTGACCAGCAGTACTGCCGCCTTGTCCTACCGTCATTCCAAGGGTTGGACCGCCTTCCACCCTGCCCACGGGAGGTTCTTTGATATTCATTCCAAGGGTTGAACCAGGAGTACCCCCACTGTGCACTTCAGGAAAGTTTCTGATAGTCATTCTAAGGGTTGAACCAACAATACTGCCACGTTGCCTTCAGGAGCCTCTGCAGCTAAAATCATTGTAAGGGTTGAACCAACAGTACTGCCACCCTGCACCTTAGAAGGCTCTCAGATAGCCAATCTAAGAGTTGAACTAACAGTAGTTCCACCATGCCCTTAGGAGGCTCTACTATAGTCATTCCAAGAGGTGTACCAACAGTACTGCCACCCTGCTCCTCATGAGGCTCTCTGATAGTCATTCTAAGGTGGTGCACCAACAGCACTGCCCTTCTGCACCCGAGGAGAATCTCTGATAATCATTCCAAGAGATGTACCCACAGGTCTGCCACCCTGCTCCTCAGATAATCATTCTAAGGGTTGAACTAACAGTAGTTCCACCATGCCCTTAGGAGGCTCTACTATAGTCATTCAAAGAGTTGTACCAACAGTACTGCCACCCTGTCCCCCAGGAGGTTCTCTGATAATCATTCTAAGGGTTGAACCAACAGTGCTGCCAACCTGTCCCACAGGAGGCTCTCCGATAGTCATTCTAAGGGTTGTAACAAGAGTGCTGCCTCCCTGTGCCCAGGAGGCTCTCTGATAGTCATTCTAAGGGTTGAACGAATAGTGCTGCCACCCTTCCCTCAGGAGGCTCTCTGATAGTCATTCTAAGGGTTGGACCAACAGTGCTACCACCCTGCCCCCAGGAGGCTCTCCTATAGTCATTCTAAGGGTTGAACCAACAGTGCTGCCACCCTGTCCCCCAGGAGGCTCTCTGGTAGTCATTCTAATGGTTGAACCAACAGTGCTGCCCCCCTGTCCCCCAGGAGGCTATTTGATGGTGATTCCAAGGATTGAGTAAACATTACTTCCACCTTGGCGTTCAGGAGGCCCTTCGAAAGTCCCTAAGTGTCTGCCACCATGCCCTTGGTACGACGTTAATTGCAGCATGCTTGTTGTCTAGGGTAAGAGCTCATCCTGTCCTTGTGACACTGACTGCTACCAAAAGCTGGTGGAGGCAGACAGACCACAAGACTACAACGATGTCCTTGACAAAAAAACTTGGTTGCTGACGCTGTCCAGACTTCCTTTTTCGTTCTTGAACCATGAATGACTGATGTAATGTGACAGCAAGAGACAGTGCTGAGATCATCATCAGATATTCTTTGGGACCCAGGGCAATGTAGCTCTGCCAACTCTGTGTGAGAGAGAGAGAGTTAAGAGGGGGTGAAGGTGCCGATGACCTCATCTGCCTTAATCTTATTCCCAAGGCACCCCATGCCTGGTGCCCAGTTAAATCAGGATAATTGCTTGCATTTTACAGTTCAAAGACAAAGGTTTCCTTTGCTTAAGCAGTACACTCGCTGCCTAATTTTTCAAACAAATTGTTAGCATTTCAAAAGTAAAATGCATCATGTTGCCGGACTTACTTGAAAGGACCCGTATGAGGTTACTGTCTGGAACAGAGTGATGTGTAGTTTAAGTTTTTGCAGCTGAACTGGGCCTCTGTATGAGGCTGGTTTCATGTGTAGAACAGCTGTGCATCCAGCCCCAGCCCACCTAGCACTTCTTCCTGGTAGCCCAGATGCCCAACCAAGGCATTTTATATACGTGTCTAGATATGGTGCTTTACATACTAGGGCGATAGTGCCACGGCTGGGGTGCTTTACATACTAGGCTGATAGTGCTACGGTTGGGGTGCTTTACATACTAGGGCGATAGTGCCACGGTTGGGGTGCTTTACATACTAGGGCGATAGTGCCACGGTTGGGGTGCTTTACGTACAAGTCAGATAGGGCCACGGTTGGGGTGCTTTACGTACAAGTCAGATAGGGCCACGGTTGGGGTGCTTTACGTACAAGTCAGATAGGGCCACGGTTGGGGTGCTTTACATACTAGACTGATAGTGCCACGGCTGAGGTGCTTTACATACAAGTCAGATAGTGCCACGGTTGGGGTGCTTTACATACAAGTCAGATAGGGCCACGGTTGGGGTGCTTTACATACTAGGGGGATAGTGCCACGGTTGGGGTGCTTTACATACTAGGCTGATAGTGCCACGGCTGGGGTGCTTTACATACTAGGACGATAGTGCCACGGTTGGGGTGCTTTACATACAAGTCAGATAGGGCCACGGTTGGGGTGCTTTACATACTAGGGCGATAGTGCCACGGTTGGGGTGCTTTACATACTAGGCTGATAGTGCCACGGCTGGGGTGCTTTACATACTAGGACGATAGTGCCACGGTTGGGGTGCTTTACATACTAGGCGATAGGGCCATGGTTGGGGTGCTTTACATACTAGGACGATAGTGCCACGGTTGGGGTGCTTTAGATACTAGGCGATAGGGCCATGGTTGGGGTGCTTTACATACTAGGCTGATAGTGCCACAGTTGGGGTGCTTTACATACTAGGCTGATAGTGCCACGGTTGGGGTGCTTTACATACTAGGACAATAGTGCCACGGTTGGGGTGCTTTACATACTAGGCAATAGGGCCATGGTTGGGGTGCTTTACATACTAGGCTGATAGTGCCACGGTTGGGGTGCTTTACATACTAGGCTGATAGTGCCACGGTTGGGGTGCTTTACATACTAGGCTGATAGTGCCACGGTTGGGGTGCTTTACATACTAGGCTGATAGTGCCACGGTTGGGGTGCTTTACATACTAGGACGATAGTGCCACGGTTGGGGTGCTTTACATACTAGGACGATAGTGCCACGGTTGGGGTGCTTTACATACTAGGGCGATAGTGCCACGGTTGGGGTGCTTTACATACTAGGGCGATAGTGCCACGGTTGGGGTGCTTTACATACTAGGACGATAGTGCCACGGTTGGGGTGCTTTACATACTAGGGCGATAGTTCCACGGTTGGGGTGCTTTACATACTAGGGCGATAGTTCCACGGTTGGGGTGCTTTACATACTAGGCCGATAGTGCCACGGTTGGGGTGCTTTACATACTAGGGCGATAGTGCCACGGATGGGGTGCTTTACATACTAGGGCGATAGTGCCACGGTTGGGATGCTTTACATGCTAGGACGATAGTGCCACAGTTGGGATGCTTTACATGCTAGGTTGATAGTGCCACGGTTGTGGTGCTTTACATACTAAGCGATAGTGCCACGGTTGTGGTTCTTTACATACTAGGTTGATAGTGCCACGGTTGTGGTGCTTTACATAAAAGGCAATAGTGCTATAGTTGTAGTGCTTTACATACTAGGCCGATAGTCCCATGGTTGGGGTGCTTTACATACTAGGCGATAGTGTCATGGTTGGGGTGCTTTACGTACTAGGCTGATAGTGCCAGGGGTGTAGTGCTTTACATACTAGACTGGTAGTGCCACGGTTGTAGTGCTTTACATACTAGGCTGATAGTGCCGTGGTTGTGGTTCTTTACGTACTAGGCCGATAGTGCCACATTTGTAGTGCTTTACATACTTGGCCGATAGTGCCATAGTGTAGGGAATTGCCTCCCTTGGCATGGTTACCCCCTAACGTTTTGCCTTTTTGTTGATGCCAGTTATGATTGAAAGTGTGCTGGGACCCTGCTAACCAGGTCCCAGCACCAGTGTTCTTTCCCTAAACTGTACCTTTGTCTCAACAATTGGTACAACCCTGGCACCCAGGTATGTCCCTTGTAACTGGTACCCCTGGTACCAAGGGCCCTGATGACAGGGAAAGTCTCTAATGCCTGCAGCATGTCTTATTCCACCCTGGGGACCCCTCACTCAGCACAGACACACTGCTTGCCAGCTTGTGTGTGCTGGTGGGGAGAAAATGACTAAGTCGAGTAGGCCTACTTTGCCTACTGCACCCGGTCGAGGGTATGTTTTGTGGGCTTGTGTGTGTCTCGTCTCCCCACCACCCCCACCCCCACTCCCCATAGCTTACTACCACCCCCCCCACCCCACTTATCTGCTTAACAGTCACAGACCAGACCCAGAATCAAGAATTTTGTTGCTGGCACTGCAGGAGTCGAAGCCTTTGAACAAGCCTTGCATCAAATAACCCAAACCTAACTACCTGCCGTCGACAGATGTTAACATGCATGTTTCCCCCTCACTTTCAGAGAAAGCAACCAGTGGCCTGAATTGATCATTTTGAATGATTCATCAAGTTCAGTGCAAAATGTTCCTAAGTCTTTTTCTGGAGATGTACAAATAAAGATCTCTGGGCGGATTGCAATTCTCATCTGTACACTGCCGACCAATCGGGAAAACTCCCCAAAATACAGTAACTTTTCCCTGATTGAACAGCATCTCTTGGTAGGAGGGGCGCTCTACTCCAAGTACCATTTCTCGTAACAAAGCCATCTCGTCAAGTGTCTGCAGTGTGGAAAAAAGACACATAACCTGAACACTGCTAACCTGCCCCTTGAATGCTTCCAGACCTTTCTTCGTGTTACTACAACTGATGTGCCAGCCCGCCTCCACACTACCTTTCCTCAGTGCTCCTCCATACCCCTGCAACCTACCCGCATCACAGCCTGGCCTCAACTACACGAAGCACACATCCATTGGTCCACAGCAGCCAGCTGACTCATGGATAAGCTCACGTGGATGACTGCTTTCTTTATCACAAGACCTTGCCTTCACTTCCTCATTTCACAGATAGGGGAAGCATGGAAATGAAAAAGAAAAGGGACAACAGGGCATGTTTAATCCCTGTCTATTCAATTTACTCTGTCACGGTTTCAAACTCATAGAGCAAAACTGTTTCTACCCCAGCGGTCATCTTCAGAAAGGCATGCTTTTAGTTATCCGTTTAGTCGAAAGCAATTCATCTTGTACCGATGATGCCTAGGAGCGAATTGGATATGCCAATACCCATCTTAGAAATAATGCTCAACTGCTGTATTGATAAATAGACCTCTTTATGTATACAAATATGCTGACATGATGAATACTCGTGCGCAAGTGTTTTGCGACAGCTTCCTTACATGTATATTGCCAATACATTCGTCGGTGGCAGTGGTTTCATTTTCAGCATATTTAATACCGAACACGCTCACTCCAAAATGAACATGAAGCATGGTGCTGAGCCGCGAGGAGAAAGGATCGGGGCTTGGATTATAGAGAAATAGAGAAAGCCGATACCAGAGAGGAGGAGGGAGGCGGGGCAATCGCACGTTGGAACAGGAGGAAGTGTGACGTAGTATGATGGCCAGCAATAATGTTCTCTTAGTGAAAGCTCCCTGTGCAGGACCTTAGCACTCAAAGGAGGGACATTTAGCACAATGTACCAATAAAAGTGAAGATTTAAGACAAGCACAACAAAGATCGAATGGCAAGAGTGGGCATGGCTAAAGCCTCTATACTGAACACAGCATGTCTTGCAGAGACCGCACATGTGATGTCTAGGCTCGACCTAAAAAGAAGAAATAAAATAAATTATGTTTTTCTGACAGATTGCTTAACTGTCCATAAATAAGCATTGCTCTCAGATTCACCCAGAGGCAGAAATTTCTGCAGTTAATGTATATATTTTTTTCCAAGTGAGTTTCACATGAATGTGTGATTTGTTTTATTTTTTTATTTTTATTTTTTAGAATTTTAACCCGGGATCACATGAACATGCTGGGTTGCTCTTGTGTTCATTACACTGATACTTGTTCCCGCACCCTCCATTTCTCACTCTCTTGCTCCATCTCACGTACCCACTTTCCTCTCCCTCCTGTCTCATAAAAAAAAAAAATTCCACCCTCCCCTCCCATTTTTTTTCTACATACTTTGATGCCTTGCTTCTGCACTTACCCTCCAACTTACCTCATCATCCCTCTCGCAGCTTATTCTCTTCCCCACTCTCCGCTTGCAGCTTCTAATTTCACATCTTCTGTTCTCTCCTTCTCGTGATGTATCCTCTCCACAAATCCTCCTCTTTCCCACACATGACTGACTGATTGTGGCAGAAATATTCAAGCCTGTCACATACATCCAGAGTCCATGAGTAGAGGTGGGGCATATTTCTGTCAGTTCAGACCAGACTGCTCTGAAACCACTCCATAGCCTGTAGACTACAGAGAAAGTGCCAGGATGACAGATTCGCCCTCTGTCCCTGCTTCCACATCCCCTCATTCTCTCTTCTGCACTGTTTGACATCTCCTTGTACTGCAACCTTTACACCAGAATACCAGGTTTTGAGAAATAAGTTGACTTCTGTGATGCTAGTTGTGGGCACCCAAAGCTTTACAGAGGTGTGAGTGGCTGGGCTTAGCTTCTGAGTGGAGAAAAGAGGTCGATCAGCTGTGCGCCCAGAAGGACGGCTTTGCTGCTCAGAGCTCAGCCTGTAAGAAGTAGCAGCTGCGAGGTCGAGGACTGGTGCCTATACAGCATTCACAAGCTGATCTAAAGCCTGCGCTCCCTTCACCTGGCTCTCTGAGTTTTCATATGCTTCCTTTCACTTGGAAATGCCCTTCTTGCTTCCTCTGGCAACAACAAAAAACAGAAGCATCAGATGGAATCCCTGAATTTATTTAAACTATTGGCAATAGCTCCAGCAGCATTCCAATCCATAGTCTTTTTTTGCCGACTGTGCCACTTTAGTTACAGACCAGACTCCTCTTTACTGAAGAGACCCAACAATGCCAAAACAGCTGAGGGTAGCTTTAGGTTCCATCTAGAGAGAGCCAGACCTGGCAGTCAGAATAGATTGTTCCCATCGGGCCAGGCCCCTGGTAATTACCAGTAGCTGATATTAATTCAAGCTTTTCTCCCATCAATTTTTTTTGTTTTTCTTTGTTTTATGAGCCTCCACTTTTGCTTCATACCCTCGCACCCCAACTAGCCCTCCTGTCTTGTTCTTCACATGCCCTTTTCTGCTTCCTCTGTGCTGTCTAGGGTGTTGAAGCAGTGCTGTCTCTCCTGAACACCCTCGACCAATGGATCGACGAGACCCCGCCAGTGGACCAGCCCTCTCGTTTTGGGAACAAGGCTTTCAGGACCTGGTACAGCAAGTTGGAGCAGGTGAGAGGCAGTTCATAGTGTGCTAGAGCAGATGAGGTCTGGCTCATAGGTGTGCTAGAGCAGGTGAGAAGCCCGGATCATGTATGTGCTAGAGCTGGTGAGAGACCCAACTCATAGGTGTGCTAGAGCAGGTGAGAGACCCAACTCATAGGTGTGCTAGAGCAGGTGAGAGACCCAACTCATAGGTGTGCTAGAGCAGGTCAGAAACCCAACTCATAGGTGTGCTAGAGCAGGTGAGAGACCCAACTCATAGGTGTGCTAGAGCAGTCAGAGGCCCAACTCATAGGTGTGCTAGAGCAGGTCAGAGGCCCAACTCATAGGTGTGCTAGAGCAGGTCAGAGGCCCAACTCATAGGTGTGCTAGAGCAGGTCAGAGGCCCAACTCATAGGTGTGCTAGAGCAGGTCAGAGGCCCAACTCATAGGTGTGCTAGAGCAGGTCAGAGGCCCAACTCATAGGTGTGCTAGAGCAGGTCAGAGGCCCAACTCATAGGTGTGCTAGAGCAGGTCAGAGGCCCAACTCATAGGTGTGCTAGAGCAGGTGAGAGACCCAACTCATAGGTGTGCTAGAGCAGGTGAGAGACCCAACTCATAGGTGTGCTAGAGCAGGTGAGAGACCCAACTCATAGGTGTGCTAGAGCAGGTGAGAGACCCAACTCATAGGTGTGCTAGAGCAGGTGAGAGACCCAACTCATAGGTGTGCTAGAGCAGGTGAGAGACCCAACTCATAGGTGTGCTAGAGCAGGTGAGAGACCCAACTCATAGGTGTGCTAGAGCAGGTGAGAGACCCAACTCATAGGTGTGGTAGAGCAGGTGAGAGACCCAACTCATAGGTGTGCTAGAGCAGGTGAGAGACCCAACTCATAGGTGTGCTAGAGCAGGTGAGAGACCCAACTCATAGGTGTGGTAGAGCAGGTCAGAGACCCAACTCATAGGTGTGCTAGAGCAGGTGAGAGACCCAACTCATAGGTGTGCTAGAGCAGGTGAGAGACCCAACTCATAGGTGTGCTAGAGCAGGTGAGAGACCCAACTCATAGGTGTGCTAGAGCAGGTGAGAGACCCAACTCATAGGTGTGCTAGAGCAGGTGAGAGGCCCAACTCATAGGTGTGCTAGAGCAGGTGAGAGGCCCAACTCATAGGTGTGCTAGAGCAGGTGAGAGGCCCAACTCATAGGTGTGCTAGAGCAGGTGAGAGGCCCAACTCATAGGTGTGCTAGAGCAGGTGAGAGGCCCAACTCATAGGTGTGCTAGAGCAGGTGAGAGGCCCAACTCATAGGTGTGCTAGAGCAGGTGAGAGGCCCAACTCATAGGTGTGCTAGAGCAGGTGAGAGGCCCAACTCATAGGTGTGCTAGAGCAGGTCAGAGGCCCAACTCATAGGTGTGCTAGAGCAGGTGAGAGACCCAACTCATAGGTGTGCTAGAGCAGGTGAGAGACCCAACTCATAGGTGTGCTAGAGCAGGTGAGAGACCCAACTCATAGGTGTGCTAGAGCAGGTCAGAAACCCAACTCATAGGTGTGCTAGAGCAGGTCAGAAACCCAACTCATAGGTGTGCTAGAGCAGGTGAGAGACCCAACTCATAGGTGTGCTAGAGCAGGTGAGAGACCCAACTCATAGGTGTGCTAGAGCAGGTGAGAGACCCAACTCATAGGTGTGCTAGAGCAGGTGAGAAACCCAACTCATAGGTGTGCTAGAGCAGGTCAGAGACCCAACTCATAGGTGTGCTAGAGCAGGTGAGAGACCCAACTCATAGGTGTGCTAGAGCAGGTGAGAGACCCAACTCATAGGTGTGCTAGAGCAGGTGAGAGACCCAACTCATAGGTGTGCTAGAGCAGGTGAGAGACCCAACTCATAGGTGTGCTAGAGCAGGTGAGAGACCCAACTCATAGGTGTGCTAGAGCAGGTGAGAGACCCAACTCATAGGTGTGCTAGAGCAGGTGAGAGACCCAACTCATAGGTGTGCTAGAGCAGGTGAGAGGCCCAACTCATAGGTGTGCTAGAGCAGGTGAGAGGCCCAACTCATAGGTGTGCTAGAGCAGGTGAGAGGCCCAACTCATAGGTGTGCTAGAGCAGGTGAGAGGCCCAACTCATAGGTGTGCTAGAGCAGGTGAGAGGCCCAACTCATAGGTGTGCTAGAGCAGGTGAGAGGCCCAACTCATAGGTGTGCTAGAGCAGGTGAGAGGCCCAACTCATAGGTGTGCTAGAGCAGGTCAGAGGCCCAACTCATAGGTGTGCTAGAGCAGGTGAGAGACCCAACTCATAGGTGTGGTAGAGCAGGTGAGAGACCCAACTCATAGGTGTGGTAGAGCAGGTGAGAGACCCAACTCATAGGTGTGGTAGAGCAGGTGAGAGACCCAACTCATAGGTGTGGTAGAGCAGGTGAGAGGCCCAACTCATAGGTGTGGTAGAGCAGGTGAGAGACCCAACTCATAGGTGTGGTAGAGCAGGTGAGAGGCCCAACTCATAGGTGTGGTAGAGCAGGTCAGAGGCCCAACTCATAGGTGTGGTAGAGCAGGTCAGAGGCCCAACTCATAGGTGTGCTAGAGCAGGTCAGAGGCCCAACTCATAGGTGTGCTAGAGCAGGTCAGAGGCCCAACTCATAGGTGTGCTAGAGCAGGTGAGAGACCCAACTCATAGGTGTGGTAGAGCAGGTGAGAGACCCAACTCATAGGTGTGGTAGAGCAGGTGAGAGACCCAACTCAGAGGTGTGGTAGAGCAGGTGAGAGACCCAACTCAGAGGTGTGGTAGAGCAGGTGAGAGACCCAACTCATAGGTGTGGTAGAGCAGGTGAGAGACCCAACTCATAGGTGTGCTAGAGCAGGTGAGAGACCCAACTCATAGGTGTGCTAGAGCAGGTCCGAAACCCAACTCAGGTGTGCTAGAGCAGGTCAGAGGCCCAACTGATAGGTGTGCTAGAGCAGGTCAGAGACCCAACTCGTAGGTGTGCTAGTGCAGGTCAGAGACCCAACTCGTAGGTGTGCTAGTGCAGGTCAGAGACCCAACTCGTAGGTGTGGTAGAGCAGGTGAGAGGCCCACCTCGTAGGTGTGGTAGAGCAGGTGAGAGGCCCACCTCGTAGGTGTGGTAGAGCAGGTGAGAGGCCCGCCTCGTAGGTGTGGTAGAGCAGGTGAGAGGCCCGCCTCGTAGGTGTGGTAGAGCAGGTGAGAGGCCCGCCTCGTAGGTGTGGTAGAGCAGGTGAGAGGCCCGCCTCGTAGGTGTGGTAGAGCAGGTGAGAGGCCCGCCTCGTAGGTGTGGTAGAGCAGGTGAGAGGCCCGCCACGTAGGTGTGGTAGAGCAGGTGAGAGGCCCGCCTCGCAGGTGTGGTAGAGCAGGCGAGAGGCCAGCCTCGCAGGTGTGGTAGAGCAGGCGAGAGGCCCGCCTCGCAGGTGTGGTAGAGCAGGCGAGAGGCCCGCCTCGCAGGTGTGGTAGGGCAGGCGAGAGGCCCGCCTCGTAGGTGTGGTAGGGCAGGCGAGAGGCCCGCCTCGTAGGTGTGGTAGGGCAGGCGAGAGGCCCGCCTCGTAGGTGTGGTAGGGCAGGCGAGAGGCCCGCCTCGTAGGTGTGGTAGGGCAGGCGAGAGGCCCGCCTCGTAGGTGTGGTAGGGCAGGCGAGAGGCCCGCCTCGTAGGTGTGGTAGGGCAGGCGAGAGGCCCGCCTCGTAGGTGTGGTAGAGCAGGCGAGAGGCCCGCCTCGCAGGTGTGGTAGGGCAGGCGAGAGGCCCGCCTCGCAGGTGTGGTAGGGCAGGCGAGAGACCCGCCTCGCAGGTGTGGTAGGGCAGGCGAGAGGCCCGCCTCGCAGGTGTGGTAGGGCAGGCGAGAGACCCGCCTCGCAGGTGTGGTAGGGCAGGCGAGAGGCCCGCCTCGTAGGTGTGGTAGGGCAGGCGAGAGGCCCGCCTCGCAGGTGTGGTAGAGCAGGCGAGAGGCCCGCCTCGCAGGTGTGGTAGAGCAGGCGAGAGGCCCGCCTCGTAGGTGTGGTAGGGCAGGCGAGAGGCCCGCCTCGTAGGTGTGGTAGGGCAGGCGAGAGGCCCGCCTCGTAGGTGTGGTAGGGCAGGCGAGAGGCCCACCTCGTAGGTGTGGTAGGGCAGGCGAGAGGCCCGCCTCGTAAGTGTGGTAGGGCAGGCGAGAGGCCCACCTCGTAGGTGTGGTAGGGCAGGTGAGAGGCCTGCCTCGTAGGCGTGGTAGAGCAGGTGAGAGGCCTGCCTCGTAGGCGTGGTAGAGCAGGTAAGAGTACCAATCCCAAATGAACATTATAAGGTGTTACAATATAATATAGTGTTTCCCTATGGAAGCAATAGCCTTGCTACGGTAAAAATAACTAATATCTTTTTTTCACTGCAAGGGCATGTGGAATATTAAGCTTTCTCATGTCCTACTTTTAAATACTGTGCATCCTGTATTTATGGGCGCTATGGCCAATCTTGGTGGTGACTTCTGGTATTCAAAAGAAAGGGTTTAGGTGTGTCAAAAGGGTTTACTTTGAAAGGTTGAGTTGTCAGTTTAGGACTGCACAGCCAGGCTACGGGGTAGGCCTGGAGATGTGCTTTACCCTGTCACTGTATTTGCTGGTACAAAGGGTGCTGCAGCCAACTAGTCATATTTATCTTTCCGGCCCTGGGTACTCTTTGTCCCATGTACTAGGGACTTACCTGTAAGGTGAATGAGGCAATTGGGTGTATTTCAGTTTCATCATGTTTAAAGGAGCAGCGCAGTCACTTTACCACTGGTTAGTCAAGGTAAAGTGCAGGGAGTTCTATAGCCGGCAAAAATAGTTCTCACCAAAAAGACCCAAAAAGGTTCGGAGTCACCCTGTAGAAAAGGCACATTTCCAACAGTCAGCCACTGTTATCACCAGATGTTGGCAATCATGTCCCCATAACTAGTTCCTTCCATGTGGGTAGAAGGAAAAAGCTCTTGCAAGCCTCTGGGAAGGGGGGGAAGTTTTAGCAGCCATGATAGACAGGACCATAGATTTGGCCGACTCCAGATTTCAGCAGATGGCAAGAGCCGTAGTTTTAAGTTGGCAGGGGGGACTTCTTTATTCCACTTGTTTCAGGCCAGAAGTTCAACCCCGTGTTTTGGAATGCTGTTCTGTTATGAACATCTTTTGGAAGGCATGTCAATGAGGCCCCACAATCGAGATAATCAGACACTGATACAGTTGGCTGTTTGGGAGTGCTACAGTTCGACAGCAATTGACCTTTCATGGAGGAAAGGGAAGAAGTCTGGCCCCTAGGAAAGACAGCAACCATGTGTAACGTTTCTCAAACCAAGCCCCACAAGCTCTGTACTGCAGATAGTTTTACTGTCTTAACATCCTTAAAGGGGTCACAATTCTCCTTGCATTCCAGACACAAGTCCAAGAGTTCTCGTATCATCAGTAACTTTGTATTGGCCTGGGCTTCTTTGTATCCAACACCTGCCCCCTCTGGTCCTGTGAGCCATAGATTCTTGGCCTTGTATGTGTAACATCAAGACATTACATCCAACCACTAGGTCTTTGACCTGGTAAACTATGGTCACACGCAAGTCTGTCCAGACGCTGCTGCTGCAGGCACAAATATATACAATCAGCAATGGTCCTGTCAGTGCAAAAGATAATCTTTGGTAAGCCACTTTCCTTTAGACCAACCCCACTTATGATTCATACATATCACCAATAAAACAAACAAACAAAAATAAATAAAACACATTTCCAGGAAGAGGAAATTCATACACATGTATGAAGAGCACATGCAATCATCTATGTACATATCCAATCAAGGTTGCTCTAAAATGTGCAAAATTGTACTACAAACGCTTGTGCAATGTGACAGTGTGACAAAAAATTACCATCAGGACATACAGCGCTGGGCAGCCTTGTGTTTCATGAAGTCAAGGTCAACTTGGAAGCAATAGGATGCCAATCCTGCACATCACAGTACCTTCTAATCGCAAACCAACTTTGGTTACACAGGTAGTTGGGAAAGCCTTTTTAAAGGAGTAGGCAAATATAATTGCACTACTTCTAAATTATGTGGCTTCCTTCCTATGGTCCTCAAAAAGAGTGGGCGGCCGTGTCCCCTCACTGCGGTGACCAGTGTGAAAGAGCTATATTGTATTAAATTTTGTATTTCTGTTCACTTCTGGTCACGTCACCTTGTACGAGCACTTGTCCCAATTTTGCACATTTTGTATTAACATTGATTGGATTTGTACATAGATGATTGCATGCACTTTTGATGCAATATGATTTGTGTGAATGTCCTTCCTGGGGTTGTTTTCTTTATCTTGTTTTTTGTTTGGTGATATGTATTGAATCGCCCGTGGGGTTGGCCTAAAGGAATATTGGCTTATTGAAGATTCTTTGTCACGACAGGACCATTGTTGATCGTATTAGTTGATACCCGGGTCTTGAGGTTTATCAGGTTACCCCATTGGATTGTAATGAGCAGGGACAAATGTGTCAAATCACTCAACAGCATGTTTTGCTCCAGGTTTTGCCTGGTCAGGACCCTTCATTCTGAATCCTCTTCAGCTTCACAGATATTTAAAGAAGCAGATTTTCAGATTGGTAACCTGTAGGAGGTGCTGCAATTGCTTCAAGAAGAGTTGTTTTTATAACTTCTGCGGAGCTGCAAGGTGCAACTTCCATATACCTCCATATCTCCCGAAACCCCCATATACTTCCAAGCATTGCAAGATTTGAAGTAGCCGGTGCCACTGAAAATGCTAGTTCTACTCTTTGACTTCAAGTTGGTGCCAAGGACATTCACAAAATACCAGTCCCAATGCCAGCTTTCCTGTATTGCCAAGAACATCTTATCTTTCAGTATGTCAGTGATTGGATGGTCAGTGGGATGACTTTTGTTGTGAACAAATCCATGCAGGAATGCACAAAGCTACTCTTTGGGTTGGGCCTCTCACTTAGTGTGGAAAAATCCCATCAGTAGCCCAACATATACATCCACCTCTTGGGTGCTGTCCTGAATACCAAGGTAGTTAAAGCTTTTCCTGTGGAAGAGAGAATCCCACTTCTACAATCCCACATTCTGCAAAAAACTCTAAATTCAATGTCTGTCTCTTCAAGGTCTTGTTGGACCTGAGGTCCTCCTGCATCAGATTGATTCCACACTGAAGGTTGTCAGTGCACCTCCTGAAGAAGAATTACACGCCCAATGGCTCCATTACACAGATCCACCGATCGATTTCAGGTGACAAAATCAAGAACACATTTGCATGCATGAGACTGGAACAAATCTATCTTGGACAGGAACTGCATTTCCAACTTGAAATGGATACCTTTTATCATGACCACAGATAAGTCACTAGACCAGCTCCAAGACTCCGAAGCCAAGGGCCATTGGTCAACCCAGGAGAAGGACTTTCACTTCAGTGACCTGGAGCTTAGTCTGTCTGAAAGGTTCTACAGTTTTCCTTCCAAGGCTGAAGAGCTAACCAGTGTTGATGAAAATGTACCACACAACATGTGATTTATAAAAACTAGGTGTAACAAACGCTTTCTGAGGAAGACCAACTCGTTTGTGACTGTGCAATACCACACAGAATCTCACTGTGCACAGAACACTTTACAGTTTTGGTGTGTGCGTGATGGGAGGGTCAGTTCTGGTGTGTGCGCGGTGGGAGGGTCAGTTCTGGTGTGTGCTCGGTGGGAGGGTCAGTTCTGGTGTGTGCGCGGTGGGAGGGTCAGTTCTGGGTGGGAGGGTCAGTTCTGGGTGGGAGGGTCATGAAAAAGAAATAAATTCAGGAGTAACAGAATTAAGGACTGTTCTTACAAATTAGTATTAAATTTATCCCTACCTGCCATTTTTCTTTTTCACGTTGTATTTACCCTAGGTAGGTTAGGGTTATAGGGTTTCCCCTAGTTTTGCGTTACTATTTCTGATGTGCAGCAGGAGTGATTGGCTCAGTTCTGGTGTGTTATTGGAGGTGAGAGGCTCAGTTCCAGTCTGTGCTGTGGGAGGGTCAGCTCTGGTGTGTACGTGGAAGCCTTACTTCAACTGTGTGCAGTGGGAGGGTCAGTTCTGGTGTGTGCGGTGGGCGGTTCAGTTCTGGTGTGTGCGCGGTGGGCGGTTCAGTTCTGGTGTGTGCGCGGTGGGCGGTTCAGTTCTGGTGTGTGCGCGGTGGGCGGTTCAGTTCTGGTGTGTGCGCGGTGGGCGGTTCAGTTCTGGTGTGTGCGCGGTGGGCGGTTCAGTTCTGGTGTGTGGGCGGTTCAGTTCTGGTGTGTGCGCGGGGGAGGTTCAGTTCTGGTGTGTGCGCGGGGGAGGTTCAGTTCTGGTGTGTGCGCGATGGGAGGGTCAGTTCTGGTGTGTGCGTGATGGGAGGGTCAGTTCTGGTGTGTGCGCGGTGGGAGGGTCAGTTCTGGTGTGTGCTCGGTGGGAGGGTCAGTTCTGGTGTGTGCGCGGTGGGAGGGTCAGTTCTGGGTGGGAGGGTCAGTTCTGGGTGGGAGGGTCAGTTTTGGTGTGTGCACGGTGAGAGGGTCATTTTTGGTGTGTGCGCGGTGGGAGGGCCAGTTTTGGTGTGTGCGCGGTGGGAGGGCCAGTTTTGGTGTGTGCGCGGTGGGAGGGCCAGTTTTGGTGTGTGCGCGGTGGGAGGGCCAGTTTTGGTGTGTGCGCGGTGGGAGGGCCAGTTTTGGTGTGTGCGCGGTGGGCGGGCCAGTTTTGGTGTGTGCGCGGTGGGCGGGCCAGTTTTGGTGTGTGCGCGGTGGGCGGGCCAGTTTTGGTGTGTGCGCGGTGGGCGGGCCAGTTTTGGTGTGTGCGCGGTGGGCGGGCCAGTTTTGGTGTGTGCGCGGGCCAGTTTTGGTGTGTGCGCGGGCCAGTTTTGGTGTGTGCGCGGTGGGCGGGCCAGTTTTGGTGTGTGCGCAGTGGGCGGGCCAGTTTTGGTGTGTGCGCGGTGGGCGGGCCAGTTCTAATGTGTTACTGGAGGTGAGAGGCTCAGTTCTGGTGTATGTAGTGGGAGGCTTGGTTCAGGTTTGTGTTGCTGGAGATGAGATGCTCGGTTCAGGTTTGTGTTGTTGGAGATGAGATGCTCGGTTCAGGTTTGTGTTGTTGGAGATGAGATGCTCGGTTCAGGTTTGTGTTGTTGGAGATGAGATGCTCGGTTCAGGTTTGTGTTGTTGGAGATGAGATGCTCGGTTCAGGTTTGTGTTGTTGGAGATGAGGCTCAGTTCAGGTTTGTGTTGCTGGAGATGGGAAGCTCAGGTCCAGCGTGTGCGGCGGGAAGTGGGGGCCTATTCTGGTGTGTTGCAGGAGATGGGAATCTGTCTTGGTGTGTACTGCACTTCGGGTGTGAGCGGAGTGAGAGCGAACTGCTTAGACACTTGTAAACGGAAATGTTGATAATGATGAGCATGAATAAGGCACTGTGCGAAGGGAGCATGCCTTCATTACTTTGTGAACTCTGTCTTTAGGACGCAGAAGGCCTGGTTGCAGCAGTGATCCCTCCACACCTGAGTGCAGCAGTACCAGAGGTGGCACTCTACCTGAAGGAGTCAGTGGGCAATTCGACACGCATCGATTATGGTACAGGTGCGTTACCTGCATTATTACTTATCTATTCTACTTCACAGCCGCTCCTCTCCACCACGGCCTTGTAATGGTGCAACGACTCCCAATTCTCAGAAATCATTCAGCCTAAGAATCAGATGTGTTCTCAGAGGTTTAGGTCCCATTTGCTTCCAGGCCTCGAGCACATTCCACCAGGGACCATCCTGTATTCTTGTCTAAGGGTCTTAGCTGCAGGCATGTCCTTCACCCCCGAAAGTAGGGTGGCAGGGTGAAGGGTGTGCAGTTGGGGGCAGGGTGAGGGGTGTACAGTTGGGGGCAGGGTGAGTGGTGTCGGTGAGGGGGCGCAGGTGGGGGCAGGGTGAGGGGTGTGCAGGTGGGGGCAGGGTGAGGGGTGCGCAGTTACGGGCAGGGTGAGGGGTGCGCAACTAGGGGCAGGGTGAGGGGTGCACAGCTAGGGGCAGGGAGAGGGGTGCGCAGCTGGGGGCAGGGAGAGGGGTGCGCAGGTGGGGGGCAGGGAGAGGGGTGCGCAGGTGGGGGGGCAGGGAGAGGGGTGCGCAGGTGGGGGGGCAGGGAGAGGGGTGCGCAGGTGGGGGGGCAGGGTGAGGGGTGCGCAGGTGGGGCAGGGTGAGGGGTGCGCAGGTGGGGCAGGGTGAGGGGTGCGCAGTTACGGGCAGGGTGAGGGGTGCGCAGTTACGGGCAGGGTGAGGGGTGCGCAGTTACGGGCAGGGTGAGGGGTGCGCAGCTACGGGCAGGGTGAGGGGTGCGCAGCTACGGGCAGGGTGAGGGGTGCGCAGCTACGGGCAGGGTGAGGGGTGTGCAGCTACGGGCAGGGTGAGGGGTGTGCAGCTTAGAGGAAGTAAACCAATTCTATATTTTTCTAACAAATATCTAGCAGCTTTTTTGACATGATTAATTTTGCACTAAAGATTGCTTTTATTCTTCATGTTTGCAAACATGCCTTCTTTCTTATGAAAGAGCTACGCACTGAGGATTTAAGTGGTTTCTGAGAAAGGTTGACCATGTATTATAAGAAATAAAGTACTCCTTTGGTGCATGCTAAGAATATATGTACGTTGCCTCTGAGTTCTCTAACCTTATAAATGAACTCGGCCTCGTTTCTCTAAACTATGATTATTAGTCAGTGACTTTCAATATCCTTATTATGTATGACGGGGGTACTTTATCCTGTCTAAGGCAGAAATGATAGCGTGTGGAAAATAGTTTTACGGAAACATTTGCATAGCACCAAATAACGTGTCTTGATTTGTTTTGAGGTTACTAAAATTTTTGTTTCCATCACATTTCAGTATTTCAAAAAAGAGCTTCATTTGTGTTTTCCTAACTACCAGTATTTGAAATATTTGGCCGGGTATTTAACAGTTATTTAAATGTTATGTTAGAAATGGAACGGACATCCTACATCTTTTCTTTTCGCACTCCCTGTACCCCTGCAAGATTGTCACATAGTTCACTTTACAAAATCCTCTATGAAACCAGTTTCCAGTTTAGAAGAATAAGCAGCAATTTGTCAGAGGACACAGCCTGACAATGTGACAAGACAGAAATAACATGGAAAAAAAGCATCTTTATAGTTCATTTACCTTCTGAACTCCAGCATGATTATATGGCGGGTGCTGCAGCCCTCCAGTACTCCTGCTCCCAGTGCCTAGACTTGCTAGCCATTGCACCTCTCATAGAATGCGCCTGAAATTTCTGCAAATCAATGCAAGTTGATTGCATAGTCCATTTAACCCATCTAGCAGTCATAGCTGTAGAAACCGCTTTAAAAGGTTTTACAAATTAAATCAAAAGTTGTTCATTTCCATCACTGCGAAATTCACCCATCCTGCATTCGTACTCCTTCGTGCAATTCACCACACATAGATTTTTACAAGTGTCAAATTTTGGGTAGAAAACTGTTTCAGACATCGTCTTTGTACTCTTCGTAATCTCGAAATGTAACTCCAGACGCATCATAAACTGTTTCTTACCTCTAAAGCCTTTACATCCGACACTCATCGACAGGACCCCAAACTGTTCTATTAGGAAGTTTACCACTTCCACTATACGAGCCTCCAGACAAGTGAGCACCTCTCCTGGTGAACCTTCAGTAAAACTCTTGGTATCATTGGGAAGGGGGGAAAACGCATATGTGTTGGTTCCCTTCCATGTTTGAAGGAAAGCATACAGTGCTAGGGCCCGCGGATCTGGCATTCAACTGAAGTAACTTTCTATTTGATATGTCAGTCTGCTGCGCAAATAGAGCTAACTTTAGGGGACCCAAATTTTTGATGAACTTCTGAAATAATCTGTGTTCAGCTTCCAATCGCTGTAGTCTCGCAAAAACTTTCAACTAGAATCTGCACTGACATTTGCCTTCCCAGGAAAATGTTCTCCCTTCAGGTTGATTTTGTTTTCTAGATAAAATAGCCAAAGTTTCTTTCTCTGAAGATCTTGTGCCACCTGGACAAAGGTATAGATGCAACTACAGAAACATTGTCATTCTTGAGCAGCACTGCTCTGCCATGCAAGCACTAATTGAAACTCATAAGGGTATAAAGCCCCACTGTTAACTCTAAATAGTTTATATGAGGAGACCTCTTTGTGTATGACCTCAGGCCACCAGTATCCTGAGAACCAAGACGAACACCCTAGCCAAGTGAGCTCGCATCCGATTCCAACACAAAATCTGGACAGCAGCCGACAATCGCTCTGCCATTCCACGCATCCAAGTTTTCCAACCGCCATGTTAGCTCTGCTATGGCCTCTCCATCTAGGACTCCTTTGTTCCCATACCACAATCGTTCCTGAAGGGCTCTGGCTTTTTTCCCTCTGCAAAGCCCGGTAGTGTAAAGGGCTTCAAAAGCTCATCTGAAAAGAATATAAGACTTAAAAGTCTGGTTAGTTCCCTCAATGAAATGGACTCCTGTCTGAGTGCGAACCTTATTTCCTTTTGAATTTTGGCGATCTTCTTTAACGGTAATAGAAGAGCATTCACAGTGTCTATCATGAAGCCCAAGAATTCCAGGGATTTGGAAGGTGTTAGTGGAGATTTATCTCTGTTGACAATAAACCAAAAATTTCCAAGAGGGAGATAACTATGTTCATATCCTTCAGAATTTGCATATGACATTGGGACATAAGCAGAATGTCGTCCAAATACATGATCATCCGAATGCCTCTCTCTGACATACAAAGCTACGGTCCTCATAATTTTTGTGATGCACCATGGTGCTGATGAGGGGCCGAAAGGGAGAGCGCAGAATTAAAAAAAAAGGCAACCCTGCCAGAAGAACTGGAGGAAATGGTTGTGTTTATTGGCTATTGGGCTCATAAAATAAGCATCTTTTAGATCTAGTTCCACGAGCCAATCTTCTTTCAATAGCAAGTCTTTTAGAAGATGGATGCCCTCCATCTTGAAGTGTCTGTAGACTAGGAACCTGTTCAAATGCCTTAAATTTATTACGGATCTCCAACCCTTGTCCTTTTTTTCTACTAAGAATAGCATTCTCTGTTAACGGAATTTGAACTATAGCTCCTTTCTGTAACCAGTTTCTATCTCTTCTTCCACAATGAGTTTCTGAGCAGGGTTTAGACGCAGATCTCTTGGACAAACTGATTGATTGTTTTGATTGGTGTCTGAAACCCCCAGATCTTGTGTTATTGTTTGCCAAAAGCAGAAAAAGTATTTGAGGCGTCCTCCTACTTTTAGTTGGGAAGAATATGAATTTGTGGTGCTTACCTTGATAGCCTGAAGAGGGGTGACCATGAGCTCTGCTGCCTCTGCCATAAAAGCCTGGGCTGAAAAATTTCTTCCTTGGTAACCTCAGCCAAGGCCTCTAGATTGTCGGTAGAAGTGGGACCTTTGTGATGGGAGGCAGACAGAAAGTCCCCTTCTGCCAGCCCATCCAAAAACATTTTGGTTGAAAACCTTACACATATTTGATTGAGCCTTGTCTAAGACCGTAAAGGTTGCAGCATATTTACTTAATTTCTTGATCATATCTTCACTGAAATAAGACCTTTTGGATTCAGTGAAGGTTCCTGCTCAGCCAAATCACCCAGTTTTGGACTAATCTTTAAAAGGACGACTCTTCGCCTTTCAGTATTTAGAACGGCATTAGCATTGCCCAGTAGGACCATTGCTGTTTGACTCCATCCTTTAAGTAAAGCGAAGTTCAAGGGGACTTCATTGACGTGAGTGTCTTTAGTCATATCAATGATCCCAGCTGGAGGACCCACTACATCTAGGAGTCGGTCTTGACATGGTTTTAGAGACCTTTTTAAGGCCTTTTCTCAGGTCTCTATCTTACTTTAATAGGAAGGTAATCCGTTCCGGGTCTAGGTTGGGTGTGAGGCAAGTTTTATCGTGAATAATTGGGTGGGAGCATTCCACTTAATAAAAAATTTCTGGCTGTCTTGTCAAGAGGATTTCAAATCCATTTCTTAATGACTTTGGCTACATGCTCTTGTGGACACCATTCCGTACATCTCTTTCCCCAAAGGATCCATGATCACACCCTTTGATGAAGAGGAGAGTTTCTCTTCCATGAACAAATCATCCAGGTCAAGCTCATCATCATAAAGGTCTAGGACATACTCGTCCAGGGGTCTTCCAGGATGGAATTCCTCCTCACATTAATCATAGAATTGTACATCACAAGGGGAGTCTGACTCAAATCTACAGTTCAAGGTAATATTTGTTTTTGTGCTGCGTAGGGCATCCATCCTTTTTGAGGTGCTTAGATCTCACTTCTCTTTGAGGTGCTTATGGCCTCTGCTCTGGTTGAGGTGCTTCGACCTCCCACTTTTCTTTTATTTTTTATAAACCATAGTTTCTCTTTCAGAGTCATCCATATGTTTAGTTTCTCTTTTCCTCTTACCCCCTTTGTTATGTATGAGAATGTCTGGTGAGGTGGTTTCACAGACCCTTGAGGAGTAATTTCACTAATAAGAGGATCTCTGACAGACATGACTTGGTCCTAAGTTTCTGTAACACGTGCACATTTCCTGCTGAATCATTTTTAGGTTGAGCGTAAGCGGTTGACCTTGTGTATGCTTAGCACTGATTCATGTGCTGGGAGTTTTCTGTATTTCTTGCACCAGTTGATGTGCTGGGTGTCTTATGTTTTTTCTTGCACCAATTGATATGAAGGGCGTCCTGTATTTTTCTTCCACTGATTGATGTGCTGGGTGTCTTGTGTTTAGGTCGAGCGTAAGCGTTCAACTTGGTGTATACTTAAGTATACTTCTACTGTGGCTTAAAGCTATTTCATTTGTTGGTTGCAGTGTCCTTTAAAAATTCTTGCTCGCTAGTGGTCAGTTTTCCTTCCTTTCTCTGTTTCAGAGCAGTGACCAACTTCTGTATTGTTCTGCTTTAGTTTCTTTATCTGTTGCTGTGATGGACTTTTTTTTATTATTTCTTTGGTGCTCCCCATCACTGTGGGTGTTTTAGGCTGGTATCTGCCTGCCTTTTATTGCAGCATTCAGTTCCTCCCTTCTCTTCCAATGTTGCTGACATTTGTTTTGGTGTTATTCCAGTGCTGTCCTAGTTTACCTCTGGCTCCTAAAATAAGCTTATTTTGCCAAATAAACAACTAGTCATTTAGCTCACTGCTCAGGAAAGCCACAATATGCCCTTTCTGGTAGATTGTAGCTAAATCTAGAAGCAATGATGTGAAACTTGCTTAGCCTTGCATCTCATCTCCAGGCTCTCTCCAGGGCCCCTCCTTGCCAGCACTCACGACATCGCACACAGGGCACTGTTTATCTCCTTTATTGGGGCCATAACTCTTCCTAGGCTGCTCTGCTCCTTCAAATGCTAGGCAAGAATGCTCGCAAGACTTTTCATTCTGTTAAAATAAAAAGAAAATACTTTCCAGCCTGTCCAGACATTTACACAACGCGAGGTAGTGCAGTCATCGGTTTCTCCTCAAGGACTTGTGATTTCTGATGTCAGTAGCCACCAGTGACCACCAAACATGGCAGGAAAAGATGAAATTATGAGACAGGGTTGACTAATTTATGTGGCAATAAAAGTCCAGTTCTGAATTTACAAAGCCAATAGCTCTTAACTCAAGAAAATGCGAGACCTGTTGCATTACAAATGCTTGTTTTAATTATTTATTTATTATTTCTGCCCTGAAAATATTCAAGGGGACCTTCATCCTCAGACATGCTGCCCAGAAATAAGGTCTACCGTAGTAGACCCTGCGGTAAAGAAAAGAAAAGAATGTTTTTGGACCTTTTTAAGATTTTTGTCTGAAAATATCTTAAGATAATAATTACTTTAAGATATTAACAATATATTAACTATTTAACCAAACCCAACAGTTGTCAGTCCGAATTAGTGAAGAAAAAACAGTAGTAGAACGAATTAAGCGTTGAGGGCCAGCTGTGCGGGGATAACTGTCAGCTATGAACCGGAGATCGCAACTGTTGACTGAAATTTTTGACACGTTACGATCTAGCACAGCGTCGATGTCTAGAGCGTGTATACTTATATTTTTCCCAACTAAAAATGCGGAGTGAATTCTCACGTTGGGACGGATTGCCATTGCCCAGCGTGCTTCTCTAATGGCTCTCGTAGCCTTGTGCAGCCTACATGGCTCAGCCAAAGTTGATTGGGGGCTGAAAAAGCAGTGTGGATGAGGCAATGTCCAAACCCGTCCGATCACGGACTGTAAGATGCTGTGACTACGGACGCAGCACTGTTGCGCCAGAAATGAGGTCTGATGCAGCCCAATCGTGGACGGCAAGCTGCGGCGATTGGAGGCCGAAATATTGATTGCGGTTGAGTTAAGGCGGCTCCATAGCGGACTGCAAGCAGCCGCAATCGCAGCCCGAGCATCAAACTCTGTAGAAAAGGGAGCACCCTTATCAATGCTTGAATTGAACTCCTAACCCACCGGTAAGAGTCAGGTGGCCATTAGGGGTTCTCTGGCTATAAAATATGCACACATTTTATAGTAAAATACAAAATAAATACTAAACATCAGCCTGAAAATATCAAAGCATTAAAAACTACACAAGTATAACAGGAATAAGTAGAAGATGATTCTTATCTGCAAGGAGCAGCATTTAAAAGAGGAAGAATACTGTCTACATTGACTGGTTATGTGTATTGAAGGTTCTATTCTAGAATGTTTTCTTTGTGATGGGAGTTGCTTATAAGTTCTTCATGGAGTAACATTAAAGTAATAATGCATAATGGGAGCCTCCTGTCTTGTAATGAAATTGTTTTGCTGCAAAAGAGGTTGTTCTGGACCCCAGGAAAGTGGAGGATGTCATAACAGCACAACTACCTAAATATGTGACCAAGATGCATAGATTAGTTGGTTGTGGTCACTTACAGTCCAAACCTGACATCCCTCACCAAACCTCAGAGAGCCGTTGACATCACATGCTCAATAGGAGTGGTTCAGCAAACAAAAGCGAGCATTCCAAGACCCCAAGAGGGCCCTCTTAGCTGACACCATGAACATATATGACCCCCTAAAAGAAAACAGAGCTGTCAGTAGATAGCATCTTCACAAGCCTTGGGCAGTCTGGCTGCGGGAAATTGGGTCTGTGGGCATCTGTTGAATATACAGTTTCCTGACTGCCACTAAATACCACCATGCACAGCTTGAGAAAGACGCCATTGGTTTGTTGTGGGGTTGTGGACACTTCCACATCTGTCTACTGTACCCACTTATAATTCACAAACTTTCCATTCCCTTTTTTCAAGGATCAACCTTCATACTGCCACCTTAGATTGAGAAGTGGATCCTACAATTGCATGAATGTCAATTCAACCTTTACATAGAAGCCAAGCCAAAACAATCCTACAGCCTTTTTATCAGTGCATCATAGCGAAACATCTGCCAAAGCTGTACAATTCAAGGACAATGAAGGGTGAAACCGGTCCTGGGTTGCTTTTGTTCCAGTTAAGGGTAGGCCTGGTCTGGCAGTTCATGCTGAGCTGTTCTGATTGGAGCAGGGTGAATACTGAAAACGATGGTTTAAACCTAGATCTCTGTGACTGGGGGTGAATGTTTGTATTGTTCAGCATTCTGTCCATCATCTGTTCTTTTTGTCTTTGTTTGGCTCCGTGGCATCCAAAACAAAGTGATGGACAGAATACTTGAATTAATCTCAGCCACTTGAAATCTCTCAAAGCCACATTCCAATCCATCGTTTGCATGGCTGGTGAAAAAGGATGGATTGGGATGCGACCGGAGAGCTTGCCATTGGCTGAGATTAATTTGAATATTCCTCATCACTTTTTGTTTGTTTAGTGTACGTCCCTAAAGGGCAAGGGTATGCACAGATATGGGTCTTGTGGCCACTGTGCAACTGGAACCAAGCTGTAACTGGCTGAGCCCCAATAGGGGTGAAACTGGTCCTGGACTGCTTTTGTTCCAGTTCGGGTAGGGCCTTGCCTGGCAGTTCATGCTGAACTGTTCTGATTGGAGCAGGGTGAATACTGATTTGCATGTGGCTCGATCCGACGGTGGGTGAAAAACAAAGGATTGGGATGCGGACCTCAGCGATTGCCAGTGGCTCAGATTTATTCAAACATTCCATCCATAGTCTTGTTTTTGTTGCCCCAAGTTTGACAGTATGGCCAGATGTGTGTTCTGTGCTCACTGTGCCACTGGAACCAAGCTGTACCTGGCTTGATGACCCCTAATAAGGGCAAAACTGGTCTTTGGGTGCTTGTGTTCTGGCTCTGTTAGGGCCTGGCAGTTCAGGCTGGGTCTGAACGACGGTGGCATGGTGGGCAAAAAACAGTTTATCAGATACAGACCTGAGTGATTGCCAGCGACTGAGATTAATTCAAGCATTTCATCCATTAGCTTATTTTTGTTGCCCTGAGTTTGATGGTATTCCCTAGATGTGGGTCTTGTGATCACTGCGCCACTGGAACCAAGCTGTACCTGGCTGATGAGCCCTAATAAGGGCAAAACTGGTCTTTGGTTGCTTGTGTCCTGGCTCAGTTAGGACCTGGTTTGGCAATTGAGGCTGGATCCGAACAACAGTGGCATGATGGGTGAAAAACAGTGGATCGGGATGCTGCCAGAGTGATTGCCAGCGGCTGAGATCAATTCAAGCATTTCATCCATCACCTAGTTTTCGTTGCCACACGGCTTCATGGTACCATGAGTAATTTAGAACAGTTATGGGGTTATCAGAAAGTTTAGGTTCCACAACAGCAAACTTGCACAGTGTAAGTTGTGAAAGGGCACAGGCTGCCATGAGTAAACTTTAGCACAGGAGTAAAGGGTGTGCAGAGTCTTTTTTCCACAAGTGCAGTCTATGACAAGGTGAGGGCTGTGTGGCCACATGGTGCTGTAAGCGCACTTTAAGACAGGGTCATGGGTGTATGGGCTGGCCACCTGGAGTTCAGTTTAGGACAGGGAACATCACCCGTGCTACCTAGGAAAGGGTGTTTAAGGGGCATGTGGCGTAGAGAATCCAGTTTAGGACTATGTGAGGAACGTACAGACTGTCTGGACACCGCCGCACCATAAGTGCATTGTAGGACAGTGTGAGTGAAATGTGGGATTCTGAAAGAAGACAGCAGCAGGTCTGTGGGCTTATTAGGGCTAAGGTGGACACCGAGACTGTTCACCAGCACAGGGGGAGATATTGCTTCAGTAATGCTGATGTTCAGAGGCCTAAGTCAGCTACTGGGTCCATTCTCCACCTCCTGGCCGAGATGTTGCCTCAGTGGCCATAGGTGGGTGCTGAGTCTGTTCTCCACCAGGGGGAGATGTTGCTTTAGTATTGTAGATGCTCAGGTGTCTGCTGCATCCGTTCACCACCACCAGCAGGAGATATTGCTTTAGGAATGCAGATGCTCAGAGGCCTAAGGTGGCAGCTGAGTTTCTCTTTTCCCTCCTCCACCAGGGGAGATGTTGCTTTTAATGCAGATGATCGGAGGCCTAAGGTGGCTGCTGAGTCTGTTCTGCACCAGGGGGAGGTGTTGCATCAGCAGTGCACGTCTTCAACAGGGAGGGGGTGGAGAAGGGAGGGGTTGCTAGGGTGGCCCATGAGTCCATTCACCACCACCACCAGGGGGAGATATTGATTCAGTCAAGCAGATGCTCAGGAGGCCTAGTGTGGCCGCTGACGCCGTTCTCCACCGGTGGAGATGTTGCTTCAGTATCACAGATGCTCAAGTGGCCACTTAGTGTGTTCTCTCCTTTCTGCAACAGGGGGCGGTGTTGTCTCAGTATTGCAGATGCTCAGGTGGCCGCTGAATGTTTTCTCTCCTTTCTTCACCTTTCTCCACCAGGGGGAGGTGTTGCCTCAGTATTGCAGATGCTCAAGAGGCCCACAGTGGCTGCTGAGTGTGTTCTCTCTGTTCTCCACCATGTGGGAGGGACGTTGCTTCAGTATTACAGATACTTCTCCTTTTCCTGGCACACACAGGCACCCTCTGACCCCCTCACCCACAGTGGTTTGCTATAGAAATGGGAGGATGGCTGCTCAGTCAGTCTCCAACATGCGGAGACATTGCTTCATTAATGCAGATGCTCAGGGGGCCTGAGGTGGCTGCTGAGTGTTTTCTCTCCTATGTCCATCAGGGGGAGATGTTCCCTCAATATTGCAGATGCTCTGGTGGCCTAAGGTGGGCACTGAGTCTGTTCTCTCTCCACCAGGAGGAGGTGTTAATTCAGTAGTCCAGATGATCAGGAGGCCTAGGATGGCTGCTGAGTCCATTCTCCTCCACCAGAGAGAGATGTTGCCTCAGTAATGCAGATACTCAGGTGGCTGCTTGAGTCTCTAAATATCTGTTCTCCCCTGGGGGTGGCGTTGTCTCAGTATTACAGGTACTCTTCCTCCTTTTCCTGGCACGCATGCGCTCTCTGCCCCTCTCACCTACAGCTGTTTGCTGTAGAAGGGGGAGGAAGGCTGCTGAGTCCGCTGTCCACTAGAGGGTAACGTTGCCTCAGTAATGCAGATGCTCAGAGGCCTAAGGTGGCTGCTGAATCCGTTCTTCACCAGGGGGAGATGTTGCCTCAGTAATGCAGATACTCCGGCGGCTGCTAAGTGTGTTCTCTCTGTTCTCCACCTGGGGTGTGGCGTGCTGAACGTTGCTTCAGTATTACAGATATGCCCCTCCTTTTCCTGGCGTACACAGGTGCGGTCAGCCCCTCTCACCCACAGCTGTTTGCTGCAGAGGTGGGAGGACCGCTCCATCCATGGGGAGATATTGCTTCATTACTGTAGATGGTCAGGAGGCCTAGGATGGCTGCTGTGTGTCTTCTCTCCTTTACACACCAGAGGAGGTTGCCTCAATATCGCAGATGCTTAAGAGGCCTAGCATGGGTTCTGAGTCTGTTCTCTCCTTTCTCCACCAGTGGGAGATGTTGCTTTAGTATTACAGATGCTCTCATTTTCTTGGCGCACACAGGCGCTCTCACCCGCCGCTGTTTTCTGTAGAGGTGGTAGGATGGACTCGGAGTCTATTCTCCACCAGGAGGAGACATTGCCTCATTAATGCTGATGCTCAAGAGGATGAGGGTGGCTGCTGAGTGTGTCCCCTCCTTTCTCCTCCAGGGGGAGATGTTGCTTCCTCCTTTTCCTGGCGCACACGCACACGCTTTCTGCCCCTCACCCACTGCTGTTCGCTATAGAACTGGGAGGAAGACTGCTGAGTTCCTTCTTCTCCACAGGGAGCTGTTGCCTCCGTAATGCAGATGCTCAGAGGCCTAAGGTGGCTGAGTCCGTTCTCCATCAGGGGGAGAGGTTAGCTCAGTAATGCAGATATTCAGGTGGCTGCTGGGTCTCTTCTCTGTTCTCCAGTAGGAGGAGAGGTTCCTTCAGTATTACAGATACTTCCTCCTTTTTCTGGCACACACAGGGTTTCTCTGTCCCTCTCACTCCCAGCTGTTCTCTGTAGCAACAGGAGGATGCTTGCAGAGTCTACTCTCCCCTAGGGGGAGATGTTGCCTCGGTAATGCAGATAGTTATGGGGCTGCTGACTTGTTTTCCTCTGTTCTGCACTAGGGGGAGGTGTTGCTTCAGTATTACAGATGCTCAGCAGGTTGCTGAGTCCATTCTTCACCAGGGGGAGACGTTTCCTCAGTAATGTAGATACTGCCTCCTTTTCCTGGCCCACTCGGGCACTCTTCCCCCCTCTCACCCACAGCTGTTTGCTGTAGAAGTGGGAGGATGGTTGCTCAGTCCGCTCATGATTAGGGGATGTTGCCTCAGTAATGCAGATGCTCAGTGGCTTATGTTGGCTGCTGAGTCCCCTCTCCCCCAGGGGAAGATGTTGCCTCAGTAAAGCAGATACTCATGGGGCTACGGAGTCTCTTCTTTGTTCTCCACTAGGGGGAGGTGTTGCTGAAGTATTACTGATGCTCTGAGGTTCCTGAGTTCATTTTCTGCTAGTGTAGACGTTGCCTCAGTATTACAAATGCTCTTCTTTTTAGGTCGAGCACGCAAGTGCTTTGACCTGTTTTAAGTATTGTGGGCTTTTAACCAAACCCACCGCACGCACATCACTTTCATTTGTTCGTAGGCTTGCCATTCAAAAATCCTTTATCATGGGTAAATGCTTTACGTTTGTCCTGCCTTGGGGAGCTTTTGTTCCCGCCTTGCAGACTGACCCTGTTACACGGATAATTGCATGATTGATGATATGCTTCACTGCGAGCAAACTTCTTTTTCCTTTTGTGTGTCTCCTTCGCACTCATGGTGGTCATGGCCCTTTCAGTTGGCTCACTTATGTCAACTGTTTAACTTTTTATTTCAATTTATGTGGCAAGAAAAGTCCAGTTAGGAATTTACAACGCTAATAGCTCTAACTTGAGCAAACGCGAGACCATTGCATTGCTTTTTTTTCTGGCACACTCAGGCTCTCTCCAGCCCTCTCCCCCCCCAGCTGCTCCTTGTAGAAGTGGGAGGAAGGCTGCAGAGTGTGTTCTCAATCAATCACTTCTGTTGTGTGACTTATCCCCCATGGGGTCTCAAGGTGCTGTTGCGGGCTTGCTGCTCACTCGATAAACCAGGTCTTGAGATCCTTCCTGAACTGTTTCAGTATGTTGGCCTGTCTGAGGTTGAGTGGGAGCGTGCTTCATGTCCAGGGTGTGATATAAGAGAAGGATCTGCCTCCAGCGGTGCTCTTCCTGATTCTGGAGATGGCAGCGAGTTGGAGCTACCTGGTGGGGGTGTAGAAGGTCAGGCAGTGGTTGAGGTAGGTCTCCTTTCTCCACCAGGGGAGACGTTGCCTCAGTATTACAGATGGTCTCCTCCTTTTTCTGACACACACACACAGGTGCTCTTTGCCCCCTGTCACCCCTAGCTGTTCGCTGATGAAATTGGGATGAAGGCTGCTGAGTGTGTTCTCTCCTTTCTCCACCAGGGGGAGACTTTGCTTCAATAATACATGTGCTCTACTCCTTTTCCTGGCGCACTCAGGTGCTTTTCCCACCTCTCACTCACAGCTGTTAGCTGTTGAAGTCGGGAGGGAGGCTGCTGAGTGTTCTCTCCTTTATCCACCAGGGGGAGACATTGCCTCAGTATTACAAATGCTTTTCCTGGCACACACTGGCGCTCTTCACACCACTCACCCCTAGCTATTTGCTGTAGAAGTGGGAGGAAGGCTGAAGCTGAGGAGTGTGTTCTCGCTGTTCACCAGGGGGAGGTGTTGCTTCAGTATTGCAGATGCTCCCCCCTTTTCCTGGCGCACCTAGGCACTCTTCCCACCTCTCACACACAGCTGTTAGCTATTGAAGTCGGGAGGAAGGCTGCTGAGTGTGTTCTCTCCTTTCTCCACTAGAGGGAGATGTTGCCTCAGTACTACAGATGCTCAGGTGGCGGCTGAGTTTGTTCTTGCCGTTCTCCACCAGGGGGAGACGTTGCCTCACTATTGCGGATGCTCAGGTGGCTGCTGAGTCTCTTCTCTCTGTTGTCTACCAGGGGGAGGTGTTGTATCAATATTGCAGATGCTCCCCCACTTTTCCTGGCACACACAGGTGCTTTTTCCACCTCTCACCCACAGCTGTTAGTTGTAGAAGTGTGTTCTCTCCACAGGGGGAGACGTTGCCTCAGTATTGCAGATACTTCCTCCTTTTCCTGGCACACAGGCGCTCTTCCCACCCACAGCTGTGGGCTGTAGAAGTGGGAGGAGTGTGTTCTCTCCTCTCTCCACCAGGGGGAGACGTTGCCTCAGTATTACAGATGCTCTCCTCCTTTTCCTGGCACACAGGCGCTCTTTCCTTCCACTTCTACTGCTAACAGCTGTGGGTGTAGTGTTCTCTCCTGTCTCCACCAGGGGGAGATATTTCCTCATTATCCACCAGGTGGAGACGTTGCTTCAGTACTACAGATGCTCTCCTCCTTTTCCTGGGGTGCACAGGCTCTCTCCACCCCCTCACCCACAGCTGTTGGCTGTAGAAGTGGGAGGAGTGTGTTCTCTCCTCTCTCTACCAGGGGGAGACGTTGCCTCAGTATTACAGATGCTCTCCTCCTTTTCCTGGCACTCAGGCGCTCTTCCCACCTCTCACCAACAGCTGTTAGCTGTAGAAGTGGGAGGAGTGTGTTCTCTCCTCTCTCCACAGGGGGAGACGTTGCCTCAGTATTGCAGATAGTTCCTCCTTTCCCTGGCACACACCGGCACTCCTCCCACCCACAGCTGTGGGAGGGTTGTGTTCTCTCCTCTCTCCACCAGGGAGAGACGTTGCCTCAGTATTACAGATAGTTCCTCCTTTTCCTGGCACACAAGCGCTCTTCCCACCCACAGCTGTTAGCTGTAGAAGTGGGAGGAGTGTGTTCTCTCCACCAGGGTGAGACGTTGCATCAGTATTATAGATGCTGTCCTTTTCCTGGCACACAAGCGCTCTTCCCACCCACAGCTGTTAGCTGTAGAAGTGGGAGGAGTGTGTTCTCTCCACCAGGGTGAGACGTTGCATCAGTATTATAGATGCTCTCCTTTTCCTGGCATACAGGCCCTCTTCCCACCTCTCACCCACAGCTGTTAGCTGTAGAAGTGGGAGGAGTGTGTTCTTTCCTCTCTCCACCAGGTGGAGACGTTGCCTCAGTATTACAGATAGTTCCTCCTTTTCTTGGCACACAGGCGCTTTTCCCACCCACAGCTGTTAGCTGTTGAAGTCGGGGTGAGGGCTGAGGCCGAGTCTGGGGAATCGGAAAGTTTTTGGACGCTGCTTTCCGAATGTCTGCATTTTTCTTGTTTTGAAAAACAATTCAAGTGGGGTAAAGGCTGAGCCGAATGTGAGTGGACCCGGTGTGAATCTATTTATATGTAGCTCCCGAAGTGGCTGACTTGCCTGGAAGCGCTAGAACATTGAAGAGCTCAGACTGCAGGCACTCAAGGCGGAGTGCCCGAAGGGCGGGGGTTGTCAGTGTTGTAGTGTGCTCCTCGTGAGGCGGGGGGGGGGGGGGGGGGGGGGTTTGGAGTGTGTCTGTAGGGCATGCTCCTGGTAGTCTGGTGGGGCCCACTGGGGGGGGGGGGTGTCCTGCTGGCTGAGACCTGTCTGGATGGAAGCTCCATGGCTTGTAGCCCCCTCTTAGACTGACCTGCTTGTACCTGTGCCAAACTCGGATAGCGCCTAGGGACAGATTTGGTGAGCGGCCAGGTGTCCCTGAGGGTGGGGAGAACATGGCTTTGTACGAACAAGACTGGCCCGGCTCAGCCCAGCAGCGATCTCTGTGGTCTGTGCCTGCAGAGGAACCGTGTCATAGCGCCTCCTTGGACGCCCTTGTGGCTTGGTGCGCGCCGCTGTCCGTCAGGTGGCTGCAATCCAAACTTTGTGTCTCCAAAGCAGGAGTCTGATGTTGAAAAACTAAAATTAATGACCCGCGTTCTCTGTTAGGTGAGGAGTTGGGTTTTCTCCCTTCTCTAGCTGGTACTTCCAGGCCTGTGTTTATATGGTAGTGACAGTGGGAAGAAATCGGACCTTTGTCTCTACATAGGGTGGGCAAGCGATGTCCTTAGCCTGCTGGCCTCTAGCAGTCGCACCATCAGAGTAGGGCGTGTGGACTCGGGGGCTCCGCCACGTTTGTGACCGAACACCCAGCAAGCTCTAACTGGACCCTTATTCTGACTGCTGTGCCCACGCCCATCCTTGGCAGGCTTCCCTGTGCATACCCACTCCAGCTAGGCCTGCCTTACCTTGACCACGTGTGCCAGATCATCCCGCCCCCAGCCATGGCAGAGTTCCCCTGGCCCTTTCCTGCCTCTTGTCCTTTTGTACCATGTGGCTCCTGAGTGCTGTGACCAGACCCATCCTTGGCAGGCTTCCCTGTCCATACCCACTCCAGCTAGGCCTGCCTTACCTTGACCACGCGTGCCAGGCCATCCCGGCCCTGGCAGAATTTTCTGGCCCTTTCCTGCCTCTTGTCCTTTGGTACTGTGTGGCTCCTGAGTGGTGTTTATAAGGGCCAGTAAGTTTAGCCTGTATCCTGCGAGAAACCGACTTCTCCGCACCACTTCTGTAGCTCAAGCTCACCTTTTGACCCTCACTTGGTGCCCGGATTGCAGCAGTATTGTAAAAACATAGGCCCTCATTACGCCGCCCGCCAAGTTGTAACCGCCACGCGGCCACCAATGCAGACACACTTCCGCGGTGGCCATTACAACATCCCCGCTGGGCGGAAACTCTCTGGCCCAGCGTGGATGTCGGCCGCATCAGGAGAGCCAGCTCCAAATGGAGCCGGCGGTTTTGCGACGGGTGGGGGCTGTGCCAGGGGAGCCCCTGCACTGCCCATGCCAAAGGTGCGACTCCCCTTTCCGCCAGCCTTTTCATGGCGGTTCCTGCTGCCATGAAAAGGCTGGCGGGAGGGGGGACTCGTAATCCCCTGGGCAGCGCTGCGGTCGTAATACCCAAGTATTCACCAGCAATCGACGTAACAGCTGAGGGGCATAATGTCCGCCTTTTGGGAACATTATTTAAAAGTTATTCAGTATTGCAAACACAAAATTAATCTAATCCTTAATTCTCTTCCTTATTAGTTCATGTGATCCCTTTACTTAGGCATGATGCATCTTTGCTCAGCCGAAAACTAGTACTAGCTTACATTGTGAAGTGTACATGTTTCGTTGTAATTTCATCAGCATTAAAAGACATTATATACAGAAGTAATACAGTCCTGTGCAATGTCATAATCGTGTTTTGTACAGATTAGCAAACATAGTTCCTGTCTTTAGCAATACGCAAGCAACCATCGAGTGGGAGAGGCCACTATATTCTAGGACCACCTGCTCTGTTGCCCTTGATAGCACCATACCTGGTCTTTTCCTTCCCCACTATCAAGGTGTGGTCCCGAGTCTGACTTGAGGGGTTTTGCTTACCCTTCTGGTGTGGTTACTGATTGGCCTATACCAGGGTGCCAGCCACTGCATTGGCCAGCGATGCATTTCCTTGCATTCCCTGCTGCCGAGGGACAGTCCTGAGTCTCATCCAAGGTCTCTTGCTCACCTGGTGTGGTGTCATGGATGGATGGATCGATCATACGGGCATACAGTGGTAGTGGAGAGCCGAAGCCTTGTCTTTCATTCCCCACTCCTCAGAGACAATCCTGAGTCTCATCCAAGGGGGTCTCACTCACCTCCGCGTCTCTTCTCCGGTCTCACTCACCTGGTGTAGTGTCGTATTGATGGATCATAGGGTCATACAGTGGTATTAGTGTATTGGAGAGCCTTGTCTCTCATTCCCTGCTGCTGAAGGATAATCCTGAGTCATCCAAGGTGTGTCTCACCTCTGCATCTCTTCTCTTGTCTCACCACAGGCCATGAAGCGGCGTTTGCAGCCTTCCTCTGTTGCCTCTGTAAGATCGGAGTCCTCAAGGCAGACGATCAGCTGGCCATCGTCTTCCGGTTGTTCAACAGGTAGGGGTGGAAGCCCTGACATGGGTTGTTCAACAGGTAGGGGTGGAAGCCCTGACATGGGTCGTTCAACAGGTAAGGATGGAAGCCCCTGGCAGGGGTCGTTCAACAGGTAAGGATGGAAGCCCCTGGCAGGGGTCGTTCAACAGGTAAGGATGGAAGCCCCTGGCAGGGGTCATTCAACAGGTGTGGATTGTAGCCCGTGGCAGGGGTTGTTAAACAGGTAAGGATGGAACCCTTTGACAGGGGTCGTTCAACAGGCAAGGGTGGATCTCTGGGGCAGACTCTCTTTCCGCCATTATGCTCTGTCCATTTTTTTCATGTTTCACTTCTTTGCGCCTTCATTTAGGTCTGTTCTCCAGAATGGCCTCTTCCCCTCCTCGATGCTCCCTTCCCCTCCTCGATGCTCCCTTCCCCTCCTCGATGCTCCCTTCCCCTCCTCGATGCTCCCTTCCCCTCCTCGATGCTCCCTTCCCCTCCTCGATGCTCCCTTCCCCCTCCTCGATGCTCCCTTCCCCCTCCTCGATGCTCCCTTCCCCCTCCTCGATGCTCCCTTCCCCCTCCTCGATGCTCCCTTCCCCCTCCTGATGCTCCCTTCCCCCTCCTGATGCTCCCTTCCCCCTCCCGATGCTCCCTTCCCCCTCCCGATGCTCCCTTCCCCCTCCCGATGCTCCCTTCCCCCTCCCGATGCTCCCTTCCCCCTCCCGATGCTCCCTTCCCCCTTCCGATGCTCCCTTCCCCCTCCCGATGCTCCCTTCCCCCTCCCGATGCTCCCTTCCCCCTCTCGATGCTCCCTTCCCCCTCTCGATGCTCCCTTCCCCCTCCCGATGCTCCCTTCCCCCTCCCGATGCTCCCTTCCCCCTCCCGATGCTCCCTTCCCCCTCCCGATGCTCCCTTCCCCCTCCCGATGCTCCCTTCCCCCTCCCGATGCTCCCTTCCCCCTCTCGATGCTCCCTTCCCCCTCTCGATGCTCCCTTCCCCCTCTCGATGCTCCCTTCCCCCTCTCGATGCTCCCTTCCCCCTCTCGATGCTCCCTTCCCCCTCTCGATGCTCCCTTCCCCCTCTCGATGCTCCCTTCCCCCTCTCGATGCTCCCTTCCCCCTCTCGATGCTCCCTTCCCCCTCTCGATGCTCCCTTCCCCCTCTCGATGCTCCCTTCCCCCTCCCGATGCTTACCTTGCTTATCTTAATTTATTACTTTCTTCACAGATACCTAGAGGTGATGAGAAAGCTGCAGAAAACCTATCGGATGGAGCCTGCTGGAAGCCAGGGGGTGTGGGGACTTGATGACTTCCAGTTCCTTCCCTTCATTTGGGGAAGCGCCCAGTTGATAGGTACACTTGTGCCCAGTCTTTTCAACTCTGTTGCCTGGTTTAGATTTGCTAGAGCCATGCTGCTGCTGCTTGGAATGGTTTGCTGAATGAATGTGCTCAGCAGTATTTGCTCTTCATGTTACCGTATGGGGACATTTCTTTTCAAAATACCCTGGTGGGAGCCCTGCGATTCTTGTTTTATCTTGTCTGTTGGGCATTAGTGTTAGGTATGGATTCCAGTATTATTCTCCAGTGCGGTCAAGGACTTCTAAAGCTATGTGGGGCCCACATGCGTTCCCCTCTTAGACAACGGTAGTAGTTGTGTGTTCAGGGACAGTGTTTTGCCTGGTGATTCAATCTCTTTGGATTCTGGGACACGTTCCTGCTCTTCGGTTCGAGGTTAGTCCATCTCTTTGTCAGAATGGTGGGACTTCTGAATTTTAGGGTGAATTGTTCACTGGTGGAAGGCGGTGGGAGCTGTGTGTGTTCTAGATTATCCTTCATTGCAAAAGGTTCGAAGCTTTGAGTTCTAGAATTAATGTGATGGAAGGAGAGACCTATTTGTTACAGGTTTAGTTATTCACTAGAGAGCAAGTATGGGTGTCATGGGTTTCGGGAATAGTTCTTCACTGGTGGATAATGGTGGCAGCTGTGTAGGTTTCAGGGTTAGTTTTTCACTGATGGATGATGGTGGCAGCTGTGTAGATTTCAGGGTTCTTCACTGGTAGATGATGGTGGCAGCTCTGTGGGTTTCAGGGTTAGTACTTCAGTGGTGAATGATGGTGGGAGCTGTGTGGGGCTCAGAGTTAGTTTGCCATTGGTAGATGATGGTGGCAGCTCTGTGGGTTTCAGGGTTAGTACTTCAGTGGTGAATGATGGTGGGAGCTGTGTGGGGCTCAGAGTTAGTTTGCCATTGGTGGATGATAGTGGGAGCTCTGTGGGTTTCAGGGTTAGTCTTCTTTCGTGAAGATAGTTGGATCTCGGCGTTCAAGGGTTATTTCTTGTTTGGAATAGGATGGTTGAGAGTGAAGTGTTCCAGACTTAGTTCTTCTATAGTCGCAGATGGTGGTAACTGTGTGTTTTCTGGTGTTAGTTCTTCACTGGTGGGGGGTGCTGGGCTTTAGGGTTTGTTGTTCTCTGGAAGATGATGAAGGTAGCTGAGTGGGTTTCAGGGTTTGATGGTTTTTCGCGGAGTATAGTGAGAGCTCTGTTCTGTTCAGGGTTCTTCGCTGATGAATGATGGGAGCTGTGTGGGCTTTGGAGTATTTCTTCACTGGGTAGGATGATGGATGCAGTTTGGGCTTCAGGGTTCTTTTCTGGAGGAAGACTGTGAAAGCTTGGAGTTCTGTTTTAGTTCTTTAGTAGTGGAGGATGGGTGGCGCAGTGTACCTTTCAGCGTTTGTTACTTTCTGGTCAAAGATGACTATATGCATATGTCTGAAGCTTAGGTATGGCCTAATAGGCAATAGCTGGAGCTCTCGAAGTATGATGGTTAGTTTCTGATGGATACAACTACCTGTGGATTCCTCACCTAATGATTCCTCACCTAATGAATACTCCCATGGCGCCAGCATTCGACGGAAATCTTCTTCCTAGCTTCTGCACGTCGACGAGGATGTCACATTTGCCCACGCGACGCCGTCTGACATCCTACAGGCAATAAGAGGTCCTCGCCGACATCAGTTCCCTTTTTTCCGTGCCATTCGAAACGGTTCTCTTCGAGGGAGCTACTGTTGCTTTCGAAGTTACAGTGTGTTTTTCTGCTGTGTGTTTTTTTCTCTGAGGTTACTATGTCTCAGAGGAAGTCTGGTTTCAAGCCCTGTCGGGAGTGTGGGGGCAAGATGTCCGTTACTGACCCACATTCGGACTGCTTGTGGTGCTTAAGTTCCGACCACGACTTAGCTACATGTGATTCATGTCAACACATGAATCCGAAAGCCCTGAAGGAGCGTGAAGCCAAACTCTTTATGGCGAAGTCAAAGAGAAAGGAGAAGAGACATCATAGAAAGTCCTCCTCACCGAGGTCTCAATGGCGTCATCGAGACTCCCGGCGCCGTCGGGACTCACAACGCCATTCGAGCAGGGAGAGGTCTCGATCGAGGTCGGCTCGGCGTCGGAAGACTTGGGAGGTCAGTCCCACAGTCACTCCACATCCATCGACGCCGTTGCCTTCTCCGGCTTTCCCTGGGCAGACGTCTTCAGTGGTTGAGGTGCCACAGCCTCAGGTGTTCTCTCCGGCGTTGGGGTCGCCTTCGATCCAGGCACCCCAGTATCCGGCTTTCCCGGCCCCTGGAGCCGATATTACCGCATTTTTAAATGCGATGTTCACCATCTTCCAACAGATGGCTCCAGGCAGTGCTCCGACTGGTCCTTCGGGCCCGTTGGCTTTCAGCTTGGGTGCTCCGGCGCCGCTACGGCCCGCACCCTTCATGCCCTGTCTCCTCTTGGGGAATGTGGGCTCGGCGCTGGTGTCGGCTCCGGTGGCTCCAGAGGTTTCGGCACCGGAGGCTTCAGCTCCATCGACTTCGGGGTTTCGGCCAGTGACCCCGTCAGGACCATCTGAGACTCCGAGACGCAACTCTCTTCATCCGGCTCCTAGCTCGGCGTCGAAGCTTCCTGTGGCGCCTGACATGGCGTCGGATGGATCCGGCGATCAGCGCCATTCCTCGACTTCGGCAGACGCCATGTCGACGCCGCGTATTGAGGAGAGGTTACATTCTAGGAGACGTGCTCTCCGTCTCTTGGAGGAACAGGAATATCAACGGGTCCTGGAAGAAGGTGAAATTGAGGATTCTGAAGGTCTTCATGGGCTGGATACAGCTAGTGGCCTTGATACTTCCCCTGAGTGGGACTTGTCATCTCTAGGGGAGTATACTGAGGAGGCAGCCACTTTTCATGCTGTAGTAAGGAAGGCGGCTAACTTCATTGAACTGCCTTTGCCGGTGGCTGAGGCGAAACAAAATTTACTAACTGAGGTCCTACATCCGGCCTCTACTGTGGCAGAGCCTCTCTTACCATTCAACGAGGCTTTGCTTGAACCGGTATTGGAGGTCTGGAAGAAGCCGGTATCTTCCTCGGCTGTTAATAGATCTGTGGCCAGGAGGTATCGGGCTGCACCATCTGACCCTGGCTTTCTGTCCAGACACCCTACGCCGGAGAGCTTGGTGGTCCAGGCTTCCTGCTCTGCTAGATCTGCGCCTGGATCTTTTCCAACAGTGCCGGGGGACAGAGACTCCAAAAAGTTGGACTCTCAGTCGAAGAAAATATTTTCATCTTGTAGCATGGCGCTGAAGTCCACCAACGCTACATGTATCTTGGGGAGGTACATCTATGCTCTTATGGACGAGATAACATCATCGCATACGGAGCTTCCTCAAGGACTCTTGAATATCGTGTTGGATGCTCAGGCTGCTGCAACCCAGGTTATCCAATCTGGGTTGGATACAACTGACTCAGTGGCTAGAGCAATGGGCACGGCGGTGGTTGCGAGGAGACAGGCTTGGCTTCGCAACTCAGGGTTTTCTTCGGACGTGCAGTCGACCCTGTTGGACCTCCCGTTTGATGGAGACAAACTTTTTGGTGCCAAAGCGGATTCGGCCTTGGAGAGGTTTAAAGAAAGCAGGGCCATGGCCAAGTCATTAGGACTGCAAGCCGCTTCTTCTGCCTCCTCCAGGTTTTTTAGGAGGTTTCGAGGATTTGGTCGTGGCTCATCCTCCTCTTCCTTTCGGGGGAGATTCCAACAACCTACCTCCTCTCTCACCTTTAGATCAATTAGAGGGAGGGGTAGGGTCCGTACCAGGGGAGCCTCTCAGCAGCACTCTGCCTCTTCCTCGTGCTCTGGAGGGGTGCAGCAGGGGAAGCAGCCTTAGGCTTCCACCAATTCCCACTCACTCCTCTCCTGTAGGGGGAAGGTTACTGCATTTTCTTCACAAGTGGGAAGTTATCACATCAGACACCTGGGTTACCAGCATTGTGGGAAAAGGCTACACCCTTCCCTTTCGGGAGTTTCCGCCCCCCATCCCGCCCCGCCCATCTTATTGTTCGAAAGAACACCTCCTGTTGTTAGAGCAGGAGGTTCAAGTCCTCCTTTCAAAGGGCGCGGTGGAGTTGGTTCCAGAGCAGGAAAAGGGTCAAGGTTGTTACTCAAGGTACTTCCTGATTTCCAAGAAGGATGGTCGATTGCGACCAATCCTGGACCTAAGGATTTTGAATTGGTTCCTCAAACAGGAAAAGTTCAAGATGCTGACCCTAGCTCAGGTGCTTTTGGCGTTGAACAAGGGAGATTGGATGGTGTCTGTCGACTTGCAGGATGCTTACTTTCACATCCCGATTCTCAAGTCGCACAGGAAGTATCTCCGTTTTGTGGTGGGGTCGCAGCACTATCAGTTTGCGGTCCTCCCGTTTGGTCTTACTTCAGCACCTCGAGTCTTCACGAAGGTGATGTCGGTGGTTGCGGCAGAGCTCAGGAGGAAGGGGATAGCAGTATTTCCTTACCTAGACGACTGGTTGATCAAAGCCAAGTCCCCGGAGCTTGCACCATCTACAGTCGACAACCCAGTTGTTGTTCGATCTGGGCTTTACGGTGAATGTGCCCAAGTCTCACCTAGAGCCCTCTCAACGCCTCCTGTTCATAGGGGCAGTACTGGATACAACATTGGATCGAGCTTTTCCTCCGCCTCAGCGGATTCAAGATATTCAGGAGTTGGTTCCAATGTTTCGAAGTGGAGCGATCGTTCCAGTCCTCAAGGTCCTTCGTCTGCTCGGCCTGTTTGCCTCCTGCATACTGTTGGTCACGCATGCTCGCTGGCACATGAGGGCTCTTCAGTGGTGCCTCCGAAGGCAGTGGTCTCAACACAAAGGAGATCTCGAAGGTTCTGTCAAGATCTCCAGAGATGCTGCTACGGACTTGAAGTGGTGGATTGCGGGCGACAATCTTTCTCAAGGAAGGCCGTTCACGCAGTCGCCACCAGTGATCACGGTCATAACGGATGCTTCCACTCTAGGGTGGGGAGCTCATCTGGGGGATCTGGAGATCAAAGGGCTTTGATCTCCAGAGGAACAGATTTTTCATATCCATCTGTTGGAGTTGCGGGCTGTACGTCTGGCTCTCAAGGCCTTCCTCCCATCCCTTCGCGGTCAGTCGGTTCAGGTCCTGACAGACAATACTACCGCGATGTGGTATATAAACAAGCAGGGAGGAGTAGGGTCGTACCTTCTCTGCAGAGAAGCTCTTCGACTATGGTCCTGGGTAAAGGACCATCAGATTTGCTTGGTAGCAAATCATCTGGCCGGAGTCTTGAATGTACGTGCGGACAGTCTCAGTCGCCATTTCTCGGCCGACCACGAGTGGTGTCTCCATCCAGATCAAGTCAGTCTGATCTTCCAGTTGTGGGGGGTTCCTCGGATAGATCTGTTTGCCACCCGGGAGAACTCGCACTGTCCGTTATTCTGCAGCCTCCAGTATCCGGTGCAGGGGGCGTTGGGGGATGCGTTTAAGAGAACCTGGTGCGACCAGTTGCTTTACGCGTTTCCCCCCATACCCTTGATTCCTCGAGTATTGAGGAAAATTCGCCAAGACCAGGCCCAAGTCATTTTAATAGCTCCGGATTGGCCAAGGAGGGTGTGGTATTCCGACCTTCTTCAACTCTCAATGTGCCCTCCACTCCGTCTCCCTCTCAGGGCAGACCTCCTCTCGCAGGGGCAGGTTTTACACCCCAACCTCCAGAGTCTGCACCTACATGCCTGGAGATTGAACGGGGCAACCTGAGTTCTTTCTCTCTCCCACCTGATGTAGTGGATGTTATCTTAGCGGCCAGGCAACACTCCACTAAATCTATCTACGCTAATAGGTGGTCTAAATTTGTGGTATGGTGTGGGGAGAGACAGATTGATCCCTTACGTGCTCATATGTCAGATGTGTTATCTTTTGCTTTGTCTTTAGCGCAGAAAGGTTGTGCAGTGGCTACTATTAAAGGTTACTTGTCAGCCTTCATTTCTCTTCCAGACCAACCATCGTTATTTAAATCTCCTATAGTGCTTAGATTCTTGAAGGGCCTTATGAATAAATACCCTCCAAAACCCTTCGTTATGCCTCAATGGGATTTGTCCTTGGTCCTGACTTTCCTTATGGGGTCCCCTTTTGAGCCTATGCATTCTTGCCCCTTAAGGTACTTAGTTATTAAAACAGTTTTCCTGGTGGCCATAACATCTGCAAGGAAGAGTAAGTGAGTTGCAGGCCTTATCGGTAAAACCCCCTTATACAACTTTTTATGGGGATAAGGTGGTGTTGAGGACCAGGGCTGCTTTCCTCCCGAAGGTTGTTTCACCCTTCCATTTGGCCCAGACAATTACTCTGTCCACGTTCTATCCTCCGCCTCATCCTTCAAAGGAAGAAGAGAGACTACATCGCTTGGACCCAAAGAGGGCGTTAAGCTTCTTCATAGACAGTACGAAGGATTTCTGATGGATACAACTACCTGTGGATTCCTCACCTGATGAATACTCCCATGGCGCCAGCATTTGACGGAAATCTTCTTACTAGTCTCTGCACGTCGACGAGGACGTCACTCTAGCCCACGCGACGCCGTCTGACGTCATACAGGCAATAAGAAGTCCTCGCCGACGTGCCGATGACAGTTCCCTTTTTTCCGTGCATTCGAAACGGTTATCTTCGAGGGAGTTACTGTTACCTTCGTGGTTACAGTGTATTGTCTGCTGCGTAGTCTTCTCTGCGGTAACAATGTCTCAGAGGAAGTCGGGTTTCAAGCCCTGTCGAGAGTGTGGGGGCAAGATGTCAGTTACAGATCCTCACTCCGACTGTCTATGGTGTTTGAGCTCCGACCACGACGTCTCGACTTGCGATTCATGTCAACACATGAATCCGAAGGCCCTCAAAGAGCGCGAGGCCAAGTTATTTATGGCAAAGTCAAAGAAGAAGGAGAAACATCATAAGAAGTCTTCTTCGCTAAGGTCTCACCGGCGTCATCGAGACTCCCGGCGCCGTAGAGACTCACGACGTCACTCCAGCAAGGAGTCTCGTTCGAGGTCACCTTCGGCTCGGCGTCGGAGGACTTGGGAGGTCAGCCCCACGGTCACGCCGCATCCATCGACGCCGTTGCCCTCTCCGGCGTCACCGACTTCACCTGGTCAGGCGTCAGTGATTGAGGTGGTGCAGCCTCTTGTGTTTTCTCCGGCGTCGCAGACGTCGAGGCCGGCGTCGGGGTCGCCCTCGATCCAGGCACCCCAGTATCCGGCTTTTCCCACTCCTGGAGCCGATAGTACCGCGTTTCTTAATGCGATGTATACCATCTTTCAGCAGATGGCTCCAGGAGCTGCTCCGGCTGGTCCTTCGGGGCCCTTGGCCTTTTCGTTGGGTGATCCTGCGCCTCTTCGGCCGGCACCCTTTATGCCCTTTCTCCCTTTTGGGAATGTGGGCTCGGCGCCGGTGCCGGCGTCGGTGGCCGTTCCGGTGGCTTCGGATGTTTCGGCCCCGGAGGTTGCCCCTCCGTCGAAGTCAGGATTTTGCCCTGTGACTCCGGTTGGTCCATCGGCTCCAAGACCTCGTCCTCCGGCTCCTGCCTCGGCGCCGAAGCTGCCTGTGGCGCCGGACGCGGCGTCAGATGCTTCTGGAGATCGGCGCCGTTCTTCGACGTCGGCGGAGGCCATGTCGACTCCGCGTATCGAGGAGAGACTTCATTCGAGGAGGCGTGCTCTCCGTCTTTTAGAAGAGCAAGAGTACCAGCGAGTCCTAGAGGAGGGAGAGATTGAGGACTCTGGAGACGGACTGCATGGTCTGGATACAGCCAGTGGGCTGGACACTTCCCCTGAGTGGGACCTTTCATCTCCAGGGGAATATACGGAGGAGGCTGCTTCCTTTCATGCTGTGGTGAGGAAGGCAGCGAGCTTTTTGGACCTGCCTTTGCCGGTGGCAGAGGCAAAGCAGAATTTGCTGACAGAGGTATTGCATCCGGCCTCTGCTGCAGCTGAGCCTCTCTTGCCATTTAATGAGGCTTTGCTGGATCCGGTGTTGGAGGTGTGGAAGAAGCCGGTGTCTTCCTCGGCCGTTCATAGGGCTGTGGCCAGGAGGTATCGAGCTGCACCATCTGACCCTGGCTTTCTCTCTAGACACCCTACGCCGGAGAGCTTGGTGGTGCAAGCCTCCTGTTCCTCAAAGTCAGCGCCTGGTTCCTTCCCGACGGTGCCTGGAGACAGAGACTCCAAGAAACTGGATGCGCAGTCCAAGAAAATATTTTCGTCATGCAGTTTGGCGTTGAAGGCCACCAACGCCACGTGCATTCTGGGGAGGTACATCCATGCGCTGATGGATGATATTTCGTCTTCATTCACGGAGCTTCCCCAGGGTCTTTTGGATGTGGTCTCGGACGCCCAGGCTGCCGCGACCCAGATTATCCAGTCTGGGCTGGACACGACCGACTCGGTGGCCAGGGCGATGGGCACGGCTGTGGTGGCAAGAAGACAGGCCTGGCTCCGAAACTCAGGGTTCTCTGCGGATGTGCAGTCGACTCTGCTGGACCTCCCGTTTGATGGGGACAGACTGTTTGGAGCCAAGGCAGATTCAGCCTTGGAACGATTTAAGGAGAGCAGAGCCACAGCCAAATCGTTAGGACTGCAAGCTCCTTCTTCCTCTGCCTCTTCTAGAATTTTCAGGAGGTTTCGGGGATTTGGGCGTGGCTCTTATTCCTCTTCCTTTCGGGGGAGGTTCCAGCAACCCGCCTCTTCCCTCCCCTATAGGTCATTTAGAGGGAGGGGGAGGGGTGGGGTCCGTACCAGAGGAGCCTCTCAACAGCACTCTGCCTCTTCCTCGTCCTCTGGAGGGGTGCAGCAGGGGAAGCAGCCTTAGGCTTCCACCGTTTCCCACTCACTCCTCTCCTGTAGGGGGCAGATTACAGCGTTTTCTCCACAAGTGGAAGTCTATCACAACGGACACTTGGGTTCTCGGCATTGTGGGAAAAGGCTACGCCCTTCCCTTTCGGGAGTTCCCGCACCTCATCCCGCCCCGCCCATCTTATTGTTCAGAAGAACACCTCCTGTTGCTAGAACAGGAGGTTCAAGTCCTCCTTTCAAAGGGCGCGGTAGAGTTGGTCCCAGAGCAGGAAAAGGGTCGAGGTTGTTACTCAAGATACTTCCTGATTCCCAAAAAGGATGGTCAGTTGAGACCAATCCTGGATCTGAGGATCTTGAATTGGTTCCTCAAACAGGAAAAGTTCAAGATGCTGACCCTAGCACAGGTGCTTTTGGCGTTGAACAAGGAAGATTGGATGGTGTCTGTCGACTTGCAGGATGCTTACTTTCATATCCCGATACTCAAGTCGCACAGGAAGTATCTCCGGTTTGTGGTAGGGTCGCAGCACTATCAGTTTGCGGTCCTCCCGTTTGGTCTTACTTCAGCACCTCGAGTCTTCACAAAGGTGATGTCAGTGGTTGCGGCGGAGCTCAGAAGGAAGGGGATAGCAGTATTCCCTTACTTGGACGACTGGTTGATCAAAGCCAAGTCCCCGGAGCTTGTGTCGCATCATCTGCAGTCAACAACCCAGTTGTTGTTCGACCTGGGCTTTTCGGTGAACGTGCCCAAATCTCACCTGGAGCCCTCTCAGCGCCTCCTGTTCATAGGGGGGCAGTACTGGATACAACATTGAGTCGAGCCTTTCCTCCGCCTCAGCGGATTCAAGATATTCAGGAATTGGTTCCAATGTTTCGAAATGGAGCGGTAGTTCCAGTCCTCAAGGTCCTTCGTCTGCTCGGTCTGTTCGCCTCCTGCATTCTGTTGGTCACGCATGCTCGCTGGCACATGAGGGCTCTTCAGTGGTGCCTCCGAAGGCAGTGGTCTCAACACAAGGGAGATTTAGAAGGTACTGTCAAGATCTCCAGAGATGCTGCTGTGGAATTGAAGTGGTGGATTGCGGGCAACAATCTTTCACAGGGGAAGCCGTTCGCGCAGTCGCCACCAGTGGCCACGGTGATAACGGATGCCTCCACCCTAGGATGGGGAGCTCATCTGGGGGATCTGGAGATCAAAGGGCTTTGGTCTCCAGAGGAACAGGTGTTTCATATCAATCTGTTGGAGTTACGGGCTGTACGTTTGGCTCTCAAGGCCTTCCTCCCATCCCTTCGTGGTCAGTCGGTACAGGTCCTGACGGACAATACTACCACGATGTGGTACATAAACAAACAGGGAGGAGTAGGGTCGTACCTTCTCTGCAGAGAAGCTCTTCGGCTATGGTCCTGGGCAAAGGACCATCAGATTTGCTTGGTGGCAAATCATCTGGCCGGGGTCTTGAATGTACGTGCGGACAGTCTCAGTCGCCAATTCTCGGCAGACCACGAGTGGCGTCTCCATCCAGATCAAGTCTGTTTAATCTTCCAGATGTGGGGGTTTCCTCGGATAGATCTGTTTGCCACTCGGGAGAACGCGCATTGCCCGTTATTCTGCAGCCTCCAGTATCCGATGCAGGGAGCGTTGGGGGACGCGTTTCAGATAACCTGGTGCGACCAGTTGCTTTACGCGTTTCCCCCCATACCCTTGATTCCTCGAGTGTTGAGGAAAATTCGCCAAGACCGGGCCCAAGTCATCTTAATAGCTCCGGATTGGCCAAGGAGGGTATGGTACTCCGACCTTCTCCAACTCTCACTGTGCCCTCCGCTCCGTCTCCCTCTCAGGGCAGACCTCCTCTCGCAGTCGCAGGGGCAGGTTTTACACCCCAACCTCCAGAGTCTGCACCTACATGCTTGGAGATTGAACGGGGCAACCTGAGTTCCTTCTCTCTCCCACCTGATGTAGTGGATGTTATCTTAGCGGCCAGGCGACACTCCACTAAATCTATCTACGCTAATAGGTGGTCTAATTTTGTTATGTGGTGTGGAGAGAGACAGATTGATCCCTTACATGCTCATCTGTCACATGTTTTGTCTTTTGCACTGTCTCTAGCGCAGAAAGGTTGTGCAGTAGCTACCATTAAGGGTTATTTGTCGGCCTTGTCAGCCTTCATTTGTCTTCCAGACCAGCCATCGTTATTTAAATCCCCTATTGTTCTCAGATTCTTGAAAGGTCTTCTGAATCAATATCCTCCAAAACCATTCGTTATGCCTCAATGGGATTTGTCCTTGGTCCTGACTTTCCTTATGGGGTCCCCTTTTGAGCCTATGCATTCTTGCCCCTTAAGGTATTTGGCTATTAAAACAGTATTCCTGGTAGCTATAACATCTGCAAGGAGAGTGAGTGAGTGAGTTGCAGGCCTTATCGGTTAAACCCCCTTATATAACGTTTTATGGGGATAAGGTGGTGTTGAGGACCAAGGCTGCTTTCCTTCCGAAGGTTGTTTCACCCTTCCATTTGGCTCAGACAATCACTTTGTCCACGTTTTATCCTCCGCCTCATCCTTCAAAGGAGGAAGAAAGACTGCATCGCCTGGACCCAAAAAGGGCGTTGAGCTTCTATATCGACAGAATGAAGGATATCAGGCTGGAGGATCAGCTGTTTGTCGGATACGTGGGCAAGAGGAGAGGAAAGGCAGTCCACAAGAGAACACTCTCCAGGTGGGTTGTTCTTTGCATTAAAATCTGTTACTCTTTGGCAAAGAAGGATCCGCCTGAGGGCATTAGAGCTCACTCCACCAGAGCTAAGTCGGCCTCTTCGGCCTTGGCCAGGGGTGTTCCTGTGGTTGACATCTGCAAGGCCGCAACTTGGTCGTCCCTTCACACTTTTGTGAAACATTACTGTTTGGACTCTGAGGTCAGAAGGGACGGTCATTTTGCACGGTCAGTGCTGCAGGATTTCTTGGTTTGACCATTTAGGCACCCACCGCCGGGCGTGGTACTGCTTTGGGACTCTATTCATCAGGTGAGGAATCCACAGGTAGTTGTATCCATCAGAAGAACGAGTTACTTACCTTCGGTAACGACTTTTCTGGTGGATACATTAGCTACCTGTGGATTCCTCACGGTCCCACCCGCCTCCCCGTTGCCTTTTTGGTCTCTCCAAGCAATCCTTGAGTGTGCTCCTTTTGGTCTTCAAAGTTGCAATACATTTTGCATGTATGATATTTGTATATATGTGTATATTTATATATAAATCTATATATATATTGGGTATATACATGATTCGTATGTATAAATATATTTATTGGTTTAGAAAAAGGTTATATTAAATCTACAGCTATTTTATTGCAATGTTGTGTGATTTACAATATTAAGAGATGTTGCTTTGCTCTTTCATTGCATTGGGTTATTATTATTATTCTCATGCACGTAAAAAATGTTGGTACTGTCATCGGCACGTCGGCGAGGACTTCTTATTGCCTGTATGACGTCAGACGGCGTCGCGTGGGCTAGAGTGACGTCCTCGTCGACGTGCAGAGACTAGTAAGAAGATTTCCGTCAAATGCTGGCGCCATGGGAGTATTCATCAGGTGAGGAATCCACAGGTAGCTAATGTATCCACCAGAAAAGTCGTTACCGAAGGTAAGTAACTCGTTCTTCAGGCTGGATGATCAGCTTTTCATCGGATACGTGGGCAAGAGGAGAGGAAAGGCAGTCCACAAGAGAACACTCTCCAGATGGGTTGTTCTTTGCATTAAAATTTGTTACTCTTTAGCAAAGAAGGATCCTCCTGATGGTATTAGAGCTCATTCCACCAGGGCTAAGTCGGCCACTTCGGCCTTGGCTAGGGGTGTTCCTGTGGTCGACATCTGCAAGGCCGCAACTTGGTCGTCCCTTCACACTTTTGCGAAACATTACTGCTTGGACTCTGAGGTTAGAAGGGACGGCCATTTTGCACGGTCAGTGCTGCAGGATTTCTTGGTTTGACCATTCAGGCACCCACCACCGGGCGTGGTACTGCTTTGGGACTCTATTCATTAGGTGAGGAATCCACAGGTAGTTGTATCCATCAGAAGAACGAGTTACTTACCTTCGGTAACGACTTTTCTGGTGGATACATTAGCTACCTGTGGATTCCTCACGGTCCCACCTGCCTCCCCGTTGCCTTTTTTGGTCTTACCAAGTAATCCTTGGGTGTGCTCCTCTTGGTCTTTAGGACTGCTATAGGTTATGTATATATGGATATTTGTATATATTTATTTTTGTATATACATATTTAGTGTATATATGTATTTAAAAAAAACAACAAAAAAAAGAGGTTTTATTAAATCTATAGCCATCTTCTTGCAAAGATGTGTAGTTTACAATGTTATGAGATGTTGCCTTTATCTTTCATTGCATTATTGTTCTCAGGCACGTAAAAAATGTTGGTACTGACTTCGGCACGTCGGCGAGGACCTCTTATTGCCTGTATGACGTCGGACGGCGTCGCGTGGGCAAATGTGACGTCCTCGTCGACGTGCAGAAGCTAGGAAGAAGATTTCCATCGAATGCTGGCGCCATGGGAGTATTCATTAGGTGAGGAATCCACAGGTAGCTAATGTATCCACCAGAAAAGTTGTTACCGAAGGTAAGTAACTCGTTCTTCTGTCTGATTATTAGTTGCTGTAGAACTGCAAATTCCCTGGTTTCTTCCGTCCAGTTGTACGTCTGTAGCTTTGTGGGTTTCAAAAGTTGCTTGCTGTCTAGATTAAGATGAGTGTGTTCTATGCTTTGTTGCAGAAGCAGTGAATCAGAGAGGTTTGCTCTTCCTCCAAAGCTCCAGTAATATTGTTACATGACCTTTTTAAAAGAATGTTTGAGGTTTGATGGGGCTCCATATCATTCCCTCATACGTCCCCAGTCAGAGTAAAAGCCTTCCGTAATATCTGTAAAAGGGTTTCACACATCACATGAATATATGATTACCTGTATCTCTGCTCTTGCAGCTTTACGGCTGTGGTAAGTTTCCATTACCATTATACTGTAGCCATCAGAGCCTTAATTCTGGATAGCATGAGGAGGGTTTGATAAAACGTATATTGGTGCAAGTGACCAAGTCTTGATAACCAGGTCTTCATTACCTGGATGGAAACCCCAAACACTCCTTGGTATAAATTTAGATCTTAATATGAGTATGTAGATAAAGACTTGTTATCAGTTCTTAGAACGCCATGAATGATAGTTTTTTAGCTCCTTTAAAAAAAAAAAATGGGTTAAAGCAATATGCTTAAATATTATTTTCCCTTCTCACTTAAGATTGTATTTGTGACAGTCAAATTTCAGTTTCATCTGAATCTGTGCAGAGGTGATAAGGGAGTGGTTGTCCACCAGATCACTCTATGCGTAGCACTGTATTGTCGGCAAAGCCCAGTACTGATCCGACTGCCGGTCTGTTATGAGAGGCATTCAATAGACAAATGGTGTTTTGGAGCTTTCAGACCTCCCAAAATATTTAATGCCAAACCCATTAAAATCTGTAGACCTTCACAAGAAAGGTCTGGTTGAGGGTGTGGAGGGCAGCATGTGGATCTGAGAGATTTAGACCTGCCTTCTGCACCTTTGTTCAGAAAGTTTAAGTTGTTATCCAAGATGTGCACTGTGCCTATGTGCTAGCTCCAGTAGACCTTCATTCAAAGGGGGGCTGAGGATGGTGGACATGCTTTTGACAATGACTCATGTTTTTTTAGCATCTAGATGCCAATAGCCAGGTTTGAGGAAAAGCAGTAATTGTGGTGGTCCTCATTCTTTGGAAAGAGTGGTAATACTTTGAGCTCTGGCTGGTTGATACAGACTGTCAGTGTAGGTGAGCTAGTGTGCCTGCAATCTCTTTCTTTGGTGTAATAAGGGTGCTTGGAGCTTTATCTTTGTAGCTGGTCACCGGCCATACAACACTGCCATTAAAAGGCATAATGATCCCGTTGAATAGGAGTCCAGTCCTCTAGTCACCGCCGCTACAGAATAAATGATAATGCTAATGGACTTATTACATTTTCACATATCCTAGAACCATCCACCCTCTTCGTAAGCAGTTGTTTGATGCCATGAGCTCTTGTATAGGGGTCGCCGCTGCCTTCTCTCAGAAAAGCCAGAATCACGCTCACAGTTGAGAAGTCTACACTTCCCAACACATAGTTACCACAAGATGATATCTTTTAGTCACTCTTGCTAAAGGTGCCCTACTTTACTGTTCCCTCTTTATTGTCCTTACAAGGTTATTTCAAAGTAATGCACACCTTATGATGCAGGACTGCTGTATTAAAAGCAAGTAAATGAATGAATACTGGGCCACTCTTTGGTGAAGGTTGGCTGGAGATATGACTTTAATGCCAAGTTCCTACCTGGTGTGTCGCCGCAGGATTTCTCTAGGTCCTAAATTTAGTTCCTAGAAAGTGGCGTTACTTCCTGTCGGCTGCAGGATGGCCGTATCTACAGATTCCATGGTTACTTCCTGCTGCAGGATGGCCGTATCTACAGATTCCATGGTTACTTCTTGCCTGCTGCAGGGTGGCCGTATCTACAGATTCCATTGTTACTTCCTGTCTGCTGCAGGATGGCCGTATCTACAGATTCCATCGTTACTTCCTGTCTGCTGCAGGGTGGCCGTATCTACAGATTCCATGGCCGTATCTACAGATTCCATGGTTACTTCTTGCCTGCTGCAGGGTGGCTGTATCTACAGATTCCATGGTTACTTCTTGCCTGCTGCAGGGTGGCCGTATCTACAGATTCCATGGTTACTTCCTGCCTGCTGCAGGATGGCCGTATCTACAGATTCCATGGTTACTTCCTGCGTGCTGCAGGGTGGCCGTATCTACAGATTCCATGGTTACTTCCTGCGTGCTGCAGGGTGGCCGTATCTACAGATTCCATGGTTACTTCCTGCCTGCTGCAGGATGGCCGTATCCACAGATTCCATGGTTACTTCCTGCCTGCTGCAGGGTGGCCGTATCTACAGATTCCATGGTTACTTCTTGCCTGCTGCAGGGTGGCCGTATCTACAGATTCCATGGTTACTTCCTGCCTGCTGCAGGATGGCCGTATCTACAGATTCCATGGTTACTTCCTGCGTGCTGCAGGGTGGCCGTATCTACAGATTCCATGGTTACTTCCTGCGTGCTGCAGGGTGGCCGTATCTACAGATTCCATGGTTACTTCCTGCCTGCTGCAGGATGGCCGTATCCACAGATTCCATGGTTACTTCCGGCCTGCTGCAGGATGGCCGTATCTACAGATTCCATGGTTACTTCCTGTCTGCTGCAGGATGGCCGTATCCACAGATTCTATGGTTACTTCCTGCGTGCTGCAGGATGGCCGGATCTACAGATTCCAGGGTTACTTCTTGCCTGCTGCAGGATGGCCGTATCTACAGATTCCATGGTTACTTCCTGCTGCAGGATGGCCGTATCTACAGATTCCATGGTTACTTCTTGCTGCAGGATGGCCGTATCTACAGATTCCATGGTTACTTCCTGTCTGCTGCAGGATGGTCGTATCTACAGATTCCATGGTTACTTCTTGCCTGCTGCAGGATGGCGGTATGTAAATTAGTTACTTACCTTTAACTATAGTTCTCCAGTATTGAAAACTTTCATAGTTTCACATAGTTGAATCATTCCCCGTCATCAAGATGGGAGTTCTTGGTACCTTTATAAAGTAGTGTTAAAATAGGCCTAAACCTAAAGGCCCTAGGCCCATCAGTTTAGTATTCTATCAGTCATTTTGAAGGGGAAAAAGGGACTAGAGCTTAGAGTCCACCAATCAGACGACACCACCCTCTAGAACACTCCTGAGAGAAGCCCCAGCCCCTCAGATTTTCAGAGCACTGGTGCATACACATCAATGAGTGAGAGAGGTAACTGTGGGTTTCTCCGGGGAGGTGGGTGGGTCGCATGTGAATCTATTAAAGATTTCAATACTCGAGAATTATAGTTACCAGTAAGTAACTTATTTTCTCACTCCAGTATTGGAACTTTCATAGATTCACATGCTTTAATCAGGGTTGTAAGCAGTAACAATGCACATTATAGTCTAAACTGGGTGTTTCAAAAGGATATGAACAAGATGTTCTAGTAAATATACATACAGAAGATAACCCAAAATACAGTTGCTAAACCTTGTTACTAGAAACCAGACCATAGCACTTCCTTTTTTATATCTTTTAAAATGAACAATGTGCAGAACTAACCTTAATATGGTGGGATGGCAGAGGTAGCTCACTTTTACTGGAAAAGACGTCTTGGGGCCGCCTGGCTCACAGCTACTTCTCCTTGAGGAGTTGCATCCAGGCACTCATTCTGTGTGACTGTCAGTTTTTCCAGGTTGTTGCCCTGCAATGTCCTGGAGCGATCCCCCCCCAAGCATTGCAGTGGATGTTGATGTCGCTTGGGTAGAGTGAGCACAAACAAAAGTTAGTAACAGTTTGTCTGCTGCTTGATGGCAAAGCTGAATTGCCGGAACTCCACCTTGCGGCGCTTTGTTTGGAAAGAGATTGACCCGTTCCTGGTACACTGTAAGCCACAACCAATTGACTAGTCTTGCGGAAGGATGTGGTCCTATCCAAGTAGAATTTTATACACCTTTTCACATCTAATGAATTAAGGTCCCTCTCCGCTGGCATTGTAGGGCTTGGGAATAATGCTTTTAGGACAAGCGGTTCATTGATATGAAAGTCTGAGGGAACTTTGGGTATGAACCGTGGGTTTGTGCGTAGAATTGCCAGAACCACTAGCAGAGCTACCGTCCATGAAAGAAATGTTATAGTAGCTCTCTGGATCGGCTCAAATGGTTGTTTCATGAGCTGTGCAGCGACTATGTTGAGATTCCAGAAGGAGGAGGAGGAGGTCTGAAAGGTGGGAAGACCTTGAATAGGCCCTTTAGAAATTGTTTGAATCTGGAGGACCACAAAGAAGGTGAATTTTATGAGTGTTTAAATGGCGAGATGGCTGCTAAATGAACCCTAATGGAGGAATGAGCTAGTCTTGAACGTTCCAGGTGTAACAGGTATGGCAATATTTGTTCCGATGAAAACAATATGGGATGTATCTGTTGTTGGCACCATAGACAGAATCTCTTCCACTTACATGAGTAAGTTTTGTTAGTGCTGGGTGCTCTCTGCACTCCAGAGGGGTGTCTAGATGTGCGAACTCATTCTGCTCAGGAGTCATGCTGATGAGTGTATGGACTCCGGATTTGGCCTTTATGATCAGGAGATGTGGAGATACCTTCAGTGGCATGTGAGGCTTCACTGAGAATAGGAGAAGCTCTGTGATCCAGTGCTGTTGATGCCACATTGGGGCTAATAAGATCAGTGTGCAGGGTTCAGCTTGATCTTGGTGACAACCATTGGAATCAGGGGAACGGGCGGAAAGGCATAGGCAAAGATTCCATACCATGTCATCAAAGACTCATTCCGCATGATCCCCAATGGTGATGCCAGCTTGCGTTGCAGCATTTGGTGTTTGACAGGCTGGCAAAGAGGTCGAGGTTTGGTGTCCCCCACTGAGAGAATGTGATGTGGTTGACTGTTCTTGATCCAGTTCCCATTCATGTCAGACTGATTTGCTTAGAGCATCTGCTATTTTGTTGTGTTTCCCTGGGACGTGCTGTGCTCACAGAAGTATCTCATGCCTTTCGGTCCATCTCCTAACCTCCTGTGCTTCTCTGGGCGGGAAAAGGGATCTTGTACCCCCTTGCTTGTTCAGGTAATGCATTGGATGGTATTGTCCTTTCTTATTAACACCTCTGAATTGGCTATCCTGGGAAGGTGCGCCTGCAAGGCTAGTTGAACTGCTTTTAGCTTTAGGAGGTTGATATGTAGTCTCCGAAGAGGTGATGGCCATTTGCCGCTGATTTGTAGGTCTTGCAGAAATGCTCCCGACCTTTTTATGAGGCATCTGTGGTGATGTCCCATGGAGATGGCAGAGGTTGGAAACAGAGGCCGATCGATAGGTGGTCCTCCTGAGTCCACCAGTCCAGAACTTTGATCATGATCGGAGTGATCTTGACTTCGTCGAAGCTGCCTGTGACTTCAATCATTGTAGGTTGAGCTGTTCCTGGAGAGGGCGCAACTTCAGTCTGCAGAATGGTACTAGCGGGATGCATGAGGACATCATTCCCAATAACGATTTGTAAAGGTGTACTGAAACTTATTTTCTTTTTTTAACTGACTTTGCCAAGGCAATTGGCTTTTGCTGTCTTTCCGTAGTGGGGAAGGCTATGTTGGATTTGGTGTTCAGGTTTACCCCTTAGAAAGTTATTGTACGTGATGGCTGAGGATTGGACTTTTTCCAATTTATGGTTAGGTCCAAGCTTTTGAGCAGGACAGTGCACTTCCTTGTTGACTTTCGCGCTGCTGAGAAGGACTTTGCTTTGACAAGACAGTCGTCCAAGTGTGGGAATACTCAATGTCGGTCTTCTCAAGAATGCTGCTAGGCTCTTCACAAGTAACATTGGGTTCTGATTTTAGACCGAATGGCAGAACTCAGAACTGATAGTGGCTGCCGGCTACAGGGAATCTTAGGAACTATCTGTGGGAAGGATGGATTGGTATGTGAAAATATGCATCCTTCAAATTCATGGTGGACACATTGTCTCCATGGTTTAAACGGAGGAGGATGTCCTGCAAAGCTATCATGTGAAATGATTGTTATTTCAGATAGTTGTTTGAATCACTGAGATCGAGGATAGGTCTCGACCCTTTCCATTTTTTGTGAATGAGAAAGAATCTGGAGTCAAATCCTTCCCCCTCCAAGACGGTGGAACTTTCTCTATTGCTCCTTTGAGACTCATTTTGTTGACCTCCAGTTTGGATTGGTGGAGACACTTGGGAATAGGGGTGATGGCAGCCCATAGTTGCCTATCATACGTACCTAAGACAGCCAGAGAATTAGCAACTCTTACAATTCGGCTTGACATTGAGGAGAATAGCTTGCCGATGTTATCTAACCATCTCCCTTCCTTGGCAGGAGACGCTAAAATTGGTGTGAAAAGGTTTTTGGATCTCCTTTGGGCTGCTTGTGCTATTGCTGAGTCTGTATGAGGGTGTACAGTTAAGATGGCTGGGCTATCCTGTCGAGCTTTATATTTTTGATCGAGACACAGGAGTACTGCTGTGACTGTTCCTGGATTTTGAATGACTTTCAGTCCTTCTTCCCATATGTGACTGACCATAGACATGGAGCGTACAGACTTTAGGTACGGCTCCTTGAAGTCGTATAAAAAACAATCCATTGCCTTGGATGGCATCGGAAATGCAAATCCTTGTGCGGGCCTTTCAAGCAAATTCTGAAAATACCCGAAGTTCTCTGGAGGCAAGTCCACTTTCATGGGCGAAGGGGATGATGGAGATCCAATTCTGTGTGATCCTCTTGTAGCTCACCTTCTTCATGCTCATCTTCTGAGGTGTCCGTGTCCTGCAGCAGGGCTGTGGTAGGTGTATGAGTGGCAGTCAAGGGTAAGGATGTAGGCCTCTTGAGTGGGGTGGTCACTTGATGTGTTGGAGATCTTACAGGTGGAATTGACTGAAGGGCTATTTCACTAGTGGGTGGGAATCTTTTTCTGTAATCCGTCACCATGACTTGCAGGTCTGAAATTAGGGAGCTGGGCATGTAGACTATTCCTTCTTGGCAAAGCTGCCCTTGAGCTGTGAAATATTGCGGTTCATATTCCTCCTAGCATTATTTCTCATCATTCTGACATTTTATATTCAGTTGAGAAGGACTATGTGCTGTTCCATAGGGTCCCTGATCATCCGAATCGTTGTCTCCCTCCAGCAGCTGGGCTGGTATTAATGGAGTTATCTTGCTTAAGGAAGTATGTTCTGGGGTTAATTTCACTTTTTTTTGTTAGGCTTTTTTCACTTGTCAACGGGGTCGTTGACGGTACGGTTGAACCACTAGTGGTACTGTTACTGTTGTACTCATCGTTTGTGGAGTGGCTGTCGTCAACGAGGTCTTTATCGTTGATGGCTTTGAAGTTCAGGCCACTGCCGACTGTGTCATCGTCTGAACAGAGGCAGATCTAGAAGCGACGATCACCGTCAGTTTCAACCATGATGATGATGTGTAAGTCTTCATCGATGATGTCGATGACCATGTTCTCATCGAAGGTGGATAGTTCATCATCACTGCCATCGACGGTGTGGAAGTCCTCGGTGCCGCCACCGACAGCTATCGTCCCCGGTTGTGAAGTCGTCATTGGCACCCTCGACGATGAAGCTGTTGTCGATGGTGGGATCCTCGCAGACGGCCTGACAACAGGTGGAGCGGAGGGAGGCTTTTTAAATGTGTGACACACCTTAATAGGTGGTGTAGGAGGTTCTGATGAGGATTTTCTTATTAGCCCACTCCGTACTTGAGGCACCTTCTTCTTTTTCTTTTTCTTTTTTTCTCCTTAGATGAATGAATGATAGCTGGATCTGTGAGGAGAAGAAAGGCTACGGTCTTTGTAAGACCCTGAGGTGGTCTTTTTGCAGGCCTTTTTTAGGCTGTTCTGGGAAGGATCTTACCTGAGGTGCTCTCTCTCTTTTGTGATCTTCTAGAAGAGAAGTCCTCACTGTCCCAATCAGAAACTGGATGTTCTCCAGATTTCAGTTTCTGTAGCCAACTTAAGTCTGCCTTCACTGTCCTTCAAAGTTTTGGTGGAAAAGGTATGACATACCTCACATTCCTTTACGGTCCGGATAGAGGCATTAGATACAATTCTGGTGTGGGTCCTCAGAATGTAACTTTTTTTTAACCGCAAGTTTTACATGGTCTGAATAAACTCTTCTTTTCCTTGTCAGACATTGTGGCAGTCTTCTGAGATGGTCTAAATAACTTTAGAACACAGATGAAATGAGACAAAATCTTCTTAATATCCAGAAAACAGAGCTGAGCAGAGCTCAGTGGAGATTCACTAGGACGATGTGCAGTAGAAACTCTGAGGGACTGGAGCTTCTCTCAGGAGTGTTTTACAGGGTGTTGTCGCCTGATTGGTGGAGGCTCAGGTTTAGTCTTTTTCTTCAGAATGACTAATAGAATACTAAACTGATGGGCCCAGGGCCTTCTGATTTAGACCTTTTTAACACTACTTTATAGATGTACTGGGGACTCCCATCTTGATGACGGGGAATGATTCAAATTTGTGAATCTGATAGTTCCAATACTGTTGTAATCACAGGTTCCATGGCTATTTCTTGCCTGCTGGAGGATGGCAATATTTGCAGGTTCCATGGTTACTTTCTGCCTGCTGGAGGATGGCAATATTTGCAGGTTCCATGGTTACTTTCTGCCTGCTGGAGGATGGCAATATTTGCAGGTTCCATGGTTACTTCCTGCCTGCTGGAGGATGGCAGTATTCGCAGGTTCCATGGTTACTTCTTGCTTGCTGGAGGATGGCCTTATGTGCCGGTTCTATGGGTCAGTTCCTGTCTACTGGAGATTGGCTGTATCTGCAGGTTCTACGGGTCAGGTCCCGACTGCTGGAGCATGGCTGTATCTGCAGGTTCCAGGGACAATCTGTCAAGAGAGCAGTTGGATCTAGGTTGGCTCTTTTCTGCTTGTCCAGTGATCATTGCTCTTTGTGATTGAAGGCTGCTGCTTCGATGGAGGGTGGCTGGAGTGCTGTGGGTTCTAGGAGTCAGTTCCCGTCTGCTGGAGCATGGACGTATCTGTAGGTTCTAGGGGTCTGTTCCTGTCTGCCAGAGCATGGCTGTTTTCACGGGTTCGTTGGGTCATTTCTTGTCTGCTGGAGCATGGCCGTATTTGCAGGTTCTGAGTCAGTTCCCATCTACCAGAGAATGGCTGTATCTGCTGGTTCTGGGGTCAGTTCCTGTCTGCTAGAGGATGGCTGTCTGGCTGTATCTGAAGGTTCTGGGGTCAGTTCCTGTCTGCTAGAGGATGGCTGTCTGGCTGTATCTGCAGGTTCCATGGTTAATCTGTCAAGAGAGCAGTTGGATCTAGGTTGGCTCTTTTCTGCTGGTCCAGTGGTCACTGCCCTGTGCGATTGAAGGCTGCTGCTTCGATGGAGGGTGGCTGGAGCGCTGTGGGTTCCAGGGCTAGATTGCTGTAATGAAGGGTAGATAAAGCATTGTTAGCTCCAGGGTACATTTCTTCTGGCAGGAGGATGTTGGCAGGTCTGGATTTCAGTTGCTTCATCTCTGGTTGAGGATGACTGAGATGTAGAAAGGAGTTATTTCCTCTCTATTTTAGGAAGAATGTTTTTATCTTCCTGATTGGCAGTTGTCTTATTGATGATGTTTTTTTGTAGATCACCCCACTCTGGAGCCGCGACATTTTGTGGACGAGAAGGCGGTAAACGAGAACCACAAAGATTATATTTTTCTTGAGTGTATCCTCTTCATTACTCAGGTGAGCAGGGGGACTGAGCAAACGTTATTTCCCATGATCTCTAGAGGTTACGAAACAAAGTAAAATAACAAAGGTATTGCCTTAAGAAATGGGTAATTTTAGAGAGACTTAACTTTGTAGAAGTTTTGCTGGAACCTAAAAGAAACACCCAAATTGTTGCTGTAGTTATCATGTGGGTTATACTTTAGTATGCATTTCTTGTTTTTAAGTGTGTAATGTTGTTCTGTTCATCACACAATTTCCGAAACTATGTTCTACTTGAAATAACCTGTTTGTAGGCTAAAGGAAGGTGTCTGAAGTCGCTGCGGTTGAGTTCAAGCATCTGCAGTCCTACTGTTGGCCTTTCTCTCCATCCACATCACTCACTCCACTCAGAAGATGATGCCTGAGACCTGGCAGACACCACCCTTTGTCTCTTCATCCCTAGTCCTTCTTCATTTGAAGAAAGAGAGGCTGTGTTCTGGGAGGGCTGCCCTAAGTAACAACACAGTTTAGGGAAGGGTATCCTTTAGCTTCTCCGTCTTCTGGACAGTCCTAAATAATTTAATTTAGGAGTTAAAAGTTGCAATCCCTTAAATTGTGTTTTTTCTGAACTGTCGTCAGTGTGTGCAACTTGCGTGGGGACCTCCACAAAAGTATACAGACACCCCCTTTGCATCTCTTACCGCATTGGAAACCTTCTGCTGCATTTTCATCACAAGATTAAAACCTTCTAGGGTTTTTATGAACACGCTGAATACGAAAAGGAAAAGTGCCTTTTTCTCATCTCCCTGCTATGTGTCTGGTCATTTAATCTTCCTACAGCTCAATCCAGATAAACCAACTGCTGGAAGAGTTTCCTGTGGTCTCTGTGCATAGTCGCACCACTGGTAATGGCTACCAAAGAAAACCTTCTCAGGCTCCTCACTGGATCAGACGTTTATCATTGAAGGCACAGATCAATGATGTACCCAGCTCCTGCATTGCCTTACCAGAAAGCTCCTCCCAAAGGACCATCATACCACCATTGTTACTTCACGTATTTTAGTCACGCTTGATCACTGCAATAACCTGGACCTCAGTCTCTTCCTGTATTTGTTGGCCACCTTGCAAAGGGTGCACAACTTGGCAGTCAGGACAGTACATTCCCTTCACAGTATTTTTGTTTTGTTGCAAACTGACAACCGGCGCATTTTAAATGTTGTCGGCCTCCCATATCATTTTGTGTGCGCAAGATTTCCGAGGTTGATAATCACCTTGGTAATACACTCGTGGACCCCTCCCTCTGCTTTGGAAATCTTCTTCTTCAGATCCTTCAAATCCATCGGATTAAGAGGAGACCACGCCGGAGAGAGCCCTCACAGCTCAGGACAGTCAATCACCATCTTGCATTCAGAAGAACTCTCAGCAGACCCATGGCTGCTGGGGCTCCTTTGATTTTTGAAGTCTTCTGTTTGTGTCTCAATGCTGTGAAACCTCTTTAGTTATTGGAATGATTCATAAATAATGTACTCGGATCACTTGTGTTCCCAAGACTCGCTTGTTGGAGCTAAACCCCACCTAGGGTGCTTTCCCCTCCTAGTCTTCATCTTCCCCTGGGGTCGCTTTGAGGGCTGAATCGGAGGGATTTCTTTGAGCTCAGGCAGCCTGGACAAGATAAGTCTTCAAAACCTTATGATGTGTTTCTCTGAAACCTCTGATGTGGCCAATAATCAATAGTAAAGCCCTTAGACTGCCTTGCGTCTGGGCCTGGAAGGTGATCCGGTGCATACCCTGGAGTCCTGTGCAAACTAGTGTGTTTCTGCTGTGGGGCATACAGTCTCTGTCCGGATACCATTTGTGCACCAGTCTGGTATCTTCATGTCTTCTCCTGCACCAGGATCCTAGACACACCATTCTACCCTAATGTTAGTCTGGGAGTGTAGCTTATCTGACTGAGCTCAGATTCCTATTGTAAGTCCAGAGAACACCAGAGTCATCTATATATCAGTGGTGTATGTATTGGGCATGCCTAGTTGGAGAGTATGCAGGCAGCCATTCAAAGCATTGTAGGTGGGCATAAAACCAATGACTTTTAAGAGGTGGGTGTGGGGTAGCAGTGCCGTTGGTGGCACTCCAGAAGCATCGATGAAAGCAGGGGTCAGTCAGTCAGTCAGCTAGCTGGCAACTGGGAAATATTGAAGAGGCGAGCTTATCTAATGTGTCTGCCTGCAAAGGGACAGTCAGCGGCACAGAATTAGCTCATTCCACAGTTTTGGGGCATAAGTACTGAAGGCTTGCTTTCAAGTTATTTTTTCTTCTGCTGTTTGAGTCTCTACTCCTGCGATGATGGACTGCAAGTTGTTTGGAGGCCTCTGGGTGCATGAGTTTTTTTTATTTAATTTTTTTGCAACACCTCTTAGCTCACCCAGTAGGGTTTCGTCTTCAGTGGTGCAGGCTGGTAAGAGGAGCTGGTGATACTATATTTGCATGGGATAAAGTGGTTGACTTGCCTTTTTTGTCATCAGGCAGGCAGTAGACTACATATAACATTTTTATGTTCTTTGAAACAGGGGTTTGGGTGTGAGTAGATAAGGGAGCTGACGGTGATTTTATGGTTTGAGGCTGGGTATTAGTAAAGTAAGGTGAGGGTGACTTAAGGTTTACGGGTAGGTAGAGGCTTCAGGTGTGCCGCATGTTTGCCATAAATACAAACGTTGGTGCACTAGTTGTTTATCAGAGCACACTGGGGAGTTAGCTGACAGACTGCTGCCGGTGCTGAAAGAGCCTTTCGACTGCATGTCTGAATGTTTTACCCACATGGGTGAGAAATACATTTGAGAACTCATAGAAAGCATGCCCTCATTTTAGCTTGCTAGAGACTGACCATAATGTCTATGACAAAAAGAACCCCCTCATTTTGGTCATTTCTAAAGGGATGCTATGTTTTACAGCTCTGATTCCACCAAGATGGCTTCAGGTGTGCCACGCTTTTATCATACATGCAGATGTTAGCGCTCTAGTTCATTAGTGTACTGTGGGACGCTGCACTAGGACACCACAGGATTAACTGACGTGCTGCTCTTAAGTGTTTTACTCAGTGTGTAGATTTTGTCACTTGACTGAGGAAGATCCCGGGACTTTAAAGAAAACATGCTAATTTTAGCTTCTCAAGCACCTTCCCTAACCTCTGAGAAAATCAGCAGAGAAAACACTTTTCTCTCAAAAAGAGTTACTTAAATCCCAGCAGAGGATCTATCATTTTCCATGGGGTGAAATCACATTAGAACACAACATAATTTCTGAACTTAGTACCTCCAACAAATGGTTAATATTGTGACTATAATCTGTTATCACCCTTTGTGTTCCATTTTGTGTCCCTCAAAAGCTGCCATTCGGTACAATGCATTTTAGTGGGGACCGTGACCCCGAGTCCTGCAATGGCGTCTGCAACATGTTGCCCCCACACTGCCCCGTTATAAGTTTTTCTGAATTCATTTTCAGAATACAGGAATCCTGTTCCAGAGTCCTGGAATGGCCGCTGCAACATACTGTGCCGGTTGTGACTAGCCAACCAGGATTGACTAGTCCCCCGAAAGGTGGTCAGTCATAGCTTCTCAGGATGCCAACAGTACAGGCAGACCTATTGTTCTAACCCCTTCATGACCACCGCAGGGGCACCCCTTTAAGCGTGAATTTCAAGAAGATGGCTGATCGGGGGCATACTAAACAACAACAAAAAACACTCTTTCTGGGTACATTTTTAATACTCTGCCAAGTTTGGTGTAATTACGGTAAGTCGTTTTTTTCTTTGTCACTTTCCAAAATTTCCTGTGAAACATGGGAAATCAACATTTTGGAGACACACCTCTCTTTTGTTTAGTCCCCCTCCCCCCTCTTGTTTACTCTTTTATGGACTTTCAGCCAGAATGGTGCCGTGGGTTTCACGTTCTTTCAGAAGGAGCACATTTCCTGTCTGTGACTCTACAGACCGAGGTGAACCATGTTCCATCAGTCTTGTGGCCGCCGCACGGTGATGGGAGCACTTACCGTGCACACGAGCTGATGGAGCGGATGGAGACGTGCACGCATGCGCAGCAGCGCACATTACTGCAGGAGTTCTGATGCACCAGGGGCTTAAGTGGGGCCGGTCCCTCAGGTCCTGACCCGAACCCGGTCCGGATCAGTGCCTTTGTACATGTCCCATCACTACAGGAAACACAGTCGTCCACCTCTGAACAGAAACTGTCAGGGCAGCACCTGAGCACATTCCCGGTATTTTACTCCACCCTGCGCTCCCTCAGGCTGTTTGCGTGCCCGTGAATTTGTTTGTCTCTTTGTTTTCTCGCGGCGCATTCCTCCTCCTGTCTGTCAGTTCGGGCGCAGGGGGGTGTTTGTGAGGGAGCAAGAGTGAGATCTTGGAGTGGGCACTGAAGGCACTTATTGTCAGTGGCGCATGGAGGTTTTCAGGGCACGTGATCCTTCAGTCCTTGGACTCTGCAGTGTGTGTGAGATGCGCAAGTACTGACGGGCGGAGTGAGTGAGTGCCCTGCGTGGGGAGATGCACGGACTGGGACTGAGAGCTGCTGTGCAGACCCAGGATTCAGGGACCCCAAGTGTCCAATGAGAGACCGCGGAGGGGAGCGGGGTGAAGGGGGGGGGGCGGGGGCGAGGTAACCACGTCCAGGCTCCTGGTGGAAGAACCTATGCGTGTTCCAACTCTCATCACTCCCAACAAAATCACTGCTGTTGTATGTGTAATCTGCTACTGCTGTGGTTCGTGGAGTCTGTGGAGTGGGTCTGTGTCTGGGAGGTGCTACTGCTGTGGTTGCTGGAGTCTGTGGAGTGGGTTCGTGTCTGGGAGGTGCTACTGCTGTGGTTGCTGGAGTCTGTGACGTGGAGTGGGTCCGTGTCTGGGAGGTGCTACTGCTGTGGTTGCTGGAGTCTGTGGCGTGGAGTGGGTCCGTGTCTGGGAGGTGCTACTGCTGTGGTTGTTGGAGTCTGTGGACGTGGAGTGGGTTTGTGTCTGGGAGGTGCTACTGCTGTGGTTGTTGGAGTCTGTGGAGTGGGTTCGTGTCTGGGAGGTGCTACTGCTGTGGTTGTTGGAGTCTGTGGCATGGAGTGGGTCAGTGTCTGGGAGGTGCTACTGCTGTGGTTCGTGGAGTGCGTCCGTGTCTGGGAGGTGCTACTGCTGTGGTTGTTGGGGTCTGTGGCATGGAGTGGGTCAGTGTCTGGGAGGTACTACTGCTGTGGTTCGTGGAGTCTGTGGCGTGGAGTGGGTCCGTGTCTGGGAGGTGCTACTGCTATGGTTCGTGGAGTCTGTGGAGTGGGTCCGTGTCTGGGAGGTGCTACTGCTGTGGTTCATGGAGTCTGTGGCGTGGAGTGGGTCAGTGTCTGGGAGGTGCTACTGCTGTGGTTCATGGAGTCTGTGGCGTGGAGTGGGTCCGTGTCTGGGAGGTGCTACTGCTGTGGTTGTTGGAGTCTGTGGAGTGGGTCCGTGTCTGGGAGGTGCTACTGCTGTGGTTCATGGAGTCTGTGGCGTGGAGTGGGTCTGTGTCTGGGAGGTGCTACTGCTGTGGTTCATGGAGTCTGTGGCGTGGGTCCGTGTCTGGGAGGTGCTACTGCTGTGGTTGCTGGAGTCTGTGGCGTGGGTCCGTGTCTGGGAGGTGCTACTGCTGTGGTTGCTGGAGTCTGTGGCGTGACGTGGGTCCGTGTCTGGGAGGTGCTACTGCTGTGGTTGCTGGAGTCTGTGACGTGGAGTGGGTTCGTGTCTGGGAGGTGCTACTGCTGTGGTTGCTGGAGTCTGTGGGGTGGGTCCGTGTCTGGGAGGTGCTACTGCTGTGGTTGCTGGAGTCTGTGGAGTGGGTCCGTGTCTGGGAGGTGCTACTGCTGTGGTTGCTGGAGTCTGTGGCGTGGAGTGGGTCTGTGTCTGGGAGGTGCTACTGCTGTGGTTGCCGGAGTCTGTGGCGTGACGTGGGTCTGTGTCTGGGAGGTGCTACTGCTGTGGTTGCTGGAGTCTGTGGACGTGGCGTGGTGTGGAGTGGGTTCGTGTCTGGGAGGTGCTACTGCTGTGGTTGCTGGAGTCTGTGGCGTGGAGTGGGTCCGTGTCTGGGAGGTGCTACTGCTGTGGTTGCTGGAGTCTGTGGCGTGGAGTGGGTCCGTGTCTGGGAGGTGCTACTGCTGTGGTTGCTGGAGTCTGTGGAGTGGGTCCGTGTCTGGGAGGTGCTACTGCTGTGGTTGCTGGAGTCTGTGGCGTGACGTGGGTCCGTGTCTGGGAGGTGCTACTGCTGTGGTTGCTGGAGTCTGTGGACGTGGCGTGGAGTGGGTCCGTGTCTGGGAGGTGCTACTGCTGTGGTTGCTGGAGTCTGTGGAGTGGGTCCGTGTCTGGGAGGTGCTACTGCTGTGGTTGCTGGAGTCTGTGGAGTGGGTCCGTGTCTGGGAGGTGCTACTGCTGTGGTTGTTGGAGTCTGTGGCGTGGAGTGGGTCCGTGTCTGGGAGGTGCTACTGCTGTGGTTGCTGGAGTCTGTGGCGTGGAGTGGGTCCGTGTCTGGGAGGTGCTACTGCTGTGGTTGCTGGAGTCTGTGGTGTGGAGTGGGTCCGTGTCTGGGAGGTGCTACTGCTGTGGTTGCTGGAGTCTGTGGCGTGACGTGGGTCCGTGTCTGGGAGGT